>NC_045449.1:24648930-24760701 GCF_002776525.5 Piliocolobus tephrosceles
AGGAAGGAAGGAAGGAAGGAAGGAAGGAAGGAAGGAAGGAAGGAAGGGAGAGATGAAAGTTCTCAACTTAGGAAAGAAAGAAAATTGTATTCTGGGGTTGTTAAAATGTACAGTAAGAACAAATCTTTTACTTATTAAATTGTGAAGAAGGAAAAAGAAACTCATGCTAGTTTTTCTGTCACACCTCAAACTGCAAAAGTATATGTACTATCTGCAGTTTCAGGCATTCACTAGGGATCTTGGAACATATCCGCCCAAGGATAAAAAGGGGGCTACTGTATAGTAATACCTAGCTGTGAGGGTGGCTGGGAAATATAGCCCTCATTTTGCATGGCCAAATTGGATACAATAATAGCTTTTGCTACAGAGCTGCTTTCAACAATTCAAGTTATTAACTTATTCACTGTGGTTGATTACAACACTACATATATGGGAAAGTACTTAGAGTTTTTCGTGTTCTATATGCAAGGCATTTCTATCACTTATTAACCTTAGAATAGCTAATGGAAGATGTAATGTTTAATTCATAAGCATTTTCATTTGTACCTTTTAGAAACTACAAAAAAGAAAGTTCAGAAAGACAAGTCCTGTGAACCCAAGTCCCAAAAAATAGAAGGAAAGTCATGGTCAGGTAACTCCTCATTTAATCCTCCTTTCATTTATACCCTAGAACAAAAATACTGTGAAAGTGAAGTTTGATTGGCTACGTTATGGAATGTGTTTTTACAGGTGAATTTTTTACTTGCAACTGGAAAATGAAGTATGTCACATTTGAAGATGAGGAACAGGCAAACTTAATCTATGGTAACTCCAGGTTCACAGGTACATGTTAACAATGAAAGTAGGAAGAATAGATGGCAGTCCAATAGATGGATTTAATTTACTCTGCTACTCGATGATAAAGACTGCATTTAGCTAAGGCAGAATAGGAAGGTGTTCCTTGCATTATTTTGTCCGTAAGCTGGTGAATCTAAATAAATACCAGATAGATGTATTTGGTGGTGGTGTACTATTGATGGTGGCATGTGCTATTGATGAATGCTCTTCTGCTTTGAAACTTACCGTATTAGTATACATTTTTTAACCATGATATGACCCTACCACTACTTTAAAGCTATAATCTAAGCATACAGAGAAAATCAGATACTAGATACTAAAACTCAATAGAAATCATTTCAGCTATGCCTTTCCCTGGTAAGGGCCACATCTAAACATATGAGACAAGTGAGAATCTTATCTTGTTTTTGAAGATTTACAAAGAAAGATCTACTCAACAGAGCAGAGTAGTTTCTGACTTTCAGACAAAGCATGTCTTTAACAATGATTGTTCCAAAAGCACTCATATTTCACTAAAATCCTATTATATTGTTTTGCCTTTCACATCAACAAGTTGTAGAACTAAATTAGATCAAGATTATCTTCTTCCTACCTGCAAATTTTTCTCTCATTTAAGCCTCAAATAACAAACTCTCTATCCTCAAATTTTCTGGTGAAAATGCATGGCATTGATCAAGCTCTTGCAGTCTGCTAGTTATGTTGTTCTTCTTAGTCACCTTTATATCAATTTTGCTCTATCAATGTATATAAAAATTGTGAGTAATCATTTGTTTGAGTCACATCAAATCTCATATAGAAGGGCATGAATGATTGAATCAATGAATAAATCAAATGGAAGTCACTTTGCTGACCTTTTATGAAATATACTTCATATTATACTATTGAGCCAAAAGGTAAATATATTAGTCAAGACTCTTGGAGAAAGGAGTTGTGGTGGTGGTATTTAGTAATTTATTTAACTAGAAAGTTCAGAGTGCAGCTGTTTTCAGGCACAACTAGATTCAAAGGCTCAACAATAGCAACAGGATACTGTCTGTCTGCCTCTGAGCCCTGTTTTTCTGTGTCACTTTCAACTTGAGACAGTTTTCTCCATGCTGTGACAAAAATGGCCATGAAAGCATCTCTAAGCTTATATTCTACTAGTTCAGCAATCAGAGTACAAAAAGAATGATTCGTCCCTAACAGTTCTTCCAAAAGTTCTAAGGCTAACTCTCATTGGCCTATAGTAGGTTACATTGCTATCATATATGAATTGTTAGCCAGGCGTATATCACACGACCATCCATGGCACCAGAGTGGGAGGCACAGTATGACCTGACTCATCTGAGCTGACAATGAAGAGATGTTTTTTCCAAAGAAAAAAGGAGGATGCTGTCCTCATGAAGGGAGCATGGATTCCTGACAGGCAAAAATAGCAGGTATTCATTACAATAGGCACTCATTTATTTTCCCTAACTGAAAGACTTGTTCACTTTACTGCTTGGTAATGTTTCCTGCTTGACAGATTTACACTCAATTATCAGAAATATTCAGTCTTGCAAGGAAGTAAAAGGCAGAACTGCCTTCAATGGAGTTTCATTCAATCTGCTCCAGTTTGTGCAACTCCTGGAGACATTTGTTGGTGAAGACGCTCCCTTGAGTGTCAGCGAGACTCTCACCTCCTTTTTTAAGGAGGGCTATGTTGAAACAAAACAAGAGAAAATGAATGCCTTAGAACAGGTGGGTAGTATTATTTATTAATGATACAAATGAGGTCACTATTATAAGTAAATCTCTCAACCTCAATTGCTCCTGATATGGCTCATGTTAAAAAATGTACAACCAAACTGATCGCTTTATTTCAACAAGCATAGCCGTTAAAGATTCTATTTTATCATCAAATATTCTAAGATCACACCCCAGAGAACTCATTCCCCTAATAATAACATGATTGCTTCTGGCAGGAGATGGTTTATTGTACAGCTTTATTCTTTCTCTGAAAGTTGAGAAGCAGATATGGATATATGCAAAGATGTGTGTGTGCATTATATGCCTGTGTGTGAGTGTCTTTATGAGTACACACACCTGGGGTATGATTATGGCTGAGTATATATTTTTACTCATGAGCACCCAGGTAGTACATATTTCCTAAGAACTTACTACTTACTTGGGTGACACATTAGCTTATATGAACAATTTCTTGTCTCTTACATGAAATATGTAAATTACTTTCACTAAGCTTTTTCAGTAATCATCAGCCTTATGAGTCTTTTCAGCCTAATTCTAGACAATTCCCTTTACCTTCTCAATTCCAGTTCCTCCTACTTAATCAAAAGGTATATATTCATTTTATTTTTGCATTTAAATCTATCTAGACATTAATTCAATTACTATCTCACTAATATAATTAGCCTAGTGAAAACTCTAAAAGATAAATAAAATTAATGTCAAATATAATCAATCTTAAATATAAAAAAATAATTTTTAAAACACAGCCATTTTTCATTATTTAAACAGTGCCATTCATTCCCCTTCACTCAAAACATATCCCTTAGGGCCAGGTGCAGTGGCTCATGCTTGTAATTCCAGTGCTTTGGGAGGTTGAGGAGGGAAAATCTCTTGGGCTCAGGAATTTGAAGTTACAGTGAGCTGTAATTATGCCACTCTATTCCATCCTGGGTGACACAGCAAGACTGTCTCTAAATAAAAATAATAATAATTTTAAAATCCCACTAAGAAGTCAGGCAGAGCACTCTGTGTATTTATCACATTCCTGAACAACTAGAGAAAGAGTGGAAAAGAATGGTCAAAGATTCTTAAGGTTTGTAGAAGAAATTTGCACACACACACACACACACACACACAAAGATTCTTAAGGATTACTAATGCAGAGAATGCCTGTTGTTGTTCTTTCTCTTCAAAGCCAGTCAAGTTTAGCAGTGGGAGGTTGTATACCAACTTTAGTTGACACTAATGTTAATAAGTTCTGATAACCCCCTACCATGGGACCAAACAAGAATGTCTGTTTTGTTTTGTTTTTGTTTTGGCCTAGATGTAAAACAGAGAAATGGTATTTAAAGGATTAAAATTAATCACTGCATTTTCTTTTCTAAAAAATTGAAAAAAAATTTTTTTTTAAGACTGAGGTCTCACTATGTTGCTCAGGCTGGTCTCCAGCTCCCGGCCTCAAGTGATACTCCTGCCTCAGCCTCCTAAGCGGCTGGATTTACAGGCATGTGCCACTGCTGAATCACTGCATTTTCCGTTAATATCATGCTTAGCCCCAAAGTAAACCTGTTTTAATAAAAGATGCTGGACTTTTTTTGGAATAAACACTAGCACAATGAACATGTATCTTCTGTGCTTTATTATCTTGTTTGTATCCTAGTTTAGCCGAAATGCTTTCCAAGTCCGACGGAGGCTTCTCCTAGAAGCCATCTTTCAGAAGTGGGACAGTGATGGCTCAGGCTTCCTGGATCTGAAGGAAGTTGATGAACTCTTATACACATACAAGGAGGGAATGGAAAAAGAATCTATGAAGAAAGGTAAAATATAAGAATTTTCTTATTTAAATTGTGGTAATTAAGTTGGCTTCAAGTTTCCCAGTACACATATACAGTTAAATACTGGTTATGCTAAAACCACGAGGTAACCCTTCATGTCTCCTAGTATAGCTATACATTTATCTTATTTATTTTTAATTTCTAAAAATAGAGATGGGAGTCTCACTGTGTTGCCCAGGCTGGGCTCTAATTCCTGGGATCCAGTGATCCTCCCACCTCAGCCTCCTGAGCAGCTGTAACTACAGGCACCTGCCACTGTGCCCAACTCTGGCTCTAATCTTTTAAGTGGAAAATAACAAGTGTTGGCAAGGATGTGAAAATATTAGAAGACTTATGCATTTGTCAGCACAGTCATAAGTGGAATATGTTGCAGAATGCTTTGTCTAAAATCTTAAATCTATATACTTAGATTCCTTCTGTATACCTGGCTACTCTCACTTTTAAGATTAAAAGAACCCAAGCCATTCCACAGTTCTGCTTGTTCTCTCTTCTTGTTTTATCTCTTTGTCTTCACTGGCTTACAAATTTCTCTTCAATTTACTAACTTCTTATTCTCCTTAGTGACTTTTTATGTATTATATTTTTCTCTTATGACCAATATTTACCAGTCAAAAGCCACTAAAATTCTCATTCTAGTATGATCAATTCCTTTCTTCATTTTATTAGATCTTAATTTAAATTATTTTTCTCTTCACTGGGTTTAAAGATTTAGCTGGCTAACTTTGGTGTACCAGATTTTCAGTTTTTTTTTTTTTTTTTTTTTTTTTTTTATACTTTAAGTTCTAGGGTACATGTGCATAACGTGCAGGTTTGTTACATATGTATACATGTGCCATGTTGGTGTGCTGCACCCATCAACTCGTCAGCACCCATCAATTCATCATTTATATCAGGTATAACTCCCCAATGCAATCCCTCCTCCCTCCCCCCTTCCCATGATAGGCCCCATTGTGTGATGTTCCCCTTCCCGAGTCCAAGTGATCTCATTGTTCAGTTCCCACCTATGAGTGAGAACATGCGGTGTTGGGTTTTCTCTTCTTGTGATAGTTTGCTAAGAATGATGGTTTCCAGCTGCATCCATGTCCCTACAAAGGACGCAAACTCATCCTTTTTTATGGCTGCATAGTATTCCATGGTGTATATGTGCCACATTTTCTTAATCCAGTCTGTCACTGATGGACATTTGGGTTGATTCCAAGTCTTTGCTATTGTGAATAGTGCCGCAATAAACATACGTGTGCATGTGTCTTTGTAGTAGCATAATTTATAATCCTTTGGGTATATACCCAGTAGTGGGATGGCTGGGTCATATGGTACATCTAGTTCTAGATCCTTGAGGAATTGCCATACTGTTTTCCATAATGGTTGAACTAGTTTACAATCCCACCAACAGTGTAAAAGTGTTCCTATTTCTCCACATCCTCTCCAACACCTGTTGTTTCCTGATTTTTTAATGATTGCCATTCTAACTGGTGTGAGATGGTATCTCATTGTGGTTTTGATTTGCATTTCTCTGATGGCGAGTGATGATGAGCATTTTTTCATGTGTCTGTTGGCTGTATGAATGTCTTCTTTTGAGAAATGTCTGTTCATATCCTTTCCCCACTTTTTGATGGGGTTGTTTGTTTCTTTCTTGTATATTTGTTTGAGTTCTTTGTAGATTCTGGAAATTAGCCCTTTGTCAGATGAGTAGATTGCAAAAATTTTCTCCCATTCTGTAGGTTGCCTGTTCACTCTGATGGTAGTTTCTTTTGCTGTGCAGAAGCTCTTTAGTTTAATTAGATCCCATTTGTCAATTTTGGCTTTTGCTGCCATTGCTTTTGGTGTTTTAGACATGAAGTCCTTGCCCATGCCTATGTCCTGAATGGTACTACCTAGATTTTCTTCTAGGGTTTTTTGGTATTAGGTCTAACATTTAAGTCTCTAATCCATCTTGAATTAATCTTCGTATAAGGAGTAAGGAAAGGATCCAGTTTCAGCTTTCTACTTATGGCTAGCCAATTTTCCCAGCACCATTTATTAAATAGGGAATCCTTTCCCCATTTCTTGTTTTTGTCAGGTTTGTCAAAGATCAGATGGTTGTAGATGTGTGGCATTATTTCTGAGGACTCTGTTCTGTTCCATTGGTCTATATCTCTGTTTTGGTACCAGTACCATGCTGTTTTGGTTACTGTAGCCTTGTAGTATAGTTTGAAGTCAGGTAGCGTGATGCCTCCGGCTTTGTCCTTTTGACTTAGGATTGTCTTGGCAATGCGGGCTCTTTTTTGGTTCCATATGAACTTTAAAGCAGTTCTTTCCAATTCGGTGAAGAAACTCATTGGTAGCTTGATGGGGATGGCATTGAATCTATAAATAACCTTGGGCACTATGGCCATTTTCACGATATTGATTCTTCCTATCCATGAGCATGGTATGTTCTTCCATTTGTTTGTGTCCTCTTTGATTTCACTGAGCAGTGGTTTGTAGTTCTCCTTGAAGAGGTCCTTTACATCCCTTGTAAGTTGGATTCCTAGGTATTTTATTCTCTTTGAAGCAATTGTGAATGGAAGTTCATTCCTGATTTGGCTCTCTGCTTGTCTGTCACTGGTGTATAAGAATGCTTGTGATTTTTGCACATTAATTTTGTATCCGGAGACTTTGCTGAAGTTGCTTATCAGCTTAAGAAGATTTTGGGCTGAGACGATGGGGTTTTCTAAATATACAATCATGTCATCTGCAAACAGGGACAATTTGACTTCTTCTTTTCCTAACTGAATACCCTTGATTTCTTTCTCTTGCCTGATTGCCCTAGCCAGAACTTCCAACACTATGTTGAATAGGAGTGGTGAGAGAGGGCATCCCTGTCTTGTGCCAGTTTTCAAAGGGAATTTTTCCAGTTTTTGTCCATTCAGTATGATATTGGCTGTGGGTTTGTCATAAATAGCTCTTATTATTTTGAGGTACGTTCCATCAATACCGAATTTATTGAGCGTTTTTAGCATGAAGGGCTGTTGAATTTTGTCAAAAGCCTTTTCTGCATCTATTGAGATAATCATGTGGTTCTTGTCTTTGGTTCTGTTTATATGCTGGATTACGTTGATTGATTTGCGAATGTTGAACCAGCCTTGCATCCCAGGGATGAAGCCCACTTGATCATGGTGGATAAGCTTTTTGATGTGCTGCTGAATCCGGTTTGCCAGTATTTTATTGAGGATTTTTGCATCGATGTTCATCAGGGAGATTGGTCTAAAATTCTCTTTTTTTGTTGTGTCTCTGCCAGGCTTTGGTATCAGGATGATGTTGGCCTCATAAAATGAGTTAGGGAGGATTCCCTCTTTTTCTATTGATTGGAATAGTTTCAGAAGGAATGGTACCAGCTCCTCCTTGTACCTCTGGTAGAATTCAGCTGTGAATCCATCTGGTCCTGGGCTTTTTTTGGTGGGTAGGCTATTAATTGTTGCCTCAATTTCAGAGTCTGCTATTGGTCTATTCAGGGATTCAACTTCTTCCTGGTTTAGTCTTGGGAGAGTGTACATGTCCAGGAAATTACCCATTTCTTCTAGATTTTCTAGTTGATTTGCGTAGAGGTGTTTATAGTATTCTCTGATGGTAGTTTGTATTTCTGTGGGGTTGGTGGTGATATCCCCTTTATCACTTTTTATTGCGTCTATTTGATTCCTCTCTCTTTTCTTCTTTATTAGCCTTGCTAGCAGTCTGTCAATTTTGTTGATCTTTTCAAAAAACCAACTCCTGGATTCACTGATTTTTGGAGGGTTTTTTGTGTCTCTATCTCCTTCAGTTCTGCTCTGATCTTTGTTATTTCTTGCCTTCTGCTAGCTTTTGAATGTGTTTGCTCTTGCCTCTCTAGTTCGTTTAATTGTGATGTTAGAGTGTCAATTTTAGATCTTTCCTACTTTCTCTTGTGGGCACTTAGTGGTATAAATTTCCCTCTACACACTGCTTTAAATGTGTCCCAGAGATTCTGGTATGTTGTATCTTTGTTCTCATTGGTTTCAAAGAACATCTTTATTTCTGCTTTCATTTCGTTATGTACCCAGTAGTCATTCAGGAACAGGTTGTTCAGTTTCCATGTAGTTGAGCGGTTTTGATTGAGTTTCTTAGTCCTGAGTTCTAGTTTGATTGCACTGTGGTCAGAGAGACAGTTTGTTATAATTTCTGTTCTTGTACATTTGCTGAGGAGTGCTTTACTTCCAATTATGTGGTCAATTTTGGAATAAGTGTGATGTGGTGCTGAGAAGAATGTATATTCTGTTGACTTGGGGTGGAGAGTTCTATAGATGTCTATTAGGTCCGCTTGGTGCAGAGATGAGTTCAATTCCTGGATATCCTTGTTAACTTTCTGTCTCGTTGATCTGTCTAATGTTGACAGTGGAGGGTTGAAGTCTCCCATTATTATTGTATGGGAGTCTAAGTCTCTTTGTAAGTCTCTAAGGACTTGCTTTATGAATCTGGGTGCTCCTGTATTGGGTGCATATATATTTAGGATAGTTAGCTCTTCCTGTTGAATTGATCCCTTTACCATTATGTAATGGCCTTCTTTGTCTCTTTTGATCTTTGATGGTTTAAAGTCTGTTTTATCAGAGACTAGGATTGCAACCCCTGCTTTTTTTTGTTCTCCATTGGCTTGGTAGATCTTCCTCCATCCCTTTATTTTGAGCCTATGTATGTCTCTGCATGTGAGATGGGTCTCCTGAAGACAGCAGACTGATGGGTCTTGACTCTTTATCCAGTTTGCCAGTCTGTGTCTTTTAATTGGAGCATGTAGTCCATTTACATTTAAGGTTAATATTGTTATGTGTGAACTTGATCCTGCCATTGTGATATTAACTGGTTATTTTGCTCATTAGTTGATGCAGTTTCTTCCTAGCCTCGATGGTCTTTACATTTTGGCATGTTTTTGCAATGGCTGGTACCGGTTGTTCCTTTCCATGTTTAGGGCTTCCTTCAGGGTCTCTTGTAAGGCAGGCCTGGTGGTGACAAAATCTCTAAGTATTTGCTTATCTGTAAAGAATTTTATTTCTCCTTCACTTATGAAACTTAGTTTGGCTGGATATGAAAGTCTGGGTTTAAAATTCTTTTCTTTAAGAACGTTGAATATTGGCCCCCACTCTCTTCTGGCTTGTAGAGTTTCTGCCGAGAGATCTGCTGTCAGTCTGATGGGCTTCCCTTTGTGGGTAACCCAACCTTTCTCTCTGGCTGCCCTTAAGATTTTTTCCTTCATTTCAACTGTGGTGAATCTGGCAATTATGTGTCTTGGAGTTGCTCTTTTGGAGGAGTATCTTTGTGGCGTTCTCTGTATTTCCTGAATTTGAATGTTGGCCTGCCCTGCTAGGTTGGGGAAGTTCTCCTGGATGATATCCTGTAGAGTGTTTTCCAATTTGGTTCCATTTTTCCCCACACTTTCAGGCACCCCAATCAGACGTAGATTTGGTCTTTTTACATAATCCCATACTTCTTGCAGGCTTTGTTCATTTCTTTTTCTTCTTTTTTCTTTTGGTTTCTCTTCTCGCTTCATTTCATTCATTTGATCCTCCATCGCTGATACTCTTTCTTCCAGTTGATCGAGTCAGTTACTGAAGCTTGTGCATTTGTCACGTATTTCTCGTGTCATGGTTTTCATCTCTGTCATTTCGTTTATGACCTTCTCTGCATTAATTAGTCTAGCTGTCAATTCTTCCACTCTTTTTTCAAGATTTTTAGTTTCTTTGCACTGGGTACGTAATTCCTTCTTTAGCTCTGAGAGGCTTGATGGACTGAAGGCTTCTTCTCTCATCTCATCAAAATCATTCTCTGACCAGCTTTGATCCGTTGCTGGCGATGGGCTGTGCTCCTTTGCAGGAGGAGATGCGCTCTTATTTTTTGAATTTCCTGCTTTTCTGCCCTGCTTTTTCCCCATCTTTGTGGTTTTATCTGTCTCTGGTCTTTGATGATGGTGACGTACTGATGGGGTTTTGGTATAGGTGTCCTTCCTGTTTGATAGTTTTCCTTCTGACAGTCAGGACCCTCAGCTATAGGTCTGTTGGAGATTGCTTGAGGTCCACTCCAGACCCTGTTTGCCTGGGTATCAGCAGCAGAGGTTGCAGAAGATAGAATATTGCTGAACAGCAAGTGCACCTGTCTGATTCTTGCTTTGGAAGCTTCCTCTCAGGGGTGTACTCCACCCTGTGAGGTGTGGGGTGTCAGACTGCCCCTAGTGGGGGATGTCTCCCAGTTAGGCTACTCAGGGTCAGGGACCCACTTGAGCAGGCAGACTGCCCCTTCTCAGATCTCAACCTCCGTGTTGGGAGATCCACTGCTCTCTTCAAAGCTGTCAGACAGAGTCATTCGCGTCTGCACAGGCTTCTGCTCCTTTAGCTGAGCCCTGTCCCCAGAGGCGGAGTCTACAGAGACAGGCAGGTTTCCTTGAGCTGCTGTGAGCTCCACCCAGTTCGAGCTTCCCAGCGGCTTTATTTACCTACTTAAGCCTCAGCGATGGCGGGCGCCCCCCCCCCCAGCCTCGCTGCTGCCTTGCGGTTAGATTGCCGCAGACTGCTGTGTTAGCAAGGAGGGAGGCTCCGTGGGCGTGGGACCCTCCCGGCCAGGTGTGGGATATATTCTCCGGTGTGCCGGTGTTACAGCACAGTATTGGGGTGGGAGTTACCCGATTTTCCAGGTGTTGTGTGTCTCAGTTCCCCTGGCTAGGAAAAGGGACTCCCTTCCCCCTCGCGCTTCCCAGGTGAGGCGATGCCTCGCCCTGCTTCAGCTCTCGCTGGTCAGGCTGCAGCAGCTGACCTGCACGGATTGTCCGGCACTCCCGAGTGAGATGACCCCAGTACCTCAGTTGAAAATGCAGAAATCACCAGTCTTCTGTGTCGCTCGCGCTGGGAGATGGAGACTGGAGCTGTTCCTATTCAGCCATCTTGCTCCGCCCCCTTCGATTTTCAGTTTTTAAAGTATGTAGTAAACAAGGGAAAGAACTGTCAAGATTAGTTAAGTTCTTCAGCCCTTTCAAAAATCATTGTATTGGTTGAGCTTCAAATGTTCCTAAGTTTATTGATTGTCATGTTCTCTTCAGTAACTATGTCTTCTACAAACTTTACATTATACTACCTGGCTTGTCTTATGATATATCCAAAGAGAATTTACTTAATGAAATTCCAAAAGGCATAATGATGTGATTTTCACTTATAAGATGGGCAAATTTCGTAACACAAAGCCACATCCTACAGAGAACACTAGACAGTAGTTATAGCAGCTGCGTTCCAATACTGGATCTTCACTAAATGACTCTGTGATCTTTCGCAAGTTCCTTAACCTCCATGGACCCAGGTCTCCTTGTTTGTAAAATGAAGGCTTTAGATATGATGAATCTTAGAATTTAAGGAACCTAAGGGTAATGTTATAAGGAAGTCCCATATATTAGATGATATGGAATCCAATTACGTGGAATTATATGGAATCATATATATGAGTAAGGTATAGCAATAGGGACAGATAGATAGCATAAAATATGAAGGATTAAGCCCAGCAAATGAGAACAAGGACAGCAATGAGGAGGCAGAATCTGCTGCCAGATAAAAATGTCTGCAAACAAGAATAATTATTCTCTCCAAGGGCAGGCTTATACAAAATGACTCTCAATAAACACATATTGGTAGCCATTTGGTCTGAGGAGATGATTGCTGAGCTGATGGCAGTATGGAAGAAGAAAAGCAGATTTATCTTCTTTAAAAAGGAAGAAGATTCTAAATTTCAAGCATTGCTAATAACTTATTGGCAAATCTTCAAACAGCTCTTTTGTTGGCTTGTTTTGCTCTACTCTTATTGCTTCTTTGTCCAAGATTTAAAATTGGGATTTAAGTAGCATAAAATCATAGGATTAGAAGTTTTTAGAAAGATTTCTGCTGGTGTCCTCAAAATGGAAGATTTCTATATGGAAGAGGATACTTGAAACTTTTAGTCTGTCATCCCCCTTCCCCCTCAACCTTTTTTTTAGAGACAAGAGCTCACTCTGTTGCCAAGGCTGGAGTGCAATGGTATAATCATGGCTCACTCCAGCCTCTATCTCCCAGGTTCAAATGATCCTCCCATGTCAGCCTTCTGAGTAACTAAGACTATAGGCTGTGCCACCATGCCTGGCTATTTTTTTAAAGACAGGGTCTCACTATGTTGCCCAGGCTGGTCTTAAATTCCTGGGCTCAAGAGATCCTCCTGCCTCAGTCTCCCAAAGTTCTGGGATTACAGGTGTGAGCCACTGCACCCAGCCTCATTTCCCCTTTTATTCCTGTCTGATACAACCTAATCTTTTTGGGCAGAAACATCAAATAAAAGCTATAGAACATGTGACCTGTCTGCATTGTTGAATTTCATGGAATAAGTAATTTTTTCTCCATTACTTTTCATAGGATAGCTATTAACATTATTGGGTTTGCCTTTTAATTTTCTATTTGAATGACTAAATTTGCTTTAATATGTTCATTTCTATTTCAGTAGGACATTTAACTCTTTTATAATTAAAACATTTTGGAAACATTTATTTCGGTGACATCAGCAAGATGGCCAACTAGAAGCCCTTAGGGCCTGTTTCCCTCACAAAGACAAGCCAGAACAACAAATAACAACTACCTTAAGAAAAATAACTGAGGGAAAGTGCCATCTTGCCTCAGAGGAGTAGCAGAAATCCTAGTGAGCACAGAAACTCAAGATGGCCACATAGAGAACAGAAGGCAATGCCAGGTCTCCACTACCGCATCCCCCAACCAGGATCAGGTGGGAACGGGGAAGAACTTCTACCTATGAAGTGAAAGTAAGCAAAAGGATCCCAGCAGTCCCCATCGACACCTTGGACACCTACACAGCTCACTACTGGGGTCCCCTGCAGTCCTCACAGGCATTAAGCCCAGCTGAAGGAGCTGCCTCTAGACCACATACCGGTGCTCTCCCCAGAGAAGAAGCTGACACAGTGCCCTGACCCTTGTGGCCATGCTACTGCACTACACCAACTTGGGATTGGAACTACAGCTGGAGTGTGTCTTTCTCAGGGGTGAGTAGTCACGACACCCCTTCATCCCTGGGGCTAAGCCACCACCAAACCACCTCAGGCCAGTGGCCCAGCATCCCCAAACGGAGCTGCAAGCACTCTTCCACATGAGGCCAAGTGGAGGTGGAGTCACTCCATCTACCTCTCCCCTCATTCCCTTGGGCCAAAGCTGAGACAGTACTTTGCCTCCTGGAAAAACAATTCATTGGCCACTCAAAGCAGTCATTCCTCCTCAGTGCCTAAGTTGAAGAAACTCCCTGCATCCCAAGAAATAGTGCCTTGGCCACCCCCAGCCCTGAACTGAAGCAGCACATTGCCCTCTGGGAATTGGTACCCTGGCCAAACTGAGCTGCTACACAACCCAGTGCTGAGTTGATGTCGTAACCTGTGTCCCAAGGAAACAGAACATTGGCTGAACTAAGGAACTCTGCCTTACAGTCCAAACAACTCTAGTACCTGGCTTCTCTGGAGCTGTACTAGACCCCTAGAGCCTGAGTGGCTGAAATACCCCTCTCCCTGGGAAGTAGAGTCACTGCTATTCTTTTCCTTGTACTCCCTAAGGCCCGAAGAACAGCTGTGCTCTGCCTTTCTGGGTTACTTGCTGCCACTGTACCTGGTCTTACAGTGTCTTGGATAATGCTGAACCCCACCATTCCATGGTCTTGTGTCACTACTACACAGTGCCTCATGCCCTGAGACCTGAGTTGCCTTTGAGTTTTATTTGTTTAGGTTCCCATATTACAACCATATCCTCCTCCTGGGCCCAAACCTCCACAGCAAGCTTCCTCTCTGGAGTCAGGCCAGTGCTGTGCCCTGCCCCCCAGGGGTAGAATCACAGCTACAGCCCAGCCTCCTGGGCTCAAGCTGCTAGGACGTGCCTCAGAGTCACAGATCATGTCTCTATGGGCAACCTACACCCAACCTTGCCACAGAAAGCAAACCTGCACCCCAAGACTCAGGAGCCACAAGTTTGGGAGATCCTGTGCTTAGGACCCTAACCCCACACCTGCTCTGAGCACCTGCACCTGGAGCCCAGTGCCACTGCAGCTGCTTATAGGCCATGTCAGACCTGACACCAAGAGGGATCCCCCTCAGCTAAGTTTCCCCATTGTGGGGAAAACAAGAGTAGGAGGACTCCAAAAGCCCTCAACATCAAGGACATTAATAACATATGCCGCTGCTGCTGCTCTCACAAACTTTCTACAGCCAAGGCCACTGAGGTGCCCACAGGTATTGCTGATGTTGAACACAGTTGAAGAAACTGCACAGAGACTATACCATTTCACCTATCTGGAAACAATGTCGCCACATCCATCCCAACAAGCACACAAAATTTCAACTACAGGTGAAAATCTTCCTCTATAAAAGCCACTCTAGAAAGTTTGGAAGAGGCAGTTATTCCACCAAATACACAGACATCAATGCAGGTACACAAGAAACATGATAAAGCAAGGAAATATGGCACTACTGAAGGAATGTAACTCTCTAGTAACAGACACTGAAGAAAAGGAAATTAATTAATTGCCAGGAAAGGAATTTAAAATAATGATCTTAAGGAAACTCAACAAGACAAGAAAATTCAGATTGACAGTTCAACAAAATCAGGAAAACAAATCCCCATATGAATGAGAAATTCAACAAAGAGATGGAAGTCCTAAAAAAGAAGCAGACAGAAACCCTGCAGCTGAAGAATTCAATGAATGAAATAGAAATACAATAAAGACCTTCACCAGCAGACTTATTAATCAAGCAGAAAAACTAATCTCTGAACTTCAAGATAGGACATTTGAAATTACCCAGTCAGAGAAAGGAAAAAGAAATAAAAATGAAAAGGAGTGAAGAAAGCCTACAATTATCACTATTAAGTGAACAAATATTTGTATTATGGGACTTCCAGAAGGAGAAGAGAAGGGAAAATATGTTGAAAACCTATTTAACAAAATAATAGCTGGAAATTTCCCAAGTCTGGGGAGACATATGGACATCCAGATCCAGGAAGCTCAAAATTTCCCAAATAGATACAGCCTAAAATTCCTCCTCCAGGCAAATTAAAGTCAAATTGTCAAAAGTCAAAGACAAAGAGAGAACTCTAAAAACAGCCAGATAAAAGTATCATATAAGGGAAAGCCAGAGAAAAGTCACATATAAGGGAATCACCATTAGACTAACATTGGAGTCCCCATTAGAATAACAACAGATCTTGTTGCAGAAATCTTATGGGCCATAAGAGAATGGGATGATATATTCAAAGTGCTGAAAGAAAAAAAAATTGCCAGCCAAGAATAGTATACACAGAAAAACTGTCCTTCAGAAATGAGAGAACAATAAAGTCTTTCACAGATAAGCAAAAACTGAGGGAAAGTATCACCACTAAACTGGCCTTACAAGAAATGCTCAAGGGAGCCCTATATCTGGAAGTGAAAAGATGATAATCACAATCATGAAAACATGCAAAAATATGAAACTCACTGGTATGGCAGATATACAAAGGAGAAAGAAAAGAATCAAATCCTATCACCAAAGAAAACCAGTACACTGCAATAATAATAAGAGGGGAAAAAAGGAACAAAGGATATACAAAACAACCAGAAAACAATTAACAAAATGACAGGTGTAAGTACTCACCTATCAATAATAGCTTTGAATATAAATGGATTAAATCCCCCACTTAAAAGATATAGATTAACTGAATAAATTAAAAACATGACCTAACTGGCCAGGTGCAGTGGCTCATTCCTGTAATCCCAGCACTTTGGGAGCCGAGGCAGGTGGATCACAGGGTCAAGAGATTGAAACCATCCTGGCCAAAATGGTGAAATCCCATCTCTACTAAAATTACAAAAATTAGCTGGGTGTGGTTGCACGTACCTGTAGTCCCAGCTACTCGGGAGGCTGATGTGGGAGAATTGCTTGAACCCAGGAGGCAGAGGTTGCAGTGAGCCGAAATTGCACCACTGCACTCCAGCCTGGGCGACAGAGCCAGATTCTGTCTCAAAAAAACAAAACAAAACAAAACAAAAAACATGACCTAACTATATGCTGCCTAGAAGAAACTCAGTTCACCTGTAAAGACATATGTAGACTGAAAGTGAAGGGATGGAAAAAGATATTTCACATGAATGGAAATTGAAAGCAAGCAGGAGTAGCTATACTTAAACAAAACAGACTTTAAGTCAAAACTGTAAAAAGAGAAAAATGTCATTATATAATGATAAAGGGATCAATTCAGCAAGAGAACAACTCTAAACATACATGCACCCAACATCAGAGCACTCCAGTATTATAAAGCAAATATTATTAAATCTAAAGGGAGAGATAAACTCTAACACAGTAATCGTTGGGGACTTCGGCACCCTACTCTCAGCATGGGACAGATCATTTAGACAGAAAATCAATAAAGAAACATTGGATTTAAACTAAACATTAGACCAAGTGGACTAACAGATACTTATAGAACATTTCATCCAACAGCTAGCTGCAGAATACACCTCTTTTTTTTCAGCCCATGGAACATTCTCCAGGATAGATCACATGTTAAGTCAAAAAACAAATCTTATTACATTTAAATAAGTTGAAATCATATCAAATATCTTCTGATCTCAATGAAATAAAAATAGAAATCAATAACAAGAGCAACTTTAGAATTTAAACAACATGCTCCTGAATGAGCAGTGGGTCAATGAAGAAATTAAGAAGGGAATTTAATTTTTTTTGAATTTTTACTTTTTAGTTTTTAATTTATTTTTAAAAATTTCTTCTACTGAGGTCCCATGACATCATAAGATTTCTTGGAACGAGTGAAAATAGAAACACAACATACTAAAACCTATGGAATACAGAGAAAGCAGTATTGAAAGGGAAGTTTATAGAAATAAATGCTCACATCAAAATTGTAGAAAGGTTTCAAATAAACAATCTAATGCATCTCAAGGAATTTGAAAAGCAAGAATAAACCAGACTCAAAACTAGTAGAAAAAAAGAAATAATAAAGAGCAAAGCAGAAATAAATAAAATTAAGACAAAAAAACCCAAAAAAATCAACAAAACAAAAAGTTGGTTTTGTAAAAGATAAACCATATTGCCAAACCATTAGCTAGACTAACCAAGAAAAAAAAGACCCAAGTGAATAAAATCAGAAATGAAAAAGGAGACATTACTACTGACACCACAGCAATACAAAGAATCATTAGTGACTATTACAAACTATATGCCAACATAATAGAAAACCTAGCAGGAATGGATAAGTTCCTAGATACGTACAACCTACCAAGATTGAAGCAAAAAGAAATAGAAAACCTGAACAGACTAATCACAATTAACAAGACTTAATCTGTAATAAAATGTCTCTCATCAAAGAAAAGCCCAGGATCTGATGACTCCACTGCAGAATTCTACCAAATATTTAAAGAATATCTGATATCAGTTCTTCTCAAACTCGTTTAGAAAATTCAAACTCATTCTGTGAGGCCAGCATTATGCTAATACTAACACCAGACAAGAACACAACAACAACAGAAACGGAATTATAAGCCAGTATCCCTAATGAACATAAATGTAAGATTCTCAACAAAATGCTAGCAAACTGAAATCCAGCAACACATTAAAAAGATCATTCACACAGAAAATAAAAGAAAGGCTGGGTGTCGTGGCCTTTACCTCTAATCCCAGCACTTTGGGGAGCCAGGACAGGAGAATCACTTGAGCCCAATAGTTTGAGACTAGTCTGGGCAACATAATGAGACCCTGTCTCTATAAAAATAATAATAATAAGGAAATAAAAGATCATTCACCCTGATCAACTGGGATTTATCCCAATAATGCAAAGATGATTTAACATACAAATATCAATAACCATGATGCATCCCATCAACAAAATAGACAAAAAATCATATGACCCTCTCAATAGATGCAGGAAAAGCATTTGATAAAATTCAATATTCTTTCATGATAAAAACTCTCAACAAGTTAGATTTAGAAGGAAAATACCTCAACACAAGAAAGGTCATACATAACAAAGGCAACATCGTACTAAATGGGGGAAAATTGAAATATTTTTTTCTAAGATCTGGAATGATAAAAAGATGCCCACTTTCACCACTTTTATTCCACATCCATTTATTCTAGATGTCCTAACCAGAGCAGTTAGGAAAGAGACAGAAATAAAGGGCATCCAACTGGAAAAGAGAAAGTCAAATTGTCCCTGTTGTAGATGACATGATCTTATATATAAAAAACCCTAAAAGCTCCACCAAAAAATTATTAAAACTGATCAACGAATTCAGTAAAGTTGCAGGATACAAAATCAACATATAAAAATCAGTAGGCCAGGTGCAGTGGCTCACGCCTGTAATTCCAGCACTTTGGGAGGCTGAGGCGGGCAGATCACGAGGTCAGGATATCGAGACCATCCTGGCTAACACGGTGAAACCCCGTCTCTACTAAAAATACAAAAAATTAGCGGAACGTGGTGGTGGGTGCCTGTAGTCCCAGCTACTTAGGAGGCTGAGGCAGGAGAATGGCGTGAACCCGGGAGGCGGAGCTTGCAGTGAGCTGAGATGGCGCCCCTGTACTCCAGCCTGGGTGACAGAGTGAGACTCCATAAAAAAAAAAAAAAATCAGTAGCATTTCTATACACTCGCAATCAACCAGAAGAAAAAGAAATTTAAAAAGTAACCCCATTTACAGTAGCCACAAAAAAAAACAATACATAGGAATAAATTTAACCAGGGAGGTGAAAGACGTCTACAAGGAAAACTAAAACGCTGATGAAAGAAATTGAAGAGGACACCAAAAAATGGAAGACATCTCACGTTCATGGATTGGAAAAATTAAAATTGTGAAAATGACCATACTACTGCTGTCGCCAGCTGCTGACGCGGGCAGGTCCCGTGTGGGGCTGCCAATGCCGGTCGCTAGGGCGGTAGACATCACGCTGCTATTCCGGACCAGTGTCAAGACCGTGAAGACGCAGAACAAGGCGCTGGGAGTGGCGGTGAGCGGCGGAGTCGATGGCAGCCGGGATGAGCTGTTCCGCCGCAGTCCCTGGCCCAAGGGCGACTTCTCCAGCCAGGCCCACGAAGTGATTTCTCACATTGGCAAACTGAGAGATTGTCTTCTGGAACACAGGAAAGATTATATTAATGCTTATAGCTATACCATGTCTGAACATGGGAGGATGACAGACACAGAAGGAGACCAGATAGACCAGGATATCCAGATATCCATGAGGACCTGTTCAGAAACAATTCAACAACTACGAACAGAAGCTCACAAGGAGATACATTCCCAGCAGTGAAGGAGCACAGGACTGCTGTTTTGGATTTCATTGAAGACTACTTAAAAAAAAACAGTGTGTAAACTTTACTCAGAACAAAGAGCCATCCGAGTTAAGAGTGGTGGATAAGAAAAGATTATCTAAGCTGAAACCAGAACCAAATGCAAAGACAAGAGAATCCACATCTGAGAAAGTTTCACAGAGTCCTTCAAAAGACTCTGAAGAAAACCCTGCCACTGAAGAACATCCAGAAAAGATTTTGGCTGAAACACAACCTGAATTGGGAACCTGGGGAGACGGCAAAGGTGAAGATGAATTATCCCCAGAAGAAATACAAATGTTTGAACAGGAAAATCAGCGACGAATTGGTGACATGAACAGCTTGTTTGATGAAGTGAGGCAGATCAAAGGGAGAGTGGTTGAGATTTCCAGACTTCAAGAGATACTCACAGCAAAGGTTTTGCCACAGGAAGCTGAGATTGATAGCATTCACCGGTTAGTTGTGGGGGCAACTGAAAATATCAAGGAAGGCAACAAAGACATAAGAGAGGCCATTAACAACAACACTGGCTTCCACGTGTGGATCCTCTTCTTCCCCATGATGTGTGCTCCTTCTCCTTTCTCTTCCTCGACTGGTACCACAGCTAGCCTGGGCTGCAGGGGCCCAGCACGAGAGTCCTCATGGGTGCTCACAGACTGCGTACTCTCGTGTACCCCTGATGCTGGAGCATGGTATGACCAGATTTTACCACAGAGCCATTTGAAGAGAACGGGGTTCAGACAGACAGACATATTCCCCAAAAAGGGATACCCAGGCCGATGGTGTTCAGCTGAAAAAGAAAACAGTGGGAAGTGGCCTATGTAGCCATCATAAGGCTAGACAAACTGAATGCCGGAGCTGGTAATTAGCTGTTCCTGAACTTGAGGCTGCCTTGGCAGTTGGGCTGCTCCAGTAGCAGAGGCACAGCAGGTCTCCAGAGCCCCCAATTGTCTCAGGGTTCTAAGGAAGTCGTTGACCTTTCCCATCCCAGTAGCTTCAGGGAAGAACATAGTTAATCATGTCTCTCAACAAATGATTACTTCTTTGTTTCCTTGTGGCTTCTTGTCTGTCTGAGTCAACCAATACACAGACTCACCGGAACATAGAAAAGAAAATTCACATTTGCCTTGTTAATCTAATAAATACAATTACAGCCCCTTTAAAAAAAAGAAAAAGAAAAAGAAAATGACCATACTACCAAAAGCAATCTACAGATTCAATACAATCTCGATCAAATATCAGTAGCATTTTTCACATAAATAAACAAAAAATCCAAAAATTCGTATGGTATCACAAAACGCCATGGATAGCCAAAACAATCCTGAAGAAAAAGAACAAATAGATATCACACTACCAGACTTTAAAATATACTACAAATCTCTAGTAACCAAAACAGCATGGTACTGGCATAAAAACACATAGAACAATGGAACAGAATAGAGAACCCAGAAAGAAATCCATATATTTACAGCCAACTGGTTTTCAACAAAGGTGCAAGAACATTCATTGGGAAAGGGAGAGTTTCTTCAACAAATATTGCTGGGGAAATCGGATGTTCATATGAAGGAAAATAAAACTAGACCCCTATCTCTCATCATATATAAAAATAAACTCAAAATGGGCCAGGCACTGTGGCTTATGCCTGTAATCCCAGCATTCTGGGAGGCCAAGGCAGGTGGATCACCTGAGGTCAGGAGTTCCAGACTAGCCTGGCCAACATGGCAATACCCTGTCTCTACTAAAAATACAAAAATTAGCCAGGCATGGTGGTGCATGCCTGTAGTCCCAGCTACTCGGGAGGCTGAGGCAGGAAAATTGCTTGAATCCAGGAGGCAGAGGTTGCAGTGAGCCGAGATTGTGCCACTGCACTCCAGCCTAGGTGACAGAGCAAGATTCCGTCTCAAAAAAAAAAAAAAAAAAAAAAAAAAAAAAAAAAAAAAAAAAAAAAAACTTAAAATGGATCAAGGACTTAAATGTAAGACCCCCGGACTATGAAACTACTCATGAAAACATAAGGGAAACACTTCAGGACATTGGTCTAGGCAAATTTTTTATGGAAAAGACCTCAAAAGCACAAGCAACAAAACCAAAATTAGACAAGTGGGATTATTTCAAACTAAAAAGCAAAAAGCTTCTGCACTGCAAAGGAAACAATCAATGCAGTGAAGAGACAACCTGCAGAAGGGGAGAAAATACTTTCAAACTATTCATCTGACAAGGGATTAATATTCAAAATATACAAGGAACTCAGACAAAGCAATAGCCAAAAAAAGAAAAAGAAAAATCAAATAATTCAAATGAAAAAAGAGTAAATGAGTTGCATAGACATCTCTCAAAAGAAAATAAAAATGATCAACAGGTATATGAAAAAATGCTTAACATCAGTAATCAGGGAAATACAAATCAAAACCACAATGAGGTATTATCTCACCCTGGCACAAAAAATAACAAATGCTGGCAAGGATGCAGACAAAGGGAAACTCTTATACATTGTTGGTGTGATGTAAATTAGTACAGCCATTACTGAAAACAGTATGAAGGTCCCTCAAAACACTGAAAACAAAACTACTGTATGATCTAGTAATCCCACTCAAAGTATATATCCAAAAAAAAAGGAAATAAGTATGTCAAAGAGATTTCTACATTCCCATGTTTATTGCTGCATTACTCACAATAGCTGAGATATGAGATCAGCCTAAGTGTCTATCAGCAGATGAATGGATAAAAAAATTTGGTCTATATACACAATGCAATAGTATTTAGCCACCAAAAAGAAAAAATTCTGTCATTTGAAGCAACATAGATGAGGTTGGAGGGCATTATGTTAAATGAAATAAGTCAGGCACAAAAAGATAAATGTTACATGTTCTTACTCATATGTTGAAGCTAAAAAAGTTGAGCTTATTTAACGAGAAAGTAGAATAGTGATTACTAGAGACAGGGACGGTTAAGGGTAGAGGGGATAACCAAAGGTTGGTTAATGGATACAAAAGTACAGCTAGATATGAGGCGTAAGTTACAGCGTTCTGTAGCACTGTAGAGTGACTATAATTAACAGCAATTTGTTGTATATTTTCAAATAGCTGGAAGAGCAGATTTTGAATGTTCCCAACACAAAGAAGTGATAAATGTTTGAGGTGATGTATGTGCTCATTATGCTGATTTGATTATTATATATTGTGTACATGTATTGAAATAACACTCTGTACCCCATAAATATGGACAATTATGCATCAATTAAAAATAATAAAGGCAAAAAGTACAGTTGGAAGTAATAAAACATTTATTTTAAAACAAAACAACAAAAAGCATTTTGGTGATACTTTTTGTCACAAAGTTACAGAAACCATGAAAATTAAGAGCTATAGTTATTTAAAAGTCTCATTGAAAAGCACACAAGAGTTTTTTAAAGAAACTGAAAACTGAGCAAGTAGCTAGCATAAAACTCCTGTTGTTATTCCTTTGCTCCGGAACTCTGGAATAAAGAATCTCTAAGAAAGTCTTCCATCTTTCTTTGATTTCCATAACCTTGACACTTTTGAAGATTTTAAGTTGGTTGCAGTATGTCCTTCATTTTTGATTTATCTACTGTTTCCCCATGGTTAAATTCAGGTTATTCATCTTTGTCAGAAATATATCACAGAAGCAATGCTGTGTTCTTCTCATTGTATCTGATCAGAAGTCCCATAGTAACAACGTTGACCAGTTGATTAAGATTATATCTGTCAGGCCCCTCCACTTTAAAGCTGTTTTTTCCCCTTTGTAATTAGTAAGTATTTCATGGGTGTCCATTGAAATCGTATAAACCATTCTTCCTTTTTGTCAACTTTTCATTTATTCATTTATAGCAGTATGTGTTCATGGTTTCCTTTTTTATTCAATGGGTTATAATCCAATACTATCACTATTTGTTTTGATACTCATATTGTCCCAGTTTTAGACAATGGGAGTTCTTTCACTCTGGCTCCTGTGTCCTCCCCTCCCCACGCCCATGGTTTTTTTGGTGTGGGTTTTGTTTTTTTTGTTTTTTTTTTTTTTTTTGAGACCACGTCTCACTCTCTCACTCAGGCTGGAGTGCAGTGGCACAACTGTAGCTCACTGCAGCCTCCAACTCCTGGACTCAAGCGATCATCCTCCCACCACAGACTCCCGAGCAACCGGGACTATAGGTATGCGTCGCAAGCCTGGCTCATTTTTCTAATTTTTGGTATGGATGGGGTCTCTCTGTGTTGCCCATGCTGGTCACAAACTCCTGGCCTCAAGCAACCCTCTCACCTCAGTCTCCCGAAGTGCTGGGATTACAGGCGTGAGTCACCATGCCCAACTCCAGCATTTCATTATGAAAACTGTCAAACATGGCAAAGCTGAAAGAATTTTACAGCGATACCTATATACCCACCACATAAATTGATCATTTTTATTTTATCTCCCTTCATTAATATTTTACCTCACTTTTTAATCTGTCTATTCATCTCCCTGTCCCTCAGTCCTTCCATCTCTCTTATTTTTAATGCATGTAACACATTTTAAGTAAACTATAGAAATCAATACACTTCTCCCTAAATACCTCAGCATGTATATCATTAATTAGAGTTCGATATTTATTAACAGTTTTTTTCTTTCTTTTTGCACATAGGGAAAGAAGGAAGTTTTTTCCTCTTGAGACCAAATTTCCATAAAATGAGATGTACAAATTTTAAGTGCATATTTGCTGAGTTTTGACAAATACATGCCCTGTGCACCCCATACTCCTATCAAGATACAGAACAAATAGCACAGTGACACACCTGTAATCCCAGCTACTCGAGAGGCAGAGGTAGGAAGATCGCTTGAGCCCAGGAGTTCGAGATCAGCCTGGGTAACATCGCAAAACCCATCTCTTAAAAAAATAAAAAACCCATCTCTTAAAAAATAATAATTAAATAAAAGATATAGAACAAAACAAGTCCTCACGCCTCTTTCCCATTCAGTCGCCCACCTTGCAGTCTCCAAAGCAACCACTTTTCTATTTTCTACCATAAATTAGTTTGATCTCGTTAGTATTATCTGGAATTTCATAAAAATGAAATTATACAGTATGCACCTTTTTTTTTTTACAGAGTTTAAACTCTATGTACTTTTTTGTGTACGCCTTCTTTCACTCAGTATAATTTTTACTTTTATTTTTTAACATTTTCAGGGGGACAGAGTCTCACTCTGTTGCCCAGGCTGGAGTGTAGTGGTGTGTGATCATAACTCACTGCAGCCTTGAACTCCTGGGCACAAGCAATCCTCCCGCCTCAGCCTCCCAAGTAGCTGGGAGACTACAGGTGCACACCACCATGCCTGGCTAGTTTATCCACTTTTTGTAGAGACATCATGTTGCCCAGGCTGGGCACTAACTCCGGGCCTCAAGTGATCCTCCCCGCTCAGCCTCCCAAAGCTCTGGATTACAGTCATAAGCCACTGGGCCTGGTCAACTCAGCATAATTTTTCTTGAGAGTCTTAATATGTTGCTACATGTATCAGCAATTTGCTTCTTTTTATTGCCAAGGAGTATTCCATTGTATGAATATACCATGGTTTGTTTATCCATTTTCCAATGTATGGACACTTGGGCTGCAATGTATGGACACTTGCGCTGTTTCCAGTTCTCAGCTACTATAAATAAAGCTACTCTTCACAATCTTAAGTAAATCTTCTGGTGACTATGTTTTCATTTCTCATTAATAAATACTTAGGAGTGGAATATATATGTTTAGCTTTATAAAAAACTGCCAATTTTCTGCATCCTTTTAACATGTATCCCTCATTCTTTGAGCATGTCCTTGCTTTCTGGCACAAAGAGATCTTCCAGGTTGGTCTTATATTTTCCCGTCTTTCACCCTGGAATCGTCCATCTCCCCAAGCCAGCATCTGGGTTCTACACGTGCTCTTTACTCATGAGTCTCCTCTCTCAGATTTCTCAGTGGACAGATGTAGAAACTGTGTGTGTGTGTGTGTGTGTGTGTGTATGTGTGTGTATGTGTATGGGTATGCATGCATGCACTCGTGCACACCTGTGCGTATACATGTATACATTTATATCTGCACGTACCTTTCTGTCTACTAATATTAAAAACCATGAGTTCACACTGGTAATTCCAAGTCCAATCCAACATAACAGGGTTCATTCTAGTTTTTTCTCATTCCCTTTTGTAGTTCCATTTTCTCTGGCTGTGTTACCCTAAATATATTTATTTATTTGATCAATCCCCCAATGAATCCATTAGTTGTATATGGAACTAATCTCCCATCACTCTTGCTGTCCTCTCTTCCACACTGATTTCCTTTTTACTACATTTAAGTTCTAACATCTTGCACTAATCGGCCCTTCCCACATGGCTATCCTTACTCTGCTTACGTTCTGATAGCCCACAACAGATCACCCCCTCCAAGTAGATGTCCTTTACATAGTCCTTAGGCTCTGACACTCCATGCCAAGGCACGTTTTCATGTGGATGCCCTTGTCAATCCACTCAGGCTCTGACTCCTTACGCTGAGCTGACCCCCAACCTATGTGGATGGCCCTTCCATGTAGACACCCTCCTCACCCTGTTTAGGTTCTGACTTCCCAGGCCAGGCCATCCCTTGATTTGGATGCCCTTCTCACCCTGCTCAAGATTAAACACCCCATGTTGGGCATCCGTCTCATATGGATACCCTGCTTGTACTGCTTGGAATCTGACACCCAAGTTAAACCACCTCTCTGTAAGGCCATCCTCTTTACCCACATGGGCCAAAGATTGCCCTTCCACATAGACACCCTCCTTGCCCTGCTCAGGCTCTGACAACCCATGCCCGGCTAACCCTGCACAGATTTGGGCCCTGATATCCTGCTTGGTGCCACATTGACTTCACCTGACCAGGAACAGATGCTTACCTTGCTCTGCCCCACCTAATGACTTTAGGATCAAATTGTTCAAGGAGGCAAAAGAATGAAAGGGAAAAAGGAAGAAGAAATGGAAGATTAAGAATCCACAAGGCACTTTTAATCTAATTGAGGATTGTACTAGTTAAGATCCTTTTGGCTCAAGTAATAGAGAACCCAACCCAAAGTGTTTACACATAAGAGGAATTTATTGGTTCATACAATGAAAAAGTCCAGTACTAGTTTAGGACACAACTAGATTTGGGAGTCCAAATAATGACATTAGGACAGCTGTCTGGTTCTTTCTCTTTCTCTTGCTGTCTTCTGTTTTAGCTGCACTATCATACAGCCTCTACCTTTGTGGTAACCAGGTCCAGTTTCACATGCTCACAGTTTCATTCAAGTCCAGTGGAAATAAAAAAGAAAGTATCTTCTTCCTAATCATTCAATCAAAAAGTCTGGCATTCGTCTGTACTAAACCAACCACTCTGGTTAAAGGAATAGAATGTCATGACTGGCTGAAGCCTGAGGCACATGCTCCACCTCTAGAACTGTGAATGGAACCCCATTCAAGCACATGAGCAGAGATGGGAATGAATTTGCTTCCCCAAAGCAAAGTTAGAGATACAATTACTCAGAGAAAGGTGACTGGATGCTAAGGAGCAAAAAATCAATAAATGCTCAACTACAGAAATGAGAAGCTCACACATGATATGATGTCCACAAGTGCCAGGTAGTATTTGTTAATTGTCAAATAAATGGTGTAGAATAGATGCTATTGTCTTTCAGGAGAAGGATAAATCACAACAGAAGTCTTCTTGAGGGAGGAGGAACTTTGAACCATACTTTAAAGGGGAAGGGTACATACCCTGTGACTTATTAATTTATAACAACCGTCAAAGAAGCTTGCACATATGCACCAGGAGACATTTACAAAATGCTCATAACACTGTTCATATGAGTAAAATATTGAGAATAACTTAAACACCCACTGACAGTAGACTAAATCACTAATGATATACTCATATAGTAACATACACTGGTGAAAATGAATGAATCATAGCTACAGTAACAACATGGAAAGATATGTTGGAAAGATAAACAACATGGAAGTTATGTAGCATAGTGTTGAATAAAAAAGTATGTCCCAGAAAACTACACATAGTTTGATAACCTTTTTCTAAAGTTTATAAACATGAAAAACTGGCTGAGCTCGGTGGCTACACCTGTAATCCCAGCACTTTGGGAGGCTGAGGGGGCAGATCATCTGAGGTCAGGAGTTTGAGACCAGTCTGGCCAATATGGTCACCTCTACTGAAAATATAAAAATTAGCCAGGCATGGTGGTGCACACCTGTAACCCCAGCTACTTAGGAGGCTGAGGCAGGAGAATCGCTTGAATCTGGGAGGTGCGGGTTGCAGTGAGCCAAGATTGTGCCACTACACTCCCGCCTGGGTAACAGAGCTAGACTCCATTTCAAGTAAATAAATAAGTTTTAAAAATGCAAAACTAAACCACATATTGTTTAGAAGTGTGTGTGTGCATGTGCGTGTGTGTGTGTGTGTGCGTGTCAAACACATATATTGTTATGTAACTATAATAACACTGGGAAAATTAAAAGAAAGCTAAAGATAAAGCCAAATTCAGGATATCAGTGGGAGGTGTGGGGAGGCAGGGAATGGAATAGGACAGATCACAGAAGAATATATGTTACTGATAATGTTCAGATTTGGTAGTAGGTTCATGATTATACAATTACAAAAATAGAGAAGAGATGTGAATACAGAAGTGTGCAAGACATGGTCAGGAACCATGAGTAGAATGGAGATACTGCAGCAAATAATTCCTATATGGTATTAGGGGCAGATGTGATTGGAAATAGACTGGATCCAAATATGGTAGGACTTTGAACCAGGGAATTGCATAATGCAAGTTGTGTTTTAATTTAATTTTACAAACATATATTGAGCATTTACTATTGCTAAGTCAATTACAAAGTGATAAAAGCTGGCTTTGGGGTTATGAAAGTAAGAAAGGAGAGGAGTGGCCACACTGCCAAAGAGTAACAGGATAGAATTAAGTGGCTTATTGGATATGGAAGGCAAAGGTAGGGAAGGAGTCAAAGCAAACCTTGAGGTTTCACCAGGCTAGGTGGCAAAAGCAAAACAAAACAAAACAAAAACAAAGAAGTTGACACGTGAGTCATATTGAGTTCAGCATAGAAATTCATTGTAAAATATTCCACTGGGCTCAGAGATACGTATCTTTGATAAACTTGGTTTTCCAGGAGAGCAGTCGTCCAGGGCAGTTCATCGTAAGAGGAGAATGAAAATTCCCCCCACTGATGAGTGAACTTTTGGTTAGTTCTTGGTTTTGTGTTTGTGTCTTTTAGCTAAACTACACATCCAATTTCCAAAGCCACACCCTGGTCATGAAGTGAGATTGTCTTCAAAACAATTTCAGAATTACATAGAATTGGTTGTATCTGAACTCAGGGGCAATGAAGACCAAGTTCTGGAAAGTGTTGTGGAATTTCTGATGAATGCTTTAGAGAGAAGCCACATTGAGAGTCTGAGGAATTGTGTCAGGTGGAAGTGGCTGCACCAAATCCAACGTGCTGCAGAGACAAGTGGAGTGTCCCTAGAGCCGGTGTATAGTGAGGCCTTTAAGGCCCTCACGCAGGTAGGTTTTCTAAAGTGGTATGTGAGAGGAAACATCTCCTCACAGTAGGCGATGTTCAATATCCACAAAAGAGGAGCATCCTGAATTCTCTTGAAAAATCACTGGGTGCTGCTATAGATATTTTATTCATTCCAGTCCATTACAAATGGTCTGAAGCCTAGGAGACGCGCAACTGGAGTGACTGCTGGTTGACAAGATAGAAGCAGAGTAGAAAGGTAGAAAAGACAGATGTAGAAAAGATGTCTTGGGATTTCTAATTTCATTTCTGCTCAGAGTCAAATAAGCCTAGAATGGACAACAGACAAATTATGTAAAATATCAGTAAGGAGCTGTACAAGCAGTTCAAGCTACATTTCCCTTGCATGGTATTTTGGGAGTCAGTTTTAAAAGGAACTATTTAAATCATAAACTCATTATCGAGTCTGACACCACACAGTATTTCACAGCATTGCCCAGAAGCAAGCTGAGACTACTGCAGAATCCTGTCACTTAGAACACATGGCCCTGAGGGGCCACTGCCTACAGCTTTGCCACCTCCTCAGAGACTCCCAGGTTGCTGCTGTTCACAGGCAGAAACAGCACGGCTGCCTTCTACATATATCATAGATTCCACTGATCCAGGGAACCTGTGCCAGTTATCTCAGCTAAGTAGCGACACTTGCTCAATGGAATCATCTCCTGAATGGCTGAATTTTCCAGTGTAATTGGAAATGGGGCACCAGGACCAAACAACCATTCAAGAAAAAGAGGCATTGTTCTAGCTTGCTTCAGAGATCTGTGGTATCCTGAGAGAAATCTCACTACACATTTGTTAAGGCTCCGTGATCTTGTATGTGGAAAGAAGGAATAAAGGCAAAAGAAAAGGGCATGGAAAGCAAACCCAAATATGTAGAAAGAGGAGAAAAATATCAAGGAAAATGTCTCACATGTCCCCAATTTATGGATATGTTTAATGTATGTATTGACACATAATATTGTTAATAACATAATAATAATATTTTAGGTACAGAGAATTTGTAGTTGCAGAAGTAGTAGTTGCAGAAAGTCTGCAATCTTGGGCCCAAAAAAAAAAATCCTTCCTGAAATTACATAGCCCAAATATACAAAGTGTGTTAAGAGTTCCTTGAGAATATTTTTTTTCACATTCACATCACAGTTGATGGTCAAGAAATATGAGTGAAGTGAAGGCATATTCTTGGCCTAGCTCTCTAAAATCAACGCTTTTAATAGAAACACAGACAATTTGACTATAGGTCAAAGGAATCCAAGTTTTAAACTTCTAAATTTGAGTAGACCTGAAAGTTCTTTGGTTTTGTTTTTCTTTTCCGGTAAACCAGTCCAGTTGGCATAGAGGAAACCCATTATACTCACTAAAACTCTGATTTAGGGTATAGCTATGGTGTCAACTTTTTCCTCACTGCCCATGAATAGTAATATATGCATTCTCTATTCAGGAAAATGAAACTGCTGGGGCCAGATGCATGAATTAACCAGTGAGGGGGACATGATTAGGGGAGTTCTTTGGCTGTTGGCAAACACATGGTTGGAAATGTTTTGCCGTAGGATGCTGAAGCCCATGGAAATAAAAAGATCAGTGCTCACATTTCCCTCTTAGAAGAAAACCTACTACTGCCTGAGAAAGGGAATGTTCTATTGAGGAATGTGGCTTGCACCTTAGATGATGCTCTATTGGTACTGAACAAAGTGCTCTACAGGGACATGAAAGGAATCAGGTAAGAACGTCTTGAAGAGGTTGGTTTTACCCTCCTAAAAAATAATTCCCTTTCTGAGTAAACTGGCATCAAGATCCCAGCTGGCTGCTCAAGAGAGAAGTGGCTCAAGTCACCAGTGCTTCTGGAGTAGAAGCTGATGGCTTCCAGTCCTGGATGATTTCACCTATTTCTAGAGCTCGCTCTTTGGCAACGATTCGCCACACAGGGACTCTACTTCACAATATCAGCTCAATTATTTCTGCCTGCTCCGTAAGTTATGTCTCCGGAGTTCTGTTTATATTTGTTTTCTATGTCCACATCTAAGTTTTTGTTTTTTTTTTTAAGTCTTTCTCAAGTCAGACCTCCAAACTGGTCATCTTATCGAGTCCACTGCTCGGTCATATAATGCCACAGATTGTGAATAGAAAATCGCTCTAGCTTCCTCCATGGTTTATTCTAAGTCTCTCCCTGTGCCTTTCTCCCATCCTCATACTCTTTTTCCTCAGCTTTACAGTAGTGGATGAAGGGAAACCGATCCACGTTCCCCAAGTTCAGTACCACGGGAACATCTTCTTCTGGGACCAGTCCCGTAATAAGAATGATTGTAATGGGTCATTCCTGGCTCTGCCTCTTCAAGATGCATACATGAGGATCTTTGGGGTCTTGGCTGTTGACACCCTTAGAGATCCCCACGAAATAAACATCTTTCTGCCTCATGAGATCAGATTCTATCAGGTAAGTCATAGAAGTCTTCAAGAGCAATGGTAGGATGGCCTCTCCTTCTAATACTTTTTAATGAGTGACACCTGAAATCCGATGCGAGTAAAGCTGTGTATACAGATAACATCATCATACTTGCTCCTGTTCCCTAAATGTATGTTTCAGTCTTTTGAGAAATTCCCCATTACTTATGGGAGGACTTTCAGCCTCAGTTGCATATCCATGCCTCAGCCTCATGTGTCCCATAGCATTTATCACAGGAATAGAATTTTATGCTGTAGAACAGAAATCCAACCATTAGACCACTAAGACCCACAAAGCGGGAATGAACTTTTAGAAGGGACAGATTTGTGTTTTACTAATAGTGATATCTATCTAGAAGTCTTTTGTACTTTCTACAAATGGTACTAACTCTGATATGCATCCCCATAGGTCTTGATTTCAGTGTTATAATTTTTGAGGATGAAAAATAAAGAAAAAGGCCTAAATGTTTCTTGAGTATTCATGTTTTTAAATTGGATCACAAAATGATAGGCACTTTTAAGGTCATGAAATAGCTAGACCATTTCTACAAGCATTTTTATTTAATTTGTGGATAGAACTTGCAGTAAAGGAAGATCGAAAGCCTTTATGGAGACAATGAACTGTGGACTATAGCAGCGAGTTAGGAACTTGAACTTGCTATGCCCTTATCATTTGTTGCCCTGTAAGCCTTTGGCTCTTTATGTTTATTTACCATTATTTTTCACTTTCTCTTCCCATTTATTGGGTGGATAGTTGAGGAAAGTGGTAGAACCTCTTTCTCTGGACATATTTTTAATAATAAAATTCATTCTCATCTGACATGGAATTATGTGACGATATTGAAATGGAGGACTATGAAGTTATCAGTAGGTGAAGTATATATAGTCTTGTGAGAGAGGTAAAGGCTTCTGGGTTACGCTTAGATGCCTTGAGTCCTAAGATAAAAGGCATATAATTTTGAAGAGTTTGTGATTCCTAGAGTTTCTTGACAACAAGCCCACATATGGGTTCTAAGGATTTCCCATCCCTTCTCTGTGGAACAGGGTCTTCTTATGCCTATAAGAGGACTATGTAATCTAGCACGCTGTGGGTCTTGGAACCAAACATGTCTTATACTGTTGATCTGATGACAGTGGCCATGTCTGCACAGATGCAGGCATTAACATTGGTATCCAATCAAGGCAGCTCCTACCCACCTGCCTAAGACTGGCATTCGTTCTTGGCTTTTTAACATTTTTTTTCTCATTTCAAAGTTGATCTTGTTCCTTTGATGCTATTCTCTACTAGCACATATCACGAATTTCACTGGATGACTATCAAAAGCATAAAAAGTTATGCGGGTCTCTCTCTTTACACCTCTGACTCTTTTTTTGTGAAACTTGCTCTGTTTCCCAGGTTGGAGTGCAGTCGTGCAATCTCAGCTCCTGAGTTCAAGCAATTCTCCTGCCTCAGCCTCCCAAGTAGCTGAGATTATGGGCGCCCACCACCATGCCCAGCTAATATTTGCATTTTTAGTAGAGACAGGGTTTCACCATGTTGGCCAGGCTGGTCTCAAACTCCTAACCTCAAGTGATGCACCCTGCCTTGGCCTCCCAAAGTGCTGAGATTACAGGCAAGAGCCACAGTACCTGGCCTATGCCTTTGATTTCTTGATGATCCTTTTTTTATAGTAGAACATGGAACATTGCCCTTTGAGGACTGCTGAATAATTTGCAGGAAGTATATTATCAAGAAGTAACTAATTTACTGGTAAAGGTAATCCGATTACTATATTACTAATTATTTTTTCTATTTTAAAAAGAGTAGGCTATTTGAATTTTCTGTCTCTACAGGGTGTTGCCAATGTCTTTAGCGCTGCCTATCACTACGTCCACAGCCGGGAGCACATTCTGCATATTGTGATCACTGGCATTGGCTGGCTCTATGACGTCACATCCAGCATCACCTCCATCACTATGTACTTTGTAGAGCCTAGCCCAGCCCAGGTATGCAAGGCTCAGTAGTGGTAGATCTCTCCAAGGTAGCCGAGTGTCTAGATGTTATTTCTTGCTAATATTTGAAAACCATATTAATTAGCTATTAGTCTAACTGAAGACAAATTTCCCAATACAAGACCCTTGATTGTGAGTGACAGGAATCCACCTCAAATTGCCATAGCCAAAAGGGAGAATTAACTGACTCATGTGACCAAAATGAAGACAGGGCGGGAGTCAAGCTATCTTTCAGGATGGCCAGATCCAGGGATTTGAAACCATCAGTCCTCTCTTGTGTTCATCTGTCCACCTCTCATGTTTGTTTCCCTCTGTACATTGGTTTTGTTCTTCCAGCTAAAGATTCGCTTCTTCCACAGAGCAAGTCAGATGCTTACTAAAAGCATCCAGTAAAAAGTTCCAGTTTGGAAAACCCAAGAAAGAAGACAGAGTCTCACTCTTGTTGCCCAGGCTGGAGTGCAATGGCGCAATCTCAGCTTACCTCAACCTCTGCCTCCCAGGTTCAAGTGATTCTCCTGCCTCAGCCTCCCAAGTAGCTGGAATTACAGGCATGCGCCACCACGCCCAGTTAATTTTGTATTTTTAGTAGAGATGGGGTTTATCCATGTTGGTCAGGCTAGTTTTGAACTCCCAACCTCAGATGATCCAGCCACTTCGGCCTCCCAAAGTGCTAGGATTACAGGTGTGAGCCACCGTGCCAGGCCAGAAAACTCTTTTTGACTTATACTGAGATATGTACCCCTGGCCAGAGCGTAGACTTTACAGTAATGGGCACCATTCACCAGAATCATATGGGTGGAGTAGGAAGGGACTAGGAGCTGCTGTTTTGGAAGGACTCAGTTATATGACACCAATTTTTTTAAGCCCTCCTATCCATAATGTCATGAATTCTTGCTGACTATTTGCTTTGCTTCTTTATACTTTGTGTTAGGATTTTGCATATGATGAGAGTGGATGGAAAGGTTTTTCCTTTCAGAAAGGCTGAATGACTCTGAGAGGTGCTTGGTCAGGTGGTAGTGTCACCTGGTTGTCTCCCAGTCCCTTGGCTGGCCCATGGCAGGCATGTCCACACTTCCCTCCAGGCTGCTTCTTTCCTTTTTCCCACCAGGTCCCTACTTCCCTCCCTCAGTGGCTGGCTCAATCTGATGAGGCCTTGGTCAATGAGGGCAGAATCATGGACTCTCTTGTGGGGTGGCCAGGCCATGGAGGCAGAGAATGCCTTGTAATTGGCACAGCTATTGAGGGTGTGGTTGGGAGCCTCCAAGGGCACTTAGGGCTGGGGCAGAGCACCCTGTTTGAAGGGCCCCAGCTATAGTGGCCCTTCAAAGCACATGGGGCCCCAAGGAAGATTCAGAAGAATACTGTCAGGGCCTTAAGAGAAACAACACATAGGGCACCATGGAAAAGGCCAAAATAGCCCAAAGCAGTCAGCAAGAAGCATGACTTCAGCGGCTGTAGGTTCAGAATCAAGAGTCCACAGACAAAGCCACCAGGGTCACATCCCATCTGACCTGGACTGTCTTATGGTGGTGAAGAAGATCCTGCCAAAAGTCGGGGGAGAGAAGGGCCACCCAGCAGCGGGTTGTGAGTGAGATCGTGGTGGGACAGAGACCCGAACAGCCTGGCTAAGCTCTTTTCAAGCACTCAACGATCATAACTTCCTCAGCCTCCCTATTCCCCTTCTGCAGCCCCTCCAGATTCACATTTCTCTCTCTTTTCCAGCCTGCTCTGTGTCTCAAAAAGTAAACCAGTATCCATGGGCTCTTTGGCCCTTTGGCCTCTGCTTGAGTTTGTCCAATGACAGCTGCCAACGGGACACTGGAGGGCAGAAGCAGAGTGCAACTGGGGCATTGGTGCTTCTGTCTCCCTCTCTGCCAGGTTGCTGTGGGTTAGCTGTGTTTCTCTCCTAAAGGCCACTTCACCTTTCATCAGGCAGTCCCGTCCACACAGCTGTCCTTTGTCGGTTCTGGTCATTGCTTCCCCCGCCGCCACCCCATTTCCCCGCCTCTTCAGGCTAAGAGTGGTAACAGCTCTTCCTTATTACCAGGTCGGGATTCTAAACACTGCCTTCATAAATAGTTCCTTTATTAAACTCCCTTTAAATTATCCAGCTGGGGCAATCTGCTTCCTTGTGACACCCTGACTAATACGAATTATAAAGTAAATTCTGAGATACTCCCCCTCACCTCAAGCCCATGTTCCTGTAAGGTACAGAGTCATAGAGGAAAAAAATTACTGCTCTGTTAACAGTAACCATAGATGAGTAAAAACAGATTCAAATTCTCTTAGGTATGAAATTCAGGGTATTTTACTTTATCACCCCAAAGCACCTTTGTCTATTTCTTTGGAGTACCGAACTTATTAAATAGGTAACTGCAGCAGGCCGACTAATGCCTTCCCGTAAGATGTCCATGTCCAAATTCCTGGAAACTGTGAGTATGTCACTTTACATGGCAAAAAGGATTTTGCAGATGTGATTAAGATTAAGGAATTTGAGATGGGGAGATTATCTTGGATTATCCAGGTGAGCCCTGGATCGTATGAGCCCTTAAAAACAGAGAACCCTTTCTGGTTGTGATCCATGAGAGACAGGAGGATGGAGGAAGAGTCAGAAAGATGGTGATTTAACACCCCCCTGCCGGTCCCGAGATACACAGGGCTGTGGACAAAGACCCAGGGCACTAAGGGCAGCCCCCAGCTGACAGCCAGCAAAGAAATCAGTATTTTATTAGTATTTATGTCAGTCTTTTATTTCCCTGGGGTCTCAAGAGAGACAAGTAGCTAACACGGGTGCCTGGTTTGCTATCGTAAGTCATGGCAATGTAGGTTTTTGGAAAAATTTGAAAGTCAGACTGGCCGGTGATTTCTCCTTTCTACCTGATCACATTCCTTTTCTAAGGCAGTAAACAGACTTTCTGCTTGAATGAGAGGGAAGAGGAGGGGAGAGACTCTCAGGAGGAGAAAAATGTAATACTACAATTAATGTTTTACATCGCACATTTCGTAATAGGAAGCAAATTTTCTTTTACCTCAGGGATTTCAAAAATGTTGTTACTCTGGAACATTGTCCTCACTTCATCCCATCACCCTTAGGCCCTATATGAAACAAACTATAATTTATGTCAAGTGATATAAATAGTTCTTATGAAGTAGAAGGCCGTGATTTTCTCCCACAAGAAGATCATTTTTTAAAGATATAATTTCTTCCAACAACTATTTATAAATTTAACAAAATTCCAAGAAAAATCTCAACATGATTTTTTAAAAACTTGACAAATGATTTTAATTTTCATGGGATAGCTAAGAATATGAGGGTTGAGAGAACATTTACAATCTTGGTCTGGAGAAGGATTGCTACTTACACCAAAGATTGGAACAATGAAGGGAAGGTTGATACATTGACTAGATAAAAATGTAAAACTTTCTTGCACCAGAGTTATAAAGAAAATTAAATTGCATGTGACAAACTGGGGGAAATTACCATTTACCTGGCAAAGCGTTAACACGATTATACACAAATCAATGAGATTTTTTAAAAAATCCAAAAGAAGGCCAGGCACAGTGGCTCAAGCCTGTAATCCCAGCACTTTGGGAGGCTGAGACAGGCGGATCATGAGGTCAGGAGATCAAGACCATCCTGGCTAACCCGGTGAAACCCCGTCTCTACTAAAAAATACAAAAAACTAGCCGGATGAGGTGGCGGGCACCTGTAGTCCCAGCTACTCGGGAGGCTGAGGCAGGAGAATGGCCTAAACCCAGGAGGCGGAGCTTGCAGTGAGCTGAGATCTGGCTACTGCACTCCAGCCTGGGCGACAGAGGGAGACTCCGTCTCAAAAAAAAAAATCCAAAAGAAAAATAAGCAAAGGGCAAGTATACTTGGGGGAAAAAACCCCCATGCAAATGGTTTATAAACATGTAAGAAAATATTCAATTATTCTCAATGAAATAAATACAAAGTTAAGTAAAAGACAATTTTTATCTAGTAAATTGAAACTTATTATTATTATTTTTTTTTTAGAGACAGGGGTCTTCCTATGTTGTGCAGGCTGGTCTCAAACTCCTGGACTCAAGCTGTTGTCCCATCTCAGCCTCCTAAAGTGTTGGGATTACAGGCGTGAGTCATCACGCCTGGGCCAAAAAATTTTTTAACTACAATTTGAAATATCTGTTAGACATCTTAGAGGAGATATTGAATAGGCAGTTGGGTATAAGCTCCTGGTGTTTGGGTAGAAATCTAGGCTAAGGAATAAATGGCATTTAAAACCATGAGACTGGGTTACATAACATTGTCAAGGTATTCAATGCCACTGAAATGTACACTTAACTAGATGGTTAAAATGAGAAATATGCTGTGTATGTTTTACCACAAAACACAAAACAAAACACAAAACCATGAGACTGGAAGGGATGACCAAAGGAATGAGTGAGAAAAGAAAAAAAAAAAAAAAAAAGTCTCAGGACTGAGCCCTGAGGTGCTCCAAGTGTTTGGAATCACTGTGGCTCAAAAAATTGTACTGACTTTGACCCACAGTATGAAAAACATTTTCCATCCTGACTCCTTACATGAACATGCGGGCACACACATGAAACAGAAATTTCACAAAAGAATACCTACTTTGCCTACATGTTATAGTTTCTGATATTCTCCCTTTTATTTCATTCTTTGTTTTTTACAAAAAAAAAAAAAGTGTCAAACAAGAGAAAAGGAAAAGAGGATAAATATTAAAGCAAAGGAGATAAACAATTTGTAATGGGAAAGGTGAGCATGGATAGATATTGGAGACGAAAGGGGAAAAAAACAAGCCAGAACCAGAAGAAAGAAAAGGAGGTGGAAATATAATTGCAGCCTTTTCCCAAAAGGTTTCCTAGGAAGTTTTAACTAGGAGTGCTTTTCTCACTACTGAATAATTGCTGAGGGGCTCGCTGAATTTACAGTTTTTGGTCCGACTAAAATCAAACAAAGAATAAACTTATTTTCAGGCATATTATTTTAAGCTGCTTATTTTCTGTATTATGCTTCTGATCTAACAGCAGGAGTGGTCAATTTATACAATTTTGGAGGGAAAAACAGGAAAGTTTTGGCTACACATTTAAACCTAGATATACAGGGTGAGATTTCAATATATATATATATTTTTTTTCAGTCTAGTATGTAACATTAAGTAACAAACCATGAAAGATATAAATTTGGAAAGAAGCTAGAAGCCCATTCGTCAATGTGGGATAATCTTAACAATTTTCTAAGGATAATGTTGACAACATTTCCCTTCTAAAGAGTTTGAAAGAACCCTTGAAGTCATGGAGTATAGAGGCAAGAGGAATTACGAAGCAGCGGTTCCTCTTCCAAGCACCATTTAGCATGCAGCCTCTATGGATCCTCTTGTCATATTTCTTCTTTATTCCAATAATTAGTTATGTTTATTTTTATTTTTTTTTAGAGACCAGGTCTCATTCTGTTGCCCAGGCTGAAGTGCAGTGACATGATCAGAGCTCACTGTGACTTTGAACTCCTAGACTCAAGCGATCCTCCTGCCTCAGCCTCTGGAGTAGCTAAGACTACAGGCATGCTCCAAGAATTATTTTTTCAAAGGAATGATTCATAAAAACCCCTCTTTATATCTCTTAATTGAATTTGTGTTTCCTACAGTTACTGTATTTACAGAATATGTTAATATACTTTCATAAATAGTTTCTATGAAAAAAATATTGATCAAAACTCATTAAAATATTTTCACAACCCACATGTAAGCTGTGTGTTGACTTACAGTTTGAAAACTTCTTAGAAGTAAGGGAAATAAAGAAGCAAAAAGAATGAGGATTGTTTAGTGAGGTAGAAGGAGAACCAGGAGAGAGTGTTGTCCCAATAGCGAAGTGAAGAAAGTAAATCGGCTGGGCACGGTGGCTCACGCCTGTAATTCCAGCACTTTGGGAGGTCGAGGCGGGTGGATCACCTGAAGTCAGGAGTTCGAGACCAGCCTGGCCAACATGGTTAAACCCTGTCTCTACTAAAGATACAAACAAACAAACAAACAAAAAATTAGCCAGGGTCAGGCGGGGTGGCTCACGCTTGTAATCCCAGCACTTTGGGAGGCCAAGGAGGGCGGATCACATGAGGTCAGGAGTTCAAGACCAGCCTGGCCAACATGGTGAAACCCTGTCTCTACCAAAAATACAAAATTAGCTGGGTATGATGGCGCATGCCTGTAATCCCAGCTACTTGGGAGGCTGAGGCAGGAGAATTGCTTGAATCCGGGAGGCGGAGATTGCGGTGAGCCAAGATTGTGCTATTGTACTCCAGCCTGGGCAACAAGAGTGAAACTCATCTCGGAAAAAACAAACAAACAAACAAACAATTATACTGTTCTTTAATAGTACTAAGTAAAATGACACTGTCCTTAAAGCCAGAGGTCATCTAAGCTTTCCTATTTTTTTTCTATTTATCTGTCCCCAAAAGCTTTAATGGGAATATGAGGTATACTTACTCCTCTCTAATGAAATGTCTTCCTCTTTTCAAGGATTCAGACTATGTTTTACGCAACATGATGGTTACAGGGCAGCTGGGTCTAACAGAAATCCACAAAAATCCTCCTACCATCCACAGGAAGTCATGCATCTTCAGGTATGAGACATGTCTGTTTTGTTTGACTGCCAGAACACATCCTTCTGGTACAATAGTAGACCTGAAAGACACAGCTTCTGGCTCTTGCTCATACACACTGACTTGTATTCTTTCTTTTTAATTTCATTTAATTTTAAGTTCCAGGATACATGTGCAGGATGTGCAGGTTTGTTACATAGGTAAACTTGTGCCATGGTGATTTGCTGCACCTATCAACCCATCACCTAGGTATTAAGCCCCGCATGCATTAGCTATTTTTTCCTAATGCTCTCCCTGCCCTCACCCCCTTGACAAGCCCCAGTGTGTTCCCTTCCCTGTGTCCATGTATTCTCACTGTTCAGCTCCCACTTATAAGTGAGAACATGTGGTGTTTGGTTTTCCGTTCCTGTGTTAGTTTGCTGAAGATAATGACTTCCAGCCCCATCCATGTCCCTGAAAAGGATACGATCTCATTCCTCTTTATGGCTGCATAGTATTCCATGGTGTGTGTGTACCACATTTTCTTTATCCATTCTATCATTGATGGGCATTTGGGTTGATTCCATGTCTTTGCTACTGTGATTAGTGCTACAATGAACATATGTGTGCATGTATCTTTATAATATAATGATTTATATTCTTTTGGGTATATACCCAGTAATGAGATTGCTGGGTCAAACGGTATGTCTGGTTCTAGGCCTTTGAGGAATCACCACACTGTCTTCCACAATGGTTAAACTAATTTACATTTCCACCAGCAGTGTAAAAGCGTTTCTATTTTTCCACAGTCTCACCAGCATCTCTAGTTTCTTGATTTAAAATCACCATTCTGACTGGTATGAGATGATATCTCATTGGGGTTTTGATGTGCATTTCTTTAATGATCACACTGAATTTTATTCTGATTGGCTTTTAAAGAAAAATTTCAGCAGAATGTTGTCTGCATGGGACATATTGGCTCTTTTTTTCCCAAGTCCTTTTTTCTTGAGAGATGGGGTCTTGCTGTATTACCCAGGTGGGAGTGCAGTGCTATGATCATAGCTCACGGCAGTCTCAGACTCCTGGACTCAAGCTAACTTCCTGCCTCTGCTTCCCAAATAGCTGGGACTACATGTATTTGCTAAGCCCAGCTCATTTAGTTTTTTTTATGGTGCCCAGCCTTCCCAAGTCCTTTTTAAAATGGATTTCATTGGCATTTTATTTTAAAATTGCAAATTTTGAAGCATGAAAGTGTTTTATTTTCAATGAATTTCCTTGTAAATATGGAATTCAACAAAAACCCACCATAATTATGAATAATACATTCACATCACTCATCAGAGCTCATCTGTGAATGTTAGCAAGACTGTGAATGTGTCTTTTTTATTTAAAGAAGATGTGCAGGGGCAGAGTTGGAGAGAAGGCAGAGCACGTTGTATTTAATAAGTACTCGGTTCTCAATTACTTAAAATGACTCTCACTTGTCAAAATGCAAGGAACACTACTAAAATGTGTACAAATGTAAACAGATCTTAACTGAGAACACACCTATTGCAAAAGGGAATGACTGCTTCTTAGGGGGTCGATGTCGTTGAGTAGGCAGTAACCCAGTCATCCCAGACTAGAAGGTTAATTCAGCATTTAATTACGTATGTCAATTAAGCTTTAGTTTGGCCTCATGCCAGAATGTTCATTCACTCTCAAGCTCTTTTCCACATAGCTATTCCTTGTGCTGGTCAGAGCTTTACAGAAGTCCTTGTAACACCCAGACTCATAGCCCTGGATTCTTTTTTTTTTTTTTTTTAATGTATTTTTAAAATTATACTTTAAGTTCTAGGGTACTTGTGCACAACGTGCAGATTTGTTACATATGTATACACATGCCATGTTGTTGTGCTGCACCCATTAACTCGTCATTTACATTAGGTATATCTCCTAAGGCCCCTCCCCGCTCCCCCCCACTACAGGCCCCGGTGTGTGATGTTCCCTACCTTGTGTCCACGTGTTCTCATTGTTCAGTCCCCACCTATGAGTGGGAACATGCATAACCCTGGATTCTTGTGTGTAACTTAGAACAGATGTCTTTGGAGGAAGTCAGTTGACCAATGGGCTCTATTCTTATGCCTGGAAAGCTTAGTAAGATGCATTACTACTATGGCAGTCATCAAGACACAACAGAAAGTGGTGGCTCAGCAGCAGCAAAAGGGGTGGGAAGAGCAGAAGGATGTCATCTTACCTGTTACTGTAGGATTGATATAGAAACTGTAAATGTGCTTTTTGAGGATGCAAAGTACCAATTTTTTACAAATACCCTAAAGAAATGGCATATCAGAATTAATGTAGATGGGGAAAAGAAAAAGAAAGAAAAAGAGGTGTGTCTGTGCCTCACCAAGAGAAAGAAGCAGCCACTACATTTCCATGAAAAATCTCAAGTCTCTCACTGAGGCAGATGCTATAGATGCTCTACCCAGATTCCCAAAATGCCTTTTTACCAGCTTCTATAGGCACAGCTACAAGTAATGGCTCACACCGTTAACTTTCTCTGGAGGAGTGCCCTTGAGCGATTGGAGCTCTTCACCAGGAGGTACCTAAGAGATGTGTAAACACTCCCCCGGCCCAAACTGCTCACACACACCCAGGGCAGCTTAGAGCCAATGACTGACTAGTGCTAGGATACAAAAGACCCCTCCCTTTGTCTCAAAGTGGAACAGATTCTTTGGTACAATTGACCTGTCGGAGCTCCCCTTGGGATCAGGCCGAGGCTAGACTTCATGTGAGATTACATTCTTACTTAGCTTCTCTCCCTTGCCTATCCTGCTTCCCTCAGTCCCTCACAGGTTTCTCCAGCGAACACTCGCTCAATAAATCACTTGCATAAGGATCCCTGTCTCAGGCTCTGCTTCTAGGGAACCCGACCTAACACGTTCATCATTTCTGCTGGCACTCCACCAAAGCATAATGGACAATAAGTAAACAAAAGCATAATGGACAATAAGTAAACAAAACATGAACACCTTCAGATAAGTAAAGACAACGAAGCAGAGAATCATGATGGAGAGTGGCTTGGGCGCTGCTTGCTACCTGAGATTGGGTGGTCAGGGAAGCCTTCTCTGCCGAGGGGATGCTTGAGCAGAGACAAGAGTGAGTAGACAGACAGCCACGTGAAATCAAGGGCTAGAACGTTCCAGGCAGATGAAACAGCAAGAAGGGCTGGCATGGTGGAAGTGAGGTAGGCACAAGAGAGTAATTCAATATGTTTGGGTAGAATGATGTGAACAGACAGAAGTTTAATATCTTTGTGCTTATTTGGTTTTGATTTCAGAGATTTCCTCTTTAAATGTACTGACAGTTCAGAAGTCGTTCTGGCCTCTGCCTGCGGAGAAACCCACATAGTAGTTCCACTTCGTGACAGAACAGGAGAGGCTCTGGGAGTCCTCGATTTTAACATCGGCCGAAATAGGATGTTGTTGTATCAAGAATATAAAGATCTACAGAAAATGATGAAAGTGGTCCAAGTGGCCTGCTATGAAATCCTTGGAGAGTTCTCTGGAGAGATAGAGAAAAAATATGTCTTAGGTATTGTTCGTGTGGCATCAGCCTAAATTCACAGGTTTAATAGGTTTTGGGGAAATCACAGGCAGTGCAATGAAATATGCACTTTCTAAAATGAATTGTTACAATATACAGACCTTTCCATGTAAAAGGAATTCCCTTATGCAGTCTTGTGCTGATGAGTAATGTCTACAAATTAAAGCAAACAGCCTGGAATCACATTCTCTCGGTTAGATTCATATAGTTTTAGAACTGGAAGGGCTCATAAAGGCAAGCTAGAACTAACATTTATTAAATGCCCCCATTATGTGTTTCAGGTAGTATTTCATTTAATCTTTGCCATAACCCTATGAGATGAATAGTGATACCCCATGTACAGGTGAGGAAAGTAAGCAAATTGCCCCTAATCACACAGTTAAGAAATAGTGAGGGCTGGATTTGAACCTACGTTTGGGTGCTCTTCCCACTATGTTATACAGCATTAAGTAATCAGAACATCTCGTTTTACAGATAAAGATGCTAAAGCCTGCAAAAGTAAAGTGGATTATCTAAGGTCCAATAGCAAGCTGGTGGGAGAGGCAAGACAAGACCTTAGTTTTTGTAATTCCGTATCCACTAGGCTACTCTCAATGCAATGCCAGCTTGGAGAGAGGGATGGAGGAAGAAGGCATGGAAACCTTTGGCTTCCTAGAATGAAGTGAATAGAATTAGAAGAGTAACACTATGTGGGATTAAGCCAAAAGATTTGTAACTATGTCATAGAGTGGGATAAGAAGAAAGGAGAAAATTCATGTCTCCTGAGTATTCACTATGTGTAATGCCTGTAACTAAGCACTTTTACATATATCATCTTCTCTAACTCTCACAGCTAACCAAGGAAGTAGGGATCAAGCCCATTCTCACAGAAGAGGAAAAGGATATTCAGAGAGACAATAGACTAATAAGGGGGACAGCATGTGTTCCAACCAGGGTCTAACTCTAAAACCCAAGTTTTTGCCTTTTCTCAAAGCCTCTTCTGTGAGCTTCACCAGGAGTAATTTCCTTTCTTTCTTTTGATTTCATGGCTAGAGAAACTAAGATTGTTTAAAACCAAAGGATATGGTCTGCTTTTTCTTGACAAAAAATTTACTATAATATGTTCAGAATCCTATGAAAAAGTAATATACAGCAATGTACATTAGACTGAACAGCAATGCGAGCTATCATTTTGTTATTCCAGAGATTGAAAATGTCGGGGAAGTCCAGCGGGCAGGAATTCTCTTCTTCCGAATCATGCTGCTTGAGCTACAGGAAAGCATACAACTACTCAATTCCATGGAATTTGTGTCACTGTTGCTCTATGACCATACTCTTCTAACAGAGCCAAATTATCCTCAACACAGCAAATCCATAGAGCTGGAAGCCAACATGGAACTAGTGCGTGACATCCTGAAGGCGGTTATCTTGTTCTTTCATCCAGAGTTGGAATTTTCAAGTGACTTTGGAAGTTGGGATAAGTGTAAATTTGTAAGTTTTTTTTTTTTTTAAAGCACCTTTTAAATTGAAGAATCACCTCAACAAATTTAAATGTACAAATCATAATTGCATAAATCATAAGAGTACAAATGCAAGAATTTTTACCGAGTGGAACATGTTCACGTAACCAGACCTAGATCAAGAAATAGAACATTTATAGAATCCCAAAAGCTCTCCTTTGTACCCTTCCTCATCATCCCTTCACTCCACCCACCCCAAGGGTAACCATTACCTTTTTTTTTTTTTTTTTTTTGAGACGGAGTTTCACTTTTGTTGTCCAAGCTGGAGTACAATGGCACGATCTTGGCTCACTGCAACCTCTGCCTCCTGGGTTCAAGCAATTTTCCTGCCTCAGCCTCCCGAGTAGCTGGGATTACAGGTGCCCACCACCACGCCTAGCTAATTTTCTATATTTTTAGTTGAAACTGGGTTTCACCATGTTAGCCAGGCTGGTCTCAAACTCCTGACCTCAGGTTATCCTCCCACCTCAGTCTCCCAAAGTGCTGTGATTACAGACGTGAGCCACCATGCCCGGCCATGGGTAACCATCATCTGCCCTTCTAACACCATTGATTGGTTTTGCCTATTTTAAAATCTATATAAATAGAATTATGTAAGCTGTTGAACTGGGCACTATATTTCTGCTTGCTGGTGATGCCATAAATTTTCTCTTGTTGTTTGTTCACAGTATATTAACAAATATTTAGTCAACAATATTTGTGTCTTTGATCCAACTGCCAAGCATGTGGAAGTTAATGTACAGCTCATTGATGAATATATCAGAGGTAAATTTTCACTTAATTACAGCCTAAATCTATAGCAACAGCAATAAAACACAGTTGTGATTAAGAGATTTTTATTAGGATAAAGCAAGTGGGTCATAAATTCAGTTTTTAGGAGAAAATAGTTATAAGTCTTCTAAGAGGAGGGACACTATCTATAATCTATTGCATCATTCCCCAAAGTCACTGTCTATGCCACACATATGAGAATTCAAAAGCACATCTATCTCCCACTTATTAACTACATGTGCATTATTTATTTTAAAAAATGCACATGGGGCTGCAATGAGAATAGAAGTGTTAAGCAAAAAGGCTATCTTTAGCTTCAATAAATAATCAAAGAAAATAATAGACTTTTTCAGGGAGGAGAACCACCAAGAATGGAGAGCAGCGAGGCTCTCGTGTTGGAGAAGACGATTAGCTGTTTGACCACAGGGAGCAGGCCGCATATGAAAGTAAATATACAAACAGAGGCCCAAGGTCCTCCGCTGACCGGTATTCTCAGAGGCCTCAGGCTGTGATGAGGAATTCATTTAAAGTTTGCTTTTTTCTTTGTTATTTACGAAAAATAATTCATAGTTGGGAAAATGGCTCTGTAGAAATTGCTCACTAAATCTATCCCTTTCCTCCTCTTCCCACTCTCCTACTATCTGTGGAGGCTCTAGACCAACGCAGAAGGGTTTCTGGATTCACAGGGAACTATCCTAGCTGATTCCTGAGCAGCCTTGACCACCAACGCTTCCCACCACTTTCTGCTTTCCAACAGTGCCCTCTGATGGAAGAAATACTAATTGCAGTTAACGGAGCCCAACTCAGCCAGAAAACAGCCCATAGGCTCCCCAATCACTGCCGCCAAGCCTTTAGTTATACCAGTCTCCGCAGCAATCCCGAGGAAGTTCGTAGGTCACCCAGATACCAAAGCTCTCTCCTTCAGATGCAGTTACATTAGGAAATGCTAAGCTTCTTGCTTAGGCGAAGGGAGAGGAATTCTTCGGGGTGCCTTTCTATTTGTGCCAGAAGGAGAGGAGTCTTCAGGCAGGGCAATCTGCTGCTGGAAGTTTACCTGGCCTAGCAGCTTTAAGTAAGGGCCCTACTCCACGAATCTACCCAGAATGAAATGTCACCAATAATACCTGTAGGCTCAGCCTGTGACAGGCAGAGACTGCTAGACTATATAGCATAGCTCCTAACCCACCACGCCTTCCAAACTATTTACCAAAAGGGTGGAATTACGGCTCGTAATGTGCCCATACTTTCTTAGGGCTTCTGCTACCAACTCTTACCCCCTCTCCATCCTAGTTCAAGAAAAGGGTGTTTCCTAATGTAAATGACGAGTTGGTGGGTGCAGCAAACCAACATGGCACATGTACACCTATGTAACAAACCTGCATGTTGTGCACATGTGCCCTAGAACTTAAAGCATAATAATAATTTTTTTTAAAAAAAAGAAAAGAAAAGAAAAGAAAGAAAAGGATATTTTTGGCTGGGCACAGTGACTCACACCTGTAATCCTGACACTTTGGGAGGCCAAGGCGGGCAGATTGCTTGAGCCCAGAAGTTGAAGACTAGCCTGGACAACATGGCAAAATCTTGTCTCTACAAAAAAAAAAAAAAAAAAAAAAAAACTAACTGGGTGTGGTGGTGCACGCCTGTAATCCCAGCTACTCAGGAGGCTGAGGTGGGAGATTACTTGAGCCCGGGAGGTTGAGGCTGCTGTGAAATGTGATCATGCCACTGCACTCCAGCCTGGGCAACAGAATGAGACCCCCATCTCAAAAACAACAACAACAAAAAGGAGGTTTTTTTTTTATTCTGGTGGAACTCCAGGCAGCTGTGTCCTGCCTTTAGATTGAGCCAGTCATCTGTGAAGTAACATTGGGTAGCTTTGTTGAGCAGGCCTGGCCTCCCAAGACTGTGCCATTGCAGGTGAGTGCTGCTGACGTACTTCCCTGTGGGGGACCCTGTGACTCCAGTGAACACTCCCAGACAGCTGTGTATGCACTAGTACATCAGTAGCCTACTATTCTCTGTCACCTTGCCTAAGACACTCCTAGTAGTTGGTCTCTTCTACCTGGAGATTCATGACTTGACCACCTTCTCAAGGACCTATTCTCCCCACTCAACTTTGGACCTCTGCTGCCAGTCTCATCTGGTCATTCAGGATGCCCCATATCTGCTCCATGTCCCTCTCCCAGGAGTTTTAGACAGATGTTGCCTGCTTGGAAATGTTCTTAGACCCAGAGGCAAGAAGAGCTGTCCCCTATTGCAAGTATAACCAGAATCACTTTTCTGTCTAGAACTTGGGTGTCTGCCAAGTGACTGTACCTCCTCCTCTAAATCCAAGTGTTTACAAGTCCACAGACATTGGTCTCAGCAGGAGTGCCCCAGGCCCTCCACTTCTCCTACATGGTTCCCAGAGCTCCAACTCTGCCAAAGTAGCCAGAGGCTCAGTGCTGTCACCATTTGTAAAGAAACCCACTAGCTTCTGCAATAAAATGACACCATCATCCTCTAAGAGTGACAATGAAGGAAGGTGCCTTCCCATCAGCAGGGGAGGACTGCTGGACTCACAGTCCTAATTAACTTTTATCTTCAAGATTCGCTTTCCCTGGAAGATCCTTCCCTAGTTGCTACTGCCGCCACCGCGGTGGCTCTCGTAGGTGCCACGCTCCCTGCAACTCCATTACAAAAATGGAACATGACTCATTCCTTAATCCCCACTGCACAGCTAAGGACCTGACAGGAACCTTGGTAGAATGATTCTACCGACAACCCAGAAATAACAAGTAGGAAACAGCACTGAATCTGCAACTCTGAGGACGTGCCTTTTTCTTTTAAATGAGTCAAGCCAAAATGGACAACCAGACGACAAGAACATGGTTCTGTCCTATTCATTTAAACCTTCTGTATGCTAACATTGGTTTGGATTCAATTACAGTTCTCTGCTGTCTTTTTGGACTTAGTCATCTTGAATGGGAATTGCTGTTGGCTCCCTCTTATAGGAAAAAACTTGCCATCACAGCTAGACTTGGGTTTAATAGAGAGCTAAGAGTGCGCCATTTATTTACAAGTTGCTCACAGATTTTAGGCCATGGAGGAGGAAATATCAGTTCAGCTTGAGAACAGAGTTCCTTTGTCCTGGCAAGAGCCCCTTAAAAAGCCCTTGTAGTTACGAGTTATGATATTAGACAAGTACTCACACCATGCACAGGGGAAGGGTATAACACTCTGTTCTGGGTAAAGATCTCAGGCCTGAAATGCTTCGATTTCCCATGCAAGCAAACCCCTTGCCTTTTCAGTTCCAAGTTATTCAGAGGAAAAAAGAAAAATCAAACCAGCCATTCTCTTTATGTTTCTTATCACTTCTTGTGATTTAAATTTTGAAGTTTTCTAGCAGTAGTTATTAAGAGGAATAACTAAGCACAGTTTTACATGTATAGATAACATCACTGCTACTTTGATATCTGATTAAAGACTTAAAAATGAACTTGATGAGAAGTGGAGCATGATGGCGTGCACCTGTGGTCCCAGCTACTTAGGAAGCTGAGGCAAAAGGATTGCTTGGGGCCAGAAGTTCAAGGCTGTAGTGCACAATGATGGTGCCTGTGAATAGCACTGCACTCCAGCCTGGGCGACATAGTGGACACCGACTGTAGAAATTAATAAGAACAGTTTTCTATTTAATTTGATACTCAATTTTTTTTTAAATTTTAGTGGCTGTTAAAACTGTCTTTTATCCTGAAAGGATATAAATATTATGTGTGTGTGTGTGTGTGTGTGTGTGTGTGTGTATATTTTTTGAGATGAAGTCTTGCTCTGTCACTCAGGCTGGAGCGCAGTGGCCCAATCTCAGCTCACTGCAACCTCTGCCTCCCAGGTTCAAGAGATTCTCCTGCCTCATCCTCCTGAGTAGCTGGAACTATAGGTGTGCACCACCACGCTTGGCTAATTTTTGTATTTTTAGTAGAGGTGGGGTTGCACCACTTGGCCAGGCTGGTCTCGAACTCCTGACCTCAGGTGATGCACCCACCATGGCTCCCAAAGTGCTGGGATTACAGGCATATATATATATATTTTATAGATATTTTATGTGTATATATATATATATATATATACACACACACACTTTTTTTTTTTTTTTTTTTTTTTGAGATGGAGTTTCGCTCTTGTGGCCCAGGCTGGAGTGCAGTGGCACGATCTCGGCTCACCGCAACCTCCGCCTCCTGAGTTCCAGCGATTCTCCTGCCTCAGCCTCCCAAGTAGCTGGGATTACAGGCATGTGCCACCATGCCCAGCTAATTTTGTATTTTTAGTAGAGACAGGGTTTCTCCATGTTGGTCAGACTGATCTCAAACTCCCGAGCTCAGATGATCCACCTGCCTCAGCCTCCCAAAGTGCTGGGATTACAGGCATGAGCCACTGCGCCGGCTTTACATTTTTTATTAAAGTACTTGAAAAGGTCACATAGAACTAAAAGCCTAAAAAGAGTCACTAGGCCGTATCTTCTCTTTCATTCTCTTCAGTCTCCCTCGCCAGAGGCAACAGTGTTTTGTTCTTTCACTCTTTCTTCTTGGCATTTGCACATCTATTTCTATTATGCACATATTGCTATCTTTTGATTCATCAATTTTAAACCTTATCAGTCAATTTCCTCTGATTATAAATGAAGATTTTGTTCTGTTATGCCACCATTCTCTTACCCCATCCTCCCAATATAGTTGTATTTATAATTTGGGGTTAAATAAAGGTGCAATGTTTACATGCTTTTGCCTATGCAAATATTATACACACCTGAGGATTGTAGCATATTTTGATTCCTCATCTTTTTTTGTTTTTCCTGAAGTAAATAATTGTCTTTTATTTTATTTTTTATTTTTATTTTTTTGAGACGGAGTCTCGCTCTGTCACCCAGGCTGGAGTGCAGTGGCCGGATCTCCCCTCACTACAAGCTCCGCCTCCTGGGTTTACGCCATTCTCCTGCCTCAGCCTCCCAAGTAGCTGGGACTAAAGGCGCCCGCTACCTTGCCCTGCTAGTTTTTTTTGTATTTTTTAGTAGAGACGGAGTTTCACCGGGTTAGCCAGGATGGTCTCGATCTCCTGACTTCGTGATCCCCTCTTCTCGGCCTCCCAAAGTGCTGGGATTACAGGCTTGAGCCACCGCGCCCGGCCTGTCTTTTATTTTTAAATTTTCTTAGTTTTATTTGTAGTTCTTGATAATTTCCACCCCTTCCGTTTGTCTCTCCCATAAGATAGTTCTATCAGGTAATTTATTAGGTCTAATTTATTTTCTTTTCCCAAAGCCATCTCTTATAGAGATCTCAATTCCTCTGTTTTTGTTTTGTTTTGTTTTGTTTTGTGTTTTGAGACAGGGCCTCACTCTATCACCCAGGCTGGAGTGCAGTGCCACAATCACAGCTCACTGCAGCCTCGACCTCCCTGGTTCAAGCAATCCTCCTGGCTCAGGTTTCCAAGTAGCTGGGACTATAGGTGCGTGCCATCACGCCCAACTAATTTTGTTTATTTTTGTGGAGGTGGGGGGGGTCTCACTATATTACCAGGCTAGTCTTGAACTCCTGACCTCAAGGGATTCTCCTGCCTCAGCCTCAGCTGAGATTACAGACGTGAGCCACCATACCCAGGCCTCAATTCTTTCTCTATCTAAAGTCTTTCCCCTGCCCCCAGATCTGCTACTCAGCTGCCTTCCTGAGATTCACTTCGCCACTATTGTAGGAATTTAATTTGCCATTCTCTTTGTCATTCTTGGTCTAGTCCCTTGTTTTCAGGTAACATGTGTCCAGTAGTTTTCTGAGAAAGAGTGTATAAGTGGTAAATTTTTTGAGACCTTTCGTTTTTGAAGATGTTTTTATTCAGTCCTCACACTTGATTTCTACTTTGCTGTGGAAGATAATTTTGAAGACATTGTTCTATTGTCTTTTTACATTTTTATTTATATATATTTTAAATAAAATACATATTATTTAATCTATAAATAAATAATAAAATATATATAAATAAATAATATATAATAAATTATATATACATAAATATATAAATAAATAGATATTATTTAAAATAATATTTTTAATACATATATATTTTATATATATACTTTTTTTTTTTTTTTTGAGACGTAGTCTCACTCTGTCACCCAGGCTGGAGTGCAGTGGTGTGATCTTGGCTCACTGCAACCTCCACCCCCAGGGTTCTAGCAATTCTCCTACCTCAGCCTCCTGAGTAGCTGGGATTACAGGCGCCCGCCACCATGCCCAGCTATTTATTTTGGATTTGTAGTACAGATAGGGTTTCGCTGTGTTGGCCAGGCTGGTTTCGAACTCTTGATATCGGGTGATCCACCCATCTCAGCCTCCCAAAGTGCTGGGATTACAGGCGTGAGCCTCCGTGTCTGGCCAGGTTTTATATATTTTTAACAGACGGGGTCTTGCTGTATTGCCCAGGCTGGACACAAAACTCCTGAGTTTGCTAGGCACAGTGGCTCATGCCTGTAATCCCAGCACTTTGGGAGGCTGAGGTGGGCCGATCGCTTGAGCCCAGGAGTTCAAGACCAGCCTGGGCAAAATAGTGAGACCCTGTCACTACAAAAAACTTGAAAAAAAAAAAAAAGCTGGGAGTAGTGGCATGTGCCTGTAGTTCCAGCTACTCAGGAGAGCTGAGATGGGAGGATCGCTTGAACCCAGGAGGTTGAGGCTGCAGTGAGCCATGTTTGCACCACTGCACTCCAGCCTGGCCACAGAATGAGACCTTGTCTACAGAAAAATAAAAAAAATACTCCTGGGCTTAAGCTGTCCTTCCACCTCAGCCTCCCAAGTAGCTACTACAGTACTACAGGAGTGCTGCCACCGCACCTGGCTTTCCGTTGTCTTTTTAAAAAACTGAGACATAATTCCTATGCCATAAATTTCACTCTTTGTACATTTTAAAGTGTAGAATTTAGTGGTTTTGAATATATATCCCAGATTGTGCAATTATCACCACTATCTAATTTTAAAACATTTTCAGCACCCCAAATAGAAACCCTGCACCCATTAGCAGTCACTCCTTCTTTCCTCTCCCTCTAGCTCCTGGGAGCCACTAATCTGCTTTCTGTCTCTACGGATTTACCTATTCTGGACATTTCACATAAATGGAATCACACAATATGTAACCTTTTGTATCTGGCTTCTTTCACTCAGCATAATGTTTTCAAGGTCCATCTATGTTCTAGCTTGTATCAGTACTTCATTTTTGTGTGTGTGGCTGAATAATATTCTATGATAGAACACATTCTGTTTATTCACCTGTCAGTTGATGCACCTATAGGTTGTTTCCACTTTTTGGCTCCTGAAATTATGCCTCCATTAACATTTGTTTGTAAGTTTTTGTGTAAACATGTATTTTCAGCTCTCTTGTGTATATACCTTTGGAGTGCAAACATACGGTAACTCTATGTTTAACTTTTTGTGGAAAAGACTCCATTGTCATCCAACTTTAAAGATTGCTGTTGACAGCCTGGGCAACATAGTGAGACCCTGACCCTACAAAAAAAAAATGAAAAACTTTGCCAAGTGTGGTAGCACATGCCTGTAGTTCCAGCTACTCAAGAAGCTGAACCCAGTTAAGGCTGCAGTGGGCCATGATCATGCCACTGCACTCCAGTCTGGGCAACAAAGTGAGACTTAATCTCTTAAAAAAAAAAAAAAAAAAGGCGCCCGGGCGCGGTGGCTCAAGCCTGTAATCCCAGCGCTTTGGGAGGCCGAGACGGGCGGATCACGAGGTCAGGAGATCGAGACCATCCTGGCTAACACGGTGAAACCCTGTCTCTACTAAAAATACAAAAAACTAGCCGGGCGAGATGGCGGGCGCCTGTAGTCCCAGCTACTTGGGAGGCTGAGGCAGGAGAATGGCGTAAACCCGGGAGGCGGAGCTTGCAGTGAGCTGAGATCCGGCCACTGCACTCCAGCCGGGCGACAGAGCAAGACTCCGTCTCAAAAAAAAAAAAAAAAAAAAAAAAAGGAAAGGTTGCTGTTAAGAAGTCTGGAGCCTTTCTAAATCGGTGTGACCTTTCTTTGTTTTATATCTCTCCAGAAGCTGTAGAATCATCCCTTCATCCCCAAAGTTGCAAAAATTTCATAATGATATGCCTTTTTATGGGTCTGTTTTCATCAATTGATCTGTATACTGGCTGGGCTTTTTTCAATTGTGAAATCTAGGTTGTTAAGTGCTGGATGATTTCCTCCATGGCATGAAGACTGCTACTTACAGCTGTGCAATTTGTACACTTCACAAAGGTGCTCTGCTGAGGAGGTGGGTGGGGGCCAAAATGTATCCCGGATTCCATTCACTAGACTGTGTGCCTTAACCTGAAGCTACATCTGCTTGGAGGAGGAGCATATTTTTCATTCACCAAGCTCTGTGCCCACAGAATGCCACACCTCACAGCAGGTGTGTTTCTCTCACCTTTACACCAAGGTGACCCATAACACTGGTGGTGGCCCTGCCCTCTTTTTTCTGTATAGGAATCTTTGGGATTCCTATTATTCAGACATTGGATCTCCCAGATTTAGTCTTAAAAATCCCTATATTTTCTTTCCTTTTTCCTAAACAACTTCAACAAACCCTTCTGAACCCTTTGAGGATTCTGGGATATACAGAAGGTTGATTCTAGGTTTTCTCCACTGCTGATTTAGGATTCCACTTTTCTCCTGTCTGATACCACTTCTTCACCTGCTTTATATTTCTCAAAATTTGTTTTTCTGTCTTTCACTCAACTAAAATTATCTCAGTGCTATCCATGTGACAGGCCCTGTTCTAGGTTCCTAGGGTACAGTAGTGAATGACATAGACCAAGCAAGATCCCTGCCCTCAAGAAGCTTACATTCTAAAGGGGAGAGCAGAGGATAAGCAATAAATGTAATAAATTATATACTATGGTAGAAAATAAGTTCTATAGGGGAAAAAAGCAAAGTAGACTAAGGCGGTGGATGCAAAGGTGGGAGGCAGGGAGGAGGCACGGGCTGAAAATTTAAATAGAGAAGTCAGGTAGGCCTTATCAAGAAGGTGAGATTTAGGTCGGGCACAGTGGCTCATGCCTGTAATTCCAGCACTCTTGAGAGGCTGAGGTGGATGGATCACCTGAAGTCAGGAGTTCAAGACCAGCCTGGCCAACATGCAAAACCCCATCTCTACTAAAAATACAAAAATTAGCTGGGCATGGTGGCAGGCACCTGTCATCCCAGCTACTCAGGAGGCTGAGGCAGGAGAACTGTTTCAAACCAGGAGGCGGAGGTTGCAGTGAACCAAGATCACACCACTGCGCTCCAACCTGGGTGACAAAGTGAGACTCTGTCTCAAAAAAAACAAACAAACAAAAAAAAAAAGTGAGATTTAAGCAAAGATGTGAAGGAAGCGAGGGAATGGAATCATCCATATGAATGTAGAAGGAATATTCCAGGTGTTGCTTGATGATATTGTATCCTAAGAAAAGAAAAAGAGTATTCCAGGCAGAGAAAACAGCCAAAGCAAAGGCCCTAAACCAGGAACAACCAGTGTGTTCAAATAGCAACAAGAAGGCCACTGTGTCAGCAGCAGGGTCAAAGCATGGGAGGTAAGTAAGGAGATGAGTTCAGGAGGTAATGGAGGACTGAATCAATTAGGATCTTGAAGACTATCATAATGTCTTGATTTTATGGCTTATGGTGATCCTCCTGCCTTGTCCTCCAAAGTGTGGGATTACAGGTATGAGCCACAACACCCAGTGAAGTAGAGCCGTTGCAAGGTTTTCAGCAGAGGAATGATATGACCCGTGTTTTAAAAGGATCGCCCTGGTGCTATAATTAGAAGACACTTTGGAGGTCAAGAAGAGATGCAGAGAGACCAACTAGAGGAGCTGTTGCAGGAATCCGGATGAGAGATGAGGAATGTACCAGTGGAAATGGTGAAAAGTTGTCATATTATATATATTTGAGAGGCAGAGTCAAAATATATCTTGACAGTTTGAGTGTGGAATGAGAAAGAAACAGAGGAGCCAAGACTGACTTCATGGTTTGGAAGGATGGAGTTACTGTCAGCTGAGATGGAGAACACGTAGGTGGAGCAGGCTTTGGTCGGAGGAGATGAAGTGTTCAGATTTTGACATGCTGAGTTTGAGATATCTATTAGACATGGAAGTAGAGATGTGAATATGTAGATGGTTAAATAAATCTGGAGTTTTGGAGAAAGGTCTAAGCTGGAGATATAAAATCGAGATTGGTTGGTGAATAGATGATTGGCAAAGGGAGGAAAGTCTCCTTGGTGGGAACACTGAGTAGAGACAATTCTGAATGTTTTGCCACAAAGGGGAGCAAAGAAATGGTGTGGTAACTGGAGGAGACAATGGGGTCAAGGTTTCGTTTTGTTTCTCAGATGGGAAAGATAACAGTAGGTTTGATTCTGATGGGAAATCCTGTAGAGAGCAAGAAGTTAACAATGTTGAAGATAGAGAATTCCTGAAGCAATGTCCTCAAGCATGTGAGAGAGGATGGGCTGTTGTTAGAGTAACCATACATTCTATATTTACCTTGGAACAGCCCAAGTTTTTGCTTGTTGTTCTGGTGACTTGTCCAGTTAGCATCCTCTTTCTCTCTCAAGTGTACCAATTTGGACAATGAATTATTTGACTACCCTGGATCTACTGCACCAAGGGAGGAATTGGCTTAAGACAGCAAGAGGACAGAGAACATAGGTGCAGATGAGAGTGAGTGGGTAGGTGTGCTGGTGGGAGTCTACGGAAGTTGCCTTCTGATTGTGTCAATCTTACAGCGAAGCTGAAAGCAGAGTCATCAGCCAGAGTGAGGATGGGAGAGGGCGTTGTTGGGACTTTGAGGTGACAGGAGTAGGAATTAAATATTGGTGTTTCTTTTTTCCTGATCTTTCTATCGTTGTGTTTTATGTCTTCTTTAATTAATTAATTAATTAATTATAGAGGCAGGGTCTGTCTCTGTCACCCAGGCTGGAGTGCAGTGGTGTGATCATGGCTCACTGTAACCTTGAACTCCTGGGCTTAGGTGATTCTCCTGCCTCAGCCTCCTGAGTAGCTGGGATTACAGGCATGAGCCACCATGCCCGGTCCCTATGTCTTCTTTTTCTTTTTCTTTTCTTCTTTCTTTTCCTTTACATTAGTCTTAGTAGGAATTTCAGATGTAGCAAAATTGAATGCATGTTAATCATCTAGAAAAGCATTATTCATTCATTGTCTTTCATATTTTAACTTGGTGATCTCCAAAGTTAAGTGCAAGCACCCTAGAAGATTTTTTAAAAAACTATCTCTGGGGTACAAGAAAAATATCAAAGATGATTCTGTTGAGACACTGAAAGACAAGACAGAAAGAAAAATACCAAAGGATTAAGGACTTTTCTTTTTTTCTTTCTTTCTTTTTTGGAGACAGGGTCTCACTCTGTCACCCAGGCTGAAGTGCAGTGGCACGATCTTGCCTTACTGCAACCTCTCCCTCTCAGGCTCAGGTAATCCTCCCTCCCCCCACCTGAGCCTCCCTAGTAGCTGACACCAGAGGCCCACACCACCTTGCCTGGCTAATTTTTGTATTTTTTGTAGAGACAGACCATATTGCCCAGGCTGGTCTTGAACTCCAGGACTCAAGCAATCCACCTGCCTTGGCCTCCCAAGTGTTGGGATTACAGGCGTGAGCCACTGCACCCCACCAAAGAACTTTTCTTTGTAATGTTTTTAACTCATCGTTAATTTCTACTTTTTTGTTTAAAATGTTTTAAAATAATATATATATATATGGGGTCACATGCTCAATGTTTGTTACTGATAGAGGTACATGATCAAAAGAGCTTGGAGGCCACTACATTAAACTATGAGTTTTGTAAATATAATTTGCATTGATTTCAATTTACACATGACTTGATTTATAGCTACATCATTAAAAAAGCCACTACATGTGATATTGTACAGAAATTATGTGATATTGTATAGAAATTATGCTTGTGACATTGTACAGAAATATGCTTGCAATGGGAATGAAACTGATTCCAGCATTCATCCTGGAACAAACTTCCCCCCAAACTTCGATTACTAGAGAAAAATGTGTTTTTAACTCCCCATGTAACACTGATATTTTTCCTGATAAATCTGGGAGGTAGTACCCTACAGTGCCTTTGGGACCACATTAAATTAACAATGACATATTAAGTGCCTGATTGCCATGGCAGATGTAAGTTCTCCTGCCTACAAAAAAACTGATTGAAATTTGCATACATGACTGGGCACGGTGGCTCATGCCTGCAATCCCAGCACTTTGGGAGGCCAAGGCAGGTGGATCACCTGAAGTCAGAAGTTCAAGACCAGCCTGGCCAAAATGGTGAAACACCATCTCTGCTAATAATACAAAAAAATTAGCCAGGTCTGGTGGTGCATGCCTGTAATCCCAACTACTTGGGAGGCTGAGGCAGGAGAATGGCTTGAACCCGGGAGGCGGAGGTTGCAGTGAGCCAAGATCGCACCATTGCACCCCAGGCTGGACGACAAGAGCGAAACTCTGTCTAAAAAAGAAAAGAAAAGAAATTTGCATACACATACCCTTCTATTGCTGCAGGGACCTTCAGTTCATTGTGTGTGGCTGTAATGTTAAGGAGTGACTTGGGGTATGTGAAGCAATAGAAATGAGAACGAAAACTAAGAGAACTAATGAAGAAGAGGAACAGCAAAAAATGTGGCTGATCTTGGATTGTTAGTTGAAAGGAGCAGTTACATTTTAGCTTTTGTACTTGAAGCTTAAGTACTTCTTTCTTTTTGCTTTGCCCATCTATGCTAATTATCCATCATTCCCAAAAGATTTAATTTTATTAATCCAGTGTTAAAAGCAGAGATCCATAAATGGAGTTTTAATTCAGAAATATCCTACTATAGCCCAGTGTTTCCAGCATAATGAATTCACTGTGTAATTAAAAGTTTGATTAAACTAGAACCTACAAAAATATCACGTTTTTGAACTAATATCCATAAATAGACTCAAAGGTCGACCCAGTATTCTCTATACATTAGATGTATTCAAATAATTTACTATACACTTTTCCAAAGCAAAGCAAAAAAAAAAAGCGTTATTTCTATGGTTATAAAAGAAGCGTTTATCTGCTTGAAAAAATGACTGTGTGAGTGGGGTCTGTCGTGGGCCAAGCTTCAAAGATCCGGCATGCATCTACCACAAGAGGGCAGTAGCACTCAACCGTTAATAGGGAACCCAGCAGAGCGCTGGAGGCTCATTAGAGGAATCGTTAGGTCGTTAACGCATCAACCTCCGGAAAGGACAGGGAAACAGGAACCACCGTCCAGACACTTTCTCGTAGCTTCTGTCTCGGTAACAATAAGACAGGAAATAAGCAACAGGGTCTTGTGAAAGAGAGCGACCTCGCTCACCATCCTCGTGTCGTTGAATCGCCACGGAGATGGCGACTAGCTTAATAATGGCTGCAGATGGGCGTCTGCTCATGTGGATGTTCAGATAAGAACACTGTGGCAAGGGTCAAAGGAACAGAGCTCTTCATGGGCATTACGGAAGGGCGGAAGAAAAGCTGAGGGGAGCAGCAGAGCTGTTCTGTCTCCGAAAATTAGGACTTTTAGGAGTGTCCCAGGATGAATTTTATTTTATTTAGCTTCATATCATTGAGACATTAAGATTATCTTTAGAAACCTGTGTCATTTACCTTGTAGGGTTTCCAGGAAACTAATTAATAGAAAGAGAGATGAATTGGCCGGGCGCGGTTGCTCACGCCTGTAATCCCAGCACTTTGGGAGGCTGAGGTGGGCAGATCATCTGAGGTCAGGAGTTCGAGACCAGCCTGACCAACATGATGAAACTCTGTCTCTACTAAAAATATAAAAATTAGCCAGGCGTGGTGGTAGGCGCCTGTAATCCCAGCTACTTGGAAGGCTGAAGCAGAAAAATCGCTTGAACTCAGGAGATAGAGGTTGCAGTGAGCCCACAAGGTGCCACTGCACTCCAGCCTGGGCAACAGAGTGAGACTCCATCTCAGAAAAAAAAAAAAAGAAAAGAAAAGAAAAAAGAATTATAACAAATGCACCTTCAATATTTTAAGTACGTATGTCAATTGGTCTAGTGTTGCCCATAAAATGAATCAGGTATTTTGAGTGTGATCTCATGACCAGCATCTGTTTTTGTTTTTATTCATGATTCTCTCTAATGTTACTGAGCTATAATTTGGAAAGACGTTTGGTATTTGAAAAACCTAATTCATTATTCCTTAATTTAATGTTTCAGTTTAACATTTATTGAAGACTTAGAATTGAATGAGAAAAGACAATGCCAGGGTGGTGTGTGTGTGTGCGTATGTGTGTGTTAAAACAGAGAATTTTAGAAAATTAATTGGATCCACGTTTTAAAGTCAGCTTCAAATAAAAATTGAGACTTCTGAATGTTTTCCACATTTTATGTGCCTTTCCTATCCCGTATTATACCTTTTGTTGTATAGTTCCTTCCAAACCATAGAAGGAAACCTAATTCAGAGAATCTTGTTCCTTTGTGTTGATAAAAGACGAGAAAATGAAATATGTTCTGCCTAGCAATTCTAATAGGTCATTGTCATTACTGTTAATAAGCTATTGGATGGAAGACTTGATATTTAAAAGCTTTTGCTCAATTGAAAAAAAAAAAAAGCCAGGTGCGGGGGCTCATGCCTGTAATCCCAGCACTTTAGGAGGCCTAGGTGGGAGGATTGCTTGAGGCCAGAAGTTCAAGACTAGCCTGGGCAACATAAAATACCCTGTCTCTATGATTAAAGATAATGAATAAATTATTTATTTATAATTATAAATAAATAAATAATAAAGCTTGAACTCGATTATAACTAAATGGTTTACTCAAATCAGCAAACATGTATTGGGTTAGGCAGTGAGTTAGTCACTAGGAATAACAGAAATGAATAAAACAGACTTGTGGGTGAGAGGCATCTGAAAGAAAGGGGGTAGTTACTATTATTATTATTATTTGAAATGGAGTCTCACTCTGCCACCCAGGCTGGAGTGCAGTGGCACAATGTCAGTTCACTGTAATCTCCACTTCCCAGGTTCAAGTGATTCTCCTGCCTCAGCTTCCTGAGTAGCTGGGATCACAGGTGCCCACCACCACGCCTGGCTAATTTTTGTATTTTTAGTAGAGATGGGGTTTCACCATGTTGGCCAGGCTGATCTCGAACTCCTGACCTCAAGTGATCCACCCACCTCTGCCTCCCAATGTGCTGGGATTACAGGTGTGAGTCACCGCACCCAGCTAATAGTTAATATTTTTGAGCAACTACTCTGTGACAGATCTTCACAAATATTTTCTCAGCCTCTGGTCCCAGCTACTTGGGAGGCTGAAGTGGGAGGATCACCTGAGCGTGGGAGGGCGAGGCTGCAGTGAGCCATGATCATGCCACTGCACTCTAGCCTGGGCAACAGGGCAAGACCCTGTCTCAAAAGAAAAAAACAATTCTTACAATTTTGTTTTATGGGAGAAGAAACTGAGGCTCAGAGCAGTTAAGTGACAAAACTCATTGGTGTAGAGCCAAGATCTGTTAAACTCTAGATAGTCTTTCCATTGGACAGAACCCACATCTCTTCAACTCTATATAGTCTTTCCATTGGACCATTCTATTTGAATATTAGTCACTGACTCCTGGGAAAAAGCAACTTTTATGAATGACAGTTTAACAGTTTTCAATTTAAAAAACTTAAAACATATAATAGTGTGCAGTTACTATATAGCTTTAAATAATTTTTAATTAGGAAACATTTCAAGCATGCAAGTATAGAGAATAACACCTGCATAGTCATTATGAAGCTATATTCTATATCCAACCTTAACACTACGTTTGAGTTAGACTTTCTAAAGAAAACATTGTAAGAACAGTTAAGGATTTCTATCCTTCCTCGATCCCACTGTCTTCTTGTCTTTCCCTAGAGATAATACTATCATGAATTTGGTATTAGTTTCATGCATGATTTCCTATTTTTACCATATGCTAATGAATCCACAAATAATATAATACTATCTTGCAGGTTTTAAAACTGTTTAATTGTGTCCAAAAGTACATATTATTCTATAACTTACTTTTTCTATTGAATATTTTGAGATTTATTCATGAATACAAATAACTCTAATTCTTTGTTAACGGCTGTCAAGTATTCCATTGTATGACTACACCAAAATTTATCCATATTCCTGTAATTACATACTTACACAAGATTCTGCTTAGTTTTCACTCAAAACATATCTAATGAACTTTAATCATAACACTGGAACTTATAATTTTAATAGTGAAGTGTAAAACTATCCACTCTTACTTTTTTCTTCCTGATGCAGGTCATTCCCGAACCGAAGTATGGAAATTTGGTAATGTTGTCATTGAACATCTATACCACTGGATACACATCTGTTCAGCTCTCACGAAGATAACCAAAAAACTAAATAGTTCTATTACACCCCCGTTGCCCTCCAAGACTGACAATTATATGTATGCAAAAATGCCAGGGGAAGGTTTGCAAGAGAAGTGATAATGAATGATAATGGAATTGGTACTGTATTTAGGATCCTTTGCTCGTGTTCAGTTTTGTTTAACTATAAAATATTTTCCATTGGAAAGGGGTACCCATAAACGTCTTCTGCTCCTAACATTTATCTCAGCACTTTCTAAACCCAAAAATGCTACCTAAGAAGAAATTTAGCCAAAAAATATCCAGTGAAGGTAGCCATAGCCAAGTGTATTTAAGTATGTTATAGAATATATTTGAAAGCTTCCTTTCAGTTTGAGCTTTGTATCTGCTGTGGAACTGTTACGGTTGATTGAGTAGTTATTTTTCATTCTTATAAGGTGCAAAGTAACAACTGAGGATTTAGAAAACAAGAATACCAAACAGAATACCAAATAATAAAGATAAACCAAAAGAATACCAAATAATAAAGATTTTTAAGAAATGGACTGAGAATTGTTTTTCTAATTTTTCAAAGACTTATAACATCATCTCTTCCCTCTCTCTGCCCCCCACTCTTGCCTTAACAACTCAAAAGTCATTTTTACTTATTAATTTTTAATTTTTGTGGGTACATGGTAGGTTTACATATTTATGGGGTACTCAAAAGTGATTTTAATGAACAGAAATTCTTGTGGGAAAATGTCCATGACTCATGGAAAAAAGAAGACACTTTTTTAATGATAAAAACCTCTTCAGTTTAAGAAGTACAAAAAGAATTTATATTTGTTTAAAGCTTGTTTTTATGACAAACTTTACTGCTCTGTGGTGAGATTTCATCTTTGCAATAAGATATCTGATGACAGAGTCCAGTTTTAATAACATTTTGGGAAATTAAACTTTATTTTCTTTATTAGATTGACAAAATGTGATGTGTCCAAATATCTTATAATTTAAGATTGGCTGTCCCTTTTTAACCTTTTCTGATAAGAGGGCGGTGTTATTACCAGTCCTCCTCTCTCGGATGATCACATGCCAGTTTTAACCTATATGCCTGTTTCATATTTGGAAGAGGGCTTTTTAGGGCATTCACAGCAACATTTCAAGAAACAATGTTCTTGAAGATATTAAACTGATAACCACATATCCTGATGGCTTCAGAACAAGTTTACAGAGTTCACTGTGAATACAAATGGCATTTTAGGGAGAAAGGAAGGAAAGATTTTGCAGAATGCTATGTTTGTAACCATTATCCTGGAAATCAAATTAACTAAATGACTTCTAACTTGATAACAAATATACATTTGCATGGCACTTTAACTTGAAGTATTTTCATATACTAGCTTATCTGATTCTTCCAATAATCTCTAAAGTGGGTAGTCCTGATATTATCTCTATTTTATTTTATAAATGAGTTGCTCACTTCACAACGGGTATAAGAGGCAGAGCGGACCTAGCACCTAATTTCTGGTTTATTGTCCTTGCCAGCACCCTAGAAATCTCACTCACACTTTCCAGCTTTCTTACTAGGCTAATGACCATGCTGTCAGTCTTTTGAAAACTACTTTAAAATTTGCAGCCAACAAGCCAGATTGGTTAAATTTATTAAATAACCATTCAAGTAAAATACTGCCCCTCAACCTTAGGAGCTTATATTTTGAGTGAGGAAGATGTTAATTATACCTGACAAAGGTTAGATACAGATTTATATATAAATCCATTTATTTCACTATTAATAGATTTATTTGTTACATTTACATATGCTTCAGAAGCTTGGACTTGATTAACTGAATTTGTTATTGGCTCTTTCCTCACAGTTCATAGATAACAGTGACACTGTACAGTGTGGACCATCCAGACCACTTTCTTTCCTTTGCTTTCTTTTTTATTTTTTTAAGTGACGGGGTCTCGCTCTGTCCCCCAGGCTGGAGTGCAATGGCTTGATCATAACTCACTGCAGCCTTAAACTGCTGGACTCAAGTGATCCTCCCACCTCGGCCTCCCAAAATGTTGAGATTATAGGCATGAGCCACTGCACCCAGCTTCACTTTCTTTTATACTTTTGGCTTGTCATGATTCAGGAACATCATGAAGTGTAAGGATAATGACTTTGGAATCTCAAAAAAGCTCCAACTGCTTTTTTAAACAGCTATACTAACATATCCACATACCATAAAAGTTACCCATTAAAGTGCAGAATTAATTTTTGTTACATATTTACAGAGTTGTACTACCCTCACCACAATCAATTTTAGATTTTTTTTTTTTTTTTTTCCTGAGACAGAGACTTGCTCTGTTGTCCAGGCTGGAGTGCTGTGGTGCATCTCCACTCACTGCAACCTCCTGGGTTCAAGCCTCCTGGGTTCAAGTGATTCTCCTGCCTCAGCCTCCCGAGTAGCTGGGATTACAGGTGCCGGCCACCACGCCTGGCTTTTTTTTTTTTTTTGTATTTTTAGTAGAGATGGGTTTTTGCTAGTTTGCCAGGGGTCTCAAACTCCTGACCTCGTGATCTGCCCACCTTGGCCTACCAAAGTGCTGGGATTACAGGCGTGAGCCACGAGCCCGCCGAACATTTTGATCATCCCAATAAGAAACCACATACTCATTAGCAGTCACTCCCCACTTTCTCCTACCCCCAGCCCTAGGCAACCGCTAATTTTTTTCTCTACGGATTTGCCTATCTGGACATTTTGCATACAATATGTGGTCTTTTGTAATTGGCCTCCTCTTCCCTCATTTTTTTTTTTTTTTTTGAGATAGAGTCTCACTCTGTCGCCCAGGCTGGAGTGCAGTGGTGCAATGTTGGCTCACTGCAACCTCTACCTCCTGGGTTCAAGTGATTCTCGTGCCTCAGCCTCACAAGTAGTTGGGATTACAGGCATGCACCACTATGCCTGGATAATTTTTGTATTTTTAGTAGAGACAAGCTTCACCATGTTAGCCAGGCTGGTCTTGAACTCCTGGCCTCAAGTGATTGGCCCCCTCAGACTCCCAAAGTGCTGCGATTACAGGCGTGAGCCAGTGCACCCAGGCAATTCCCTCTTAATCTAAATAGGCTTAAGCAACCAGATGCCCTGAACTTCTGGACATTATCAATCCTCCAACTCAGAAGACCATTTGAAGGTAATTTAAGAATTATGCAGGCCGGGCACGGTGGCTCATGCCTGTAATCCCAGCACTTTGGGAGGCTGAGGCAGGCGGATCAACTGAGGTCAGGAGTTCGAGATCAGCCTGACCAACATGGAGAAAACCCGTCTCTACTAAAAACACAAAATTAGCTGGGCATGGTGGTACATGCCTGTAATCCCAGCTACTCGGGAGGCTGAGGCAGGAGAATCACTTGAACCTGGGAGGCGGAGGTTGCGGTGAGCCGAGATCATGCCACTGCACTCCAGCCTGGGCAACAAGAGTGAAACTCTGTCTCAAAAAAAAAAAAAAAAAAAAAAAAAAAACAAGAATTGTGCATTCCTCTCATATATGAGGTTTTCTGTAATGCCACTCTCACAAAACCTCACCTTACATCATCAATGCCATGTTCTCACTCTCCTTTCACAGAATCTTGTTACGAAGACCTCTCTCAGGATCAGAAAAAGTAACTATTGGATACTAGACTTGATACCTGGGTGACGAAATAATCTGTACAGTGAACCCCTATGACACAAGTTTACCTATATAACCAACTTGCACATGTACCCTCCAACCTAAAAGTTAAAAAAATTAAGCAAAAATAAACATTTTAATTAAAAAACTCAACTGATAAGATCAATGAATTAAATATTGCCCATTTCACCTGTTTTCTGGTTATAAATATAGCTCACCACTTTGGAAGTAGGGCCATTGTGAACCATCTTTGGTCTAGAATGCTGTCCAGTTCCATAATCTTTTTCTTGGTCAAATTTGTTAAATTTATAAATAAATATTGCCTAATTTCTCTGCCCTGAAGCTTGGTGATTACCCTCAGTAGGTGTACCATCTCCTAGTCATTAACCGTATTTAACCTCTCCTCCATCTACTGTCTGAGCTTAGACTGTCCTGCCCAAGCACTTCAAGTGATGAGGCAACTCTAGGTGGCCATTACGTGATTGACTCTCTAGTTTTACAGTTGTTTGAATTAGGGGTGACCCCTTACCAAAGTGAGACCAATTTGTGAAATGGCCTAATATAAAAAGCACCCAAACTATGGACAAGCCAAACTGGGAAATAGCAATGGGAGCAGTGTCTAAAAGGAAATTAAGGCCGCGCGCAGTGGCTCACGTCTGTAATCCCAGCAGTTTGGGAGGTTGAGGTGGGCGGATCACTAGGTCAGGAGTTCGAGACCAGCCTGGCCAATATGGCGAAACCCCGTCTCTACTAAAAATACAAAAATTCGCTGGGTGTGGTGGTGCGCACCTGTAATCCCAGCTACTCGGGAGATGAGCAGAAGAACTGCTTGAACCTGGGAGGTGGAGGTTGCACTGAGCCAAGATCACGCCACTGCATGCCAGTCTGGGCAACAGAGTGATACTCTGTCTCCAAAAATAAGTAAATAAATAAATAAAAATTAAAAAATAATAAAAGGAAATTAAGTGTTGAGGGGCCGGGCGCGGTGGCTCAAGCCTGTAATCCCAGCACTTTGGGAGGCCGAGACAGGCGGATCACGAGGTCAGGAGATTGAGACCATCCTGGCTAACATGGTGAAACTCCGTCTCTACTAAAAAAAAATACAAAAAACTAGCTGGGCCAGGTAGCGGGCGCCTGTAGTCCCAGCTACTCGGGAGGCTGAGGCAGGAGAATGGCGTAAACCCAGGAGGCGGAGCTTGCAGTGAGCTGAGATCTGGCTACTGCACTCCAGCCTGGGGGACAGAGGGAGATTCCGTCTCAAAAAAAAAAAAGTTTCAAAAGTTGGGTTCCAAAATGTTAGGAGGCTTCTCTGTGCCCTTATTCACCGCTGTAGTTACCACCACTGCTGCAGACTCTACAACACTGCATCTGAGAAACTGTCCCTTCTAGCCTAGGGAAAATCCCATGACCGCTTCATTAAAATGTCCCAAAGGCAATGGAAGAATACAGAAGATACCAATTGAAAAATTCAAATTATCTAGGATATTGAGCTCCCCCCGGGGTAATTATGGGTAACTAATTCCCCATTCAGTCTCTTCAAGCAAGAGGCAGGCAGCCCTGGCAGGGGGCTTTATTTTTTACTCTTTATTTTAAGCAAAGTAACACATACTCCTAAAAAGTCATTCTGTTATACAAGGTCTGCTGAGATCACGGCATTTCCCAGCCCCACCTTACCTCTATTTTCCTTGCTTCTGAGTCAACTACTTTCAATTCTTTTTGCTCAGGAGTTGGTAAACAGCCCATTGGCCAAATCTGGCCAGCTGCCCGGTATGGTAAAGTTTTATTGGAATAGGTATGCCCATGTCTATGGCTGCTTTCACATTATCAGGGCAAAGTTGAGTAGTTGCCACAAAAACCACATGGGTCACATGGACTAAATTATTTGCTATCAGACTGCAGAAAAAGTTTGCCAACCTCTATTTTAGCTGTGATTTTGACATTTACCTCTATATTGTTAAATTACATGCTTGTGTGGCTATTTTTGTTTTTCCGATTTAGGTAATATCTATTAATCTCCCAGTATACAATACAAAGATTTAGCTCCTTCCTCAGCATACGTACACACACACTTCCCATCCATTCTTCTCAATATTATTACATGGTAATTTAATCAGAATAGATCAATATTCAGTGTTTATATTATCATGATTATGTATACTATTTAGAGCTTAGCCATGTTGTAAATTACAATTATTTTCCATTCCTGTACATCCTTTTGCTTTCCCTAGAGTTAATGTCAAAAGAAAACCGGAGTGGCTATAATATCACACAAGTAGATTTCAGAGCAAAGAATATTATAACGATAAAGGTTATTTGATAATGAAAAGTCGATTAAGAAGACATTACAATCGTAAACCTAATGACAGAGCTTCAAAATACATGAAGTTAAAACTGATAGAACTTCAAGTCTATAGACATAAAATGGTTACCCAGGACTGGAGGATTTGGAGGAAAATAGGAGTGACTAATAGGTACATGGTTTCTTTGCTGGGTATTAAAAATAATCTAAAATTGGCCGGGTGCAGTGGCTCACACCTGTGATCCCAGCACTTTGGGAGGCCGAGGCAGGTGGATCACCTGAGGTCAGGGGTTTGAGACCACCCTGGCCAACATGGAGAAATCCTGTCTCTACTAAAAATACAAAAATTAGCCGGGTGTGGTGGCACATGCCTGTAATCCCAGCTATTTGGGAGACTGAGGCAGGAGAATCACTTGAACCCAGGAGGCTTGAACCCAGGAGCTTGCAGTGAGCCAAGATGCACCACAGCACTCCAGCCGGAAAAAAAAAGAACGGCTCTCTCTCAAAAAAAAAAAAAAAAAAAAAAAAAAATCTAAAATTGATTGTGGTGAGGGTAGTATAACTATGACTATACTAAAAATACAACTTTACTATACTAAACACCACTGAATTGTACACTTTAAACGAATGAATTGTACGATATGTGAATTATCACTCAATAAAAATTTTAAAAAAGATTTTAAAAAATATTATACTAGACAGAAATCTGAATCTACACAAAGACATGGAAACATGAGAAATGATAAATATATGGGTAAACATATTTTTCCTATTCAAAAAAATCTTTTTAAAAACGAATTTACTTTTTATAGCAAAAATAATTTATCATGCATTTACGACATAGTGACAATAGCACAAAAGAGGAGATAAAATGGAAGTATACTTTTGTAAGCTTCTTATATTATACAGAAAGCGGTAGATTCTTACTTTAAGATAGACTGTGATAAGTTTAAGACATATATTAGAAACCCTAAAGCAACAGCTTAAAAAAATAGCAAGCGGTTTTTTGCAGCGAGTGCCCTTCCCCGTTGGCACGCGCCCGGGGTGGCGGCGCTGGAGGAGCTCCAGACCGAGCCTAGTTATGTCTGGGAGGCGAACGCGGTCCGGAGGAGCCGCTCAGCGCTCCGGGCCAAGGGCACTATCTCCTACTAAGCCTCTGCGGAGGTCCCAGCGGAAATCAGGCTCTGAACTCCCAAGCATCCTCCCTGAAATCCGGCCGAAGACACCCAGTGCGGCTGCAATCAGAAAGCCCATCGTTTTTTGTTTTTTTTTTCCATTGATATTTGGGTTACATTTACTAGGAAATACATAATAAGTGTAACGCACAAATGTCTAAAACTCAAGAGAAGAGAGAGTTTGGGTTTTGATAAATGGCAAGGTTAAGAAAGATATCATAGTTTTTCTTGAAGAAATTGTATTGGTTTGTCTTAGAAGATAGAGCCAACTGCCTGAGCGACTAAATGATTTATTTATTTATTTTTTTTATTATACTTTAAGTTCTAGGGTACATTTGCAGAACGTGCAGATTTTTTTTTTTTTTTTTTTTGAGGCGGAGTCTTGCTCTGTCGCCCGGACTGGAGTGCAGTGGCCGGATCTCAGCTCACTGCAAGCTCCGCCTCCCGGGTTTACGCCATTCTCCTGCCTCAGCCTCCCGAGTAGCTGAGACTACAGGCGCCCTCCACCTCGCCCAGCTAGTTTTTGTATTTTTAGTAGAGACGGGGTTTCACCGTGTTAGCCAGGATGGTCTCGATCTCCTGACCTCATGATCCGCCCGTCTCAGCCTCCCAAAGTGCTGGGATTACAGGCTTGAGCCACCGCGCCCGGCCTGAAGGTTTGTTACATATGTATACTTGTGCCATGTTGGTGTGCTGCACCCATCAACTCGTCAGCACCCATCAATTCATCATTTATATCAGGTATAACTCCCCAATGCAATCCCTCTCCCCTCCCCCCTCCCCATGATAGGCCCCAGTGTGTGATGTTCCCCTTCCCGAGTCCAAGTGATCTCATTGTTCAGTTCCCACCTATGAGTGAGAACATGCGGTGTTTGGTTTTCTCTTCTTGTGATAGTTTGCTAAGAATGATGGTTTCCAGCTGCATCCATGTCCCTACAAAGGATGCAAACTCATCCTTTTTTATGGCTGCATAGTATTCCATGGTGTAAGATTGTGGCCCATGCTGTAGAGGTCCCAGCTGTCCAGTCACCTCGCAGGAGCCCTAGGATTGCCTTTTTCTTGGAGAAAGAAAACGAGCCCCCGGACAGGGAGCTTACTAAAGAGGACCTTTTCAAGACACACAGCATCCCTGCCACCGCCACCACCACTCCTGTGCCCAACCCTGATGCCGAGTCCAGCTCCACGGAAGGAGAGCTGGACGCCAGAGACTTAGAAATGTCTAAGAAAGTCAGGCGTTCCTACAGCCAGCTGGAGACCCTGGACTCTGCCTCCACCTCCACCCCAGGCCGCCGGTCCTGCTTTGGCTTGGAGGGGCTGCTGGGGGCAGAAGACTTGTCCGGAGTCTCACCAGTGGTGTGCTCCAAATTCACTGAGGTCCCCAGAGTCTGTGCAAAGCCCTGGGCCCCAGACATGACTCTCCCTGGAATCTCCCCACCACCCGAGAAACAGAAACGTAAGAAGAAGATGCCAGAGATCTTGAAAACGGAGCTGGATGAGTGGGCGGCGGCCATGAACGGGGAGTTTGAAGCTGCTGAGCAGTTTGATCTCCTGGTTGAATGAGATGCAGGGGGGGTGCACCTGGCCAGACTCTCCCTCCTGTCCTGTACATAGCCCCCTCCCTGTGGAGGGGACACTTAGGGTCCCCTCCCCTGGTCTTGTTACCTGTGTGTGTGCTGGTGCTGCACATGAAGCCTGTCTGCCTTTGGGGGCTTGGGCAGCAGTGGCAGCCATCTTCGTTTTAGGAAATGGGGCCGCCTGGCCCAGCCACTCACTGGTGTCCTGTCTCTCGTCATCCTGTCCTTCCTATCTCTCCAAAGTACCACAGCCAGTTTCCAGATGGGCCGCAGACTGGGGAGGAGAATCACTGGCCCAGCCAGAAGTTAAAGGGCTGAGGGTTGAGGTGAGGGGCACCCTCTGCTCTTGCTGGGAAGGGTGGCTCCTTGGAAATAGGCCCAGGGGTTCTGCCAGCCTCGGCCTTTCCATCCTGAGTTGCCTTCTGTTGGTGGCTTTCTTCCTGAACCCATCTGCGTAAAGAGGTTTTCGGTTCCGTGGGTTTTCCTTCCAATTCTGTAAATAGTCCCAGAGAGAATTCGTGGGCTGAGGGCAATTCTATCTTGGAGGAAGAAGCTGGACATTCAGCCTGTGGAGTTTTGAAGGATGTGGGGAGCCTTAGTTGGGTCTCAGACCATAAGTGTGTACTACACAGAAGCTGTGTTTTCTAGTTCTGGTCTGCTGTTGAGATGTTTGGTAAATGCCAGGTTGATAGGGCACTGGCTGCTTGGAGCAAAGGGGCCACCAGGTGCTGTGGGTTTCTGTGGCTCACGGCCTCTGGGCTGGTGCTTTGCGCAGGGCCCACGCTCGAGTCTTACCACTCTGCTGCAGGGGTGGAAGGTAGCCCCTCTTGTCACCCACACCCATTTCTTACAAAATAAGTTACACAGAGTCTACTTGGCCCTAGAAGAAAAAGTTGAAGAGTCCCAGTCTTACTAGCATTTTGCGACTGTGCTTGTAAAGTCCTCGGAAACTCCTCGTGTACCAGACAGCGGCGGGTGCTGATAGCAATTTTAGTTTTTGGCCTCCCTATCCTCTCACATGAGAACACTGCCTGGATGCATCTCATGATCTCTGGAGAATTTCCCCATCTTTCTCTTCTTTGAATACTGAGGATTCAATAGTGTGGATTCGAAGGCTGCCCTGCCCCGACTCTGCCACCGCACCCCAGTCCATTGTACCTTTTGAGGTTTATAAGTTCGTGGAAGTAGACGCTGAGGTGTGCAGAGGAGCTGGTGGATAACAGAGAATGTCAGTGAAGATGAGTGCTGGGTCAGGGTACTTGGAAGAAACGTTGCAGGCCAGGCAGGCCCTACTGAGACCCTCTGCCAGGCCTGGGAGTCCCAGGCCATCTACTCAATGCTCTGTGCTTTGTCAGAACCGCAAGCAAGCCCCCTTGTGGGGGAAGCCTAGGTGTCCTTGAGCTGAACCGCACTGAAGAACTCTTGTCCTCACTGGCTGATGTGGCAGAACTCTCGGGAAATGTCTTAGTCCTGCAGAATCAGGGGTCACCAGATGATGCGGAGTTGAGATCATCACTGCAAACTTCTCTGTTCCTGAGGAACTAAATTTAAGGGAAAAAATGGGATTTTGTTTTATAGTTGGAAAAAAATCCTGATTAAAGATTTTCTGCCTGTTAAAAAAAAAAAAAAACAAGCAAAGAAGTATGGTCAATAAACCAACAAAGGAGGCTGAAGCATGAAAATCATAAGCTGAATCACAGTTGGGAAAAGTAGAAAACAGCAATCATACTTTTTTTTGAGATGGGGTCTGGCTGCGTTGTGCATGCTGGCCTCAACCTCCCAAAGTGCTGGGACTACAGGCCTGAGCCACCCCACCCAGTCTGCAATCATAGTCACTTTAATGAAAATGTTTTAAACATCCAAATTAAATGGAAGAGACTGTCAGACTGGATAAAAAAGACCCAACTATATTCTGTCAACGTGTGATCCAATTTGAATATAAATACACAGATTAAAATGGGTTGAAAAATACACACTATGCTAGCATTAATCAAAAGAAAGCCAGTTATATTTAGAGCAGACCAAGCAAAGAATAAAGGAATAAAGAGGGCCACTTCTTAATGCTATACAGGTTAATGCAAGAGAACATAACAATCCTAAATGTTTACATACCTAAGTTCAAAATACATGACACAAACTGATAGAATTGAAAGGAGAAGCAAATTCACAATTATAGTTGGAGACTTCAACATCCTTCTCTCAGTAATTGATCTCTTTGCCTGAGACTAGTTTGGAATGAATCAAGAGTGAATGAGTGCACAGATGTGGGTAGAGTTTTCAAAAAGGTATCATATATGGGCCAGGCACGGTGGCTCATGCCTGTAATCCCAGCAATTTGGGAGGGCGAGTTGGGCGGATCACCTGAGGTCGGGAGTTCGAGACCAGCTTGACCAACATGGAGAAACCCCGTCTGTACTAAAAATACAAAAACTAGCCGGGCCTGGTGGCACATACCCGTAATCTCAGCTACTCGGGAGGCTGAGGCAGGAGAATCGCTTGAACCCGGGAGGTGGAGGTTGCGGTAACTGAGTTCGCGCCTTTGCACTCTAGCCTGGGCAACAAGAGCAAAACTCCGTCTCAAAAAAATAAATAAAAATAAACAAAATAATTTTGGTCCTATGTAAGGTATTATTAATACATGGATTTTGGCCGGGCGCGGTGGCTCAAGCCTGTAATCCCAGCACTTTGGGAGGCCGAGACGGGCGGATCACGAGGTCAGGAGATCGAGACCACCCTGGCTAACACGGTGAAACCCTGTCTCTACTAAAAAACTACAAAAAACTAGCTGGGCGAGGTGGTGGGCGCCTGTAGTCCCAGCTACCCGGGAGGCTGAGGCAGGAGAATGGCCTGAACCCGGGAGGCGGAGCTTGCAGTGAGCTGGGATGCGGCCACAGCACTCCAGCCTGGGTGACAGAGCGAGACTCCGTCCCCCCAAAAAAAACATGGATTTTCATTTTTCGCCTAATTATCCTGAACCAGTTAAACTGAACACTTGGAAGTGGGTAGGGGGAATATCGATAGCCATGGCAGTGGTTGTCAAACTTGAGTATCAGAATCACTCGCGGGTTAAAATTCAGATAACTCTCTCCACTCCAAAACTTCTGATTCGGCAGGTTTGGGGTGGGGCCCGAGAATTTGTCATTTTAACAATATCTCCCGTGATGCTGATGCCGCTGGTCGCAGAACTACACTCTGGAACAACTGGCCTAGAACGTTGTCATTCTTTTCTCCTACAGATTTTGAGGCAGCCGGTGGGCTCCGAAACAAAACAGAGGCCACGGGATCCGATTCCCAGGCCGGTGGAAGTGACTCAAACCAGCGACTCAACAGACAAGCAGGATCTGGGCCACCCAAAGCCGCGCGAGAGTTTAAGTGACGTCGTCGGCGTCAGCGTCACAGTGGCGTCGGCCACGTTCAGCGGACTCGGGAGCAAGATGGCGATTCCGGGCAGGCAGTGAGTGATGCGGGAGTTAGGGTCAGGCTGGGGGATGAGAAACTACGGCGACTGTGTCTGTGGCCGAGGAGTTTTAAATGCTCTGGAAGTGAAGGGACTGTGTCGTCAGGGGTACAGACGGGAAAAAACGAGAAGTCCTGAGGAACATAGATTCCCCTCCCCCGTACATTTTCCAGGATGGAAGCTCGAAGTTTGAGGGAGAAACTTGTGAGGAAATAAAGGAAGTTAGGCTGAGGGGCAGAGAGCGAGACTTTTCTATTTTCCAAAAGCTCGGTCTGAGGCCCCTCAGTCTTGCTTCCTACCCCGCGCTTGAGTTTCTCCCCGCTTGGATGCTCTCGGGGGCAGTGTGAAGAGAGACAGTTCCTGGCTTCCTTAGAGGCCCTTGTTCTCCTTGGCAGAAGCTCAAGTCCTGATTCCTGCCCTTCCTTCTCGTTTTAGGAATATTGTTCTGAGAAGCCACAGAAAAAGGGTAGGCATATAGGAAATTGGGATATACGTTGCCGCAAATACTGTACGTACTTGAAAGGTTTACCTTTGATGTGTAATCCTTACTTTTGATGCGGCCTCCCGTGATCTCCGCATCTTAAAGGCCAAAACGTGAGAAACTGAAGGAGGTGGATCTGATGGGATGGGTCGCTGAGGCAAAGCACGTGATCTTAATAAAGTGTAATGCGAACTTGCCCCATGGCTACTTGGGTTTCTCAGTTAATCTTTTAAACATTTTCGTGAGTTACACTATCCAGTCAGTTCTTAGAAACGTATAAGTACACAGTAGGAAAAAAAAATCTGGCCATTTTCTTGACTTGTTAGACCGCAAGGATAATTGAAAGCATTTTAAAATCTTTGGTGGACATGAACTAAACTTTCCACTGCACATGTTTTTTTTAAAAATGTTACCGTCACCTCGCCATCTTAAAACATTTCTGAACTTTTCATTTACTTCTCTTCTTTGATAAAAATGGTATTCGAGTTTGGCCCGTGTCCACAAATGATCACTTAAAGTAATAATTATAGAATCTTACGGCATGTTAGAATTTTGACATCACTGAGAAGCAGAAACAGTCTGTTATGTGTTCATAAAGCTTATGACGTGTTTTGATTTGGTAGCTTCATGTGGAAGAGATAGTAGATCTATTTGTTAACATTTAAACATAACGGTTTAATTTCTATTTCAAAAAAAATATATGCAGGTATGGGCTTATTTTGCCAAAGAAAACACAGCAGTTGCTCCCTGTTTTGCAAAAACCATCAGTGTTTGGGAATGATTCTGATGATGATGATGAGGTAAGGAAACCTATGTTTTACTCGTACATTGTTGGAAATGTAAATTTTTTAAAAATTGAACTTGCGACTCTGATACCTTTGCCTTTGTTATTTGTCAGTACAGTGAAGTATAATTTACAGAACTGTCAAAAAGGAATGTGTAAAGAAAGCAACTCGACCAATTTTTTAAAATATTTGTTTTTCCCTCTAAAAGCTGTGAACTTTACCTCTAAACAAATACATAGCCTTTTCAGACTACTGAAATTGTCATAACAAAATTGTTGGTGTAAAGATCCCTAGGTATGGGAAAAAAAATCCCTAGGTATGAGTTATTAAGATGTCACCAATTTCCTACAAATTTTTATTAGCAAAAGCAGTTTTAATTTGTTAACCATGAGCTAAGATCACTATATAACAGTTCTTAACAACACTACTTTTTTTTAATTCAGTGTCTGCCAAATGTAATTGCTCAGTTATAATAGTGGTAGTAAATAGTTACCCTTGATAGTACTACAATAACATCTAATACAAAAATTTTCTATTTTAGCAGCCAAAACTTTTTCTGTGAAACCCACAGTTATCAGTTATATATCAGAAACAACCCCAAATGTGTGCTTTTCTTTTCTTTTTTTTTTTTTTTTTGAGTCTTGCACAGTTACCAAGGCTGAAGTGCAATGCCGTGATCTCGGCTCACTGTAACCTCCGCTTCCTGGGTTCGAGCTATTCTCTTGTCTAAGCTTCTTGAGTAGTTGGGATTACAGGCACCTGCCATCATGCCCAGCTAAGTTTTGTATTTTTATAGAGACAGGGTTTCACCATGTTGGCCGGGCTAGTCTCGAACTCCTGACCTTAGGTGATCCACCTACCTCAGCCTCCCAAAGTGCTGGGATTACAGGCATGAGCCACCACGCCCAGTACATGTGTGCTTTTCTAATACTCCCGTCATGTTTTAATATTTTTTCCTTTCTTTTTTTTTGAGACAGAGTTTCGCTCTTGTTACCTAGGCTGAAGTGCGATGGTGCAATCTTGGCTTGCTGCAACCTCTGCCTCCTAGGTTCAAGTGATTCTCCTGCTTCAGCCTCCTGAGTAGCTGGGGTTACAGGTGCCTGCCACCATGCCCAGCTAATTTTTTTTAAATTTTTTTTACTTTTAGTATTTTTTGTAATTTTAATATTTTTTGTATATTTAGTAGATTTTCCTGCCTCAGCCTCCTGAGTAGCTGGGATTACAGGTGCCCCACCACCACGCCCAGCTAATTTTTATATTTTTAGAAGAGATGAGGTTTCACCATGTTGGCCAGGCTGGTCTTGAACTTGACCTCAGGTGATCCACTCACCTCGGCCTCCCAAAGTGCTGGGATTACAGACATGAGCCACCGTGCCCAGCCTCTTTTTTGTTTTCGTTTTTGTTTTTTTTTGAGATGGAGTCTCCCTCTGTTGCCTAGGCTGGAGTGCAGTGGTGCAATTTCAGCTCACCGCAACCTCCGCCCCCTAGGTTCAAGCGATTCTCCTGCCTCAGCCTGCTAAGTAGCAGGGATTACAGGAACGCACCATCACGCCTGGCTAATTCTTGTATTTTTAGTAGAGGTGGGAATTCACCATGTTGATCAGGCTGGTCTCAAACTCCTGACCTCAGGTGATCCACCCACCTTGGCCTCCCAAAGTGCTGAGATTACAGGCATGACCCACTGCGCCTGGCCGTTTTTCAGTTTTTATTACATAATAGCATGGGTAGATAATTGAACATATTTGATATTTCTTTGCTACTTTTGAAGACATTGGCTCTGTATGGCTCACACTTGTTAAAAATTGAGGTATAATTTACATATAAAATTCTCAGATTTTAAGTGCTTGATGATTTTTGACAAATGTATATGCCCCAATCAAGATTTAGAACATTTCTCTCTCTCCCAAAAGGCCTTCCATACCCTCCTGCAGTCAGTCTGTCTCCCCACTTGCTGCCCTAGACAAGTGCTTGTATTTCTATCACTAGATTAGTTTTGCCTGTTACAGAATTTCATATAAAAAATATCATACAGTATATACTCTTTTATGTCTGACTTACTCCACTCAGTATAATGCTAGATTTATCCATGTAGTTGTAGAATCACTTTTTTCTTAAAATGGATTTTTTCCCCCTTAACAGTGACTTAAGTTTTTCTTCTATTTTTCTGTTTTTATTTCTTCATAAAATTTTAGAATAATTGACATAAGAAATGAATCAAGGTTACTAGTTAAATCTCCATTTCTGCATAGCCAACTAGAATATTTTCAAATGGAATATTGAGGAAGTTACTAATTACAATTTTGAATTTTTAATTATGTTGTTTCATTAATAAATATTTAATACCTACTATAGGTTAAGAGTTGATCAGTTTTGCACCTGTAGCCTATGTACTTTTTATTATGTAGTACCCTTTTAACAGTTTTTTTGGGACCATATATAGTGTTGTTGCTTTCAACCAGTGTCTAGTCTAGTGGGGAAGACGGACATGTGAATGTGAATATAAAGCAGACTGAAATTTGAAAAGGAAACTAATATACTGAGGATTCCTGTGTGCTCGTTATACTTTATTTGATCTTCAGAATCACTCTGTGATATATTATTATTCTCATTTTACAGATCAGAAAATTGAAGCTCAGGTTAAGTAATTTGTTCAAGGCCATGTGGCTGATAAATAAGTGTCAGGATTGGGATTTGAACACAGGCCTGTCTGACCTTCAAAGCTATACTATTCATTCTTCTGTTTTGCCTTGTTTTAACAATAGAGTTACAGAATGTGAATGAAATGTAGAGAATGAAATGATTCACTTTGTTGCAGGAAAATCAAGGCAGGAATAAGCATTTAAATAACATTCAAGGCTGGTTTAGATTTAAATAGGCAAAAATAGAGGTGGAAATAATTTCAGTTGGGAGAGAACAGCAAGAAATACAGAATGGCATACAAGTACAAGGCATTTTTGTGGAATACTGTGACTGGAGAAGAGGGTGTATAGGAAAAAAATGTTGCAGATGAGGTTGTAACAGGATTGGGCCAGATTATGGAGTACCTTAAATTTTTTGTATAAAATTTCAACTTTATATTTTTAAGTAGTTTTTGAGCAATTTGGTAATATTATCACACTTTTACCTTGGGAAGATAACTCTTGAATTATAAAGCAAAGAAAGGGAGAAATGAGAGATAAGATTCAAAATGCTCGTTAGCAAAGCTTGTTAGAAGGCTTTTTTAGCAGTTCAGGTGAGAGATCTTAACCTAGGTTGAGGTCAGTGGGAATGAATGGGGAAAAATGTGAGAGATACCACAGAAATAAGTAGGACCTGGCAGCCACATTGAATATATGGGAAAGTAAAGAGATGAGTCCTTATGCAAGATCTTTTTTTTTTTTTTTTTGGTCATCATTTTCCCTTGTTAAAAAAATGTATAATTCACACACTGTATACTTTACCCTTTTAAAGTGTACGATTCACGGATTTTTTTTTTTTTGAGACGGAGTCTTGCTCTGTTGCCCAGGCTAGAGTGCAGTGGCACGATCTCAGCCCACTGCAACTTCTGCCTCCCAGGTTCAAGCAATTCTCCTGCCTCAGCCTCCTGAGTAGCTGGGATTACAGGCACCCACCACCAAGCCCAGCTAATTTTTGTATTTTTAGTAGAGATGGGGTTTCACCATGTTGGTCAGGCTGATCTCGAACCCCTGACCTCGTGATCCACCTGCCTCGGCCTCCCAGAGTGCTGGGATTACAGGCGTGAGCCACTGCGCCTGGCCAATTCACTGATTTTTAAGAGTTGTGCAGGCATCACCACTATTTAGAACATTTTCCTCACCCAGAAGGAAACTGTGTACCCATTACCCATCACTCCCCATTCTCCCCACCCCTAAACCCTGGCAAACACTAATTTACTTTCTGTTTCTATGGGTTTATCTATTCTGCACATTTCATATAAATAGAATCATGCAATAGTCTGTTTTTTGTGTCTGCCTTCTTTCACTTAGCATGATATTCTCATGATCGTAATTTGTCAATACTCTTTATTATTGAATAATATTCCATTGTATGAATGTACCATATTTTATCTGTCAGTGGTAGGCATTTGGGTTTTTCCCAATTTCTGGCAATAATGCTGCTATAAATACTTGTGTATAGGTTTTTTGTGTAGACATGTTTTCATTTCTATTGGATATTCTATTGGATATATACCTAGGATAGAATTTCTGGTTCATATGATAACTCTAGTTTTATTTATGTGTATATTTTTTGAGACAGAGTTTGGCTCATCACCCAGGCTGGAGTGCAATGGCATGATCTCAGCTCATTGCAGTCTCTGCCTCGCTGTTTCAAGCAATTCTCCCGCCTCAGCCTCCTGAGTAGCTGGGATTACAGGCATGTGCCACCATGCCTGGCTAATTTTGTACTTTTAGTAGAAATGGGTTTTTACCATGTTGGCCAGCCTGGTCTCTTTGACCTTCCAGTCAAAAGCAATGGACAAGGGAGCTACAGCTTATTTCTTAGTGAACGGAATATAAAACCATTCTTTAGAATAATTTCCTTACCTATAAAAAAAAAATCAGTCCGGTTAATTCCAGCTTGTCTTTTTACTGAGAAGTAAATTTCTTAGTTGAGTATATTTAAATATTTGTGAGATTTGGCCAGGCACAGTGGCTCAGGCCTGTAATCCCGGCACTTTGGGAGGCTGAGGTGGGCAGATCACTTGAGATCAGTAGTTCAAGACCAGCCTGGCCAACATGGTGAAACCCCATCTCTACTAAAAATACAAACATTAGCTGGACATCGTGGTGGGAACCTGTAATCCCAGCTACTCAGGCCAAGGCAGGAGAATTGCTTGAACCCTGGAGCCAGAGGTTGCAGTGAGCTGAGATCGAGCCACTGTACTCCAGCCTGGGTGACAGAATAAGACTCCGTCTCAAAAAAAGATTTAAAAAAATTGTGAAATTTGACTATATATTAAAATCTCTTTCATAATTAGTCAACAATTTAAACAGCAGTTAAATTATTAGTGCTGTGGAAAATATAGAAGAAAGATAATTTCTTATTCCCCTCCTGAGGAGAGCATTTGATACACCTGGAAAGGAGCTGCTATGAAGCCAACTTAATCTATTCTTTTCATCAATTCAGCAGAAGCATTTAAGATCAGATTTTCTCTCTAGTGGTCCAGCAGAGGGAGCCCTAGCACATGAATTGTTTTCATTTTGTGCTTGCATCCAGGGTTAGTTAAGTGGGAAAGTGGTAGTCTGTCCCTTTTAATTGTAATTTAAGCAGTTCCTCCTTTCTTTTTTGAGACAGAGACAGAGTCTGGCTCTGTCACCCAGGCTGGAGTGCAGTGGCGCAATCTCAGGTCACTGCAGCCTCCACCTCCCAGGTTCAAGCAATTCTTGTGCCTCAGCCTCCCAAGTAGCTGGGATCACAGGCATGCACCACCAGGCCCAGCTAATTTTTGTATTTTTTGTAGAGATGGGGTTTTGCCATGTTGGCCAGGCTGGTCTTGAACTCCTGGCCTCAAGGGATCTGCCTGCCTCAGCCTCTCAAAGTGCTGTGATTGCAGGCGTGAGCCACCACGCCCAGCCTAGTAGAAATTGTCAGAACAAATTAGAAATAATTATCATTTTGTTCAAGGTGGGAGAGATGGTGGGGGGTCTGAAAGTTTTTACACCATATAAGTAAGAAAGCATATTCTGATGCTGCTCTCAATTCATAAGTAAGTGGTTTTGCTGTCATCATAATATATTTAATCTTTTTTTTTTCCAATCCATCCTCTCTTTTCTGGTCTCACTGTCATCATGTTTATTCTTTTCTCTTGGATTATTTTAATTGTTTCATAACTACTTTCCTTATTATCTGTCTCCTCAAATTATTTCAGATATTGTTATCAGATTGATCTTCATAAAGCACAGTTATAATCACTGATCCTCAGTCCTGAATGTAATTATATTTAAAATCTAAACTGCTAATCTTGACTTTGGAAACCTTCTCTGTGCTTTGCCTCTACAATGCTTATTAGTATTTTCTCCTAACTGTTCCTTCATAAAAAGTACACTGTCGTGCTTGCAGTTTTTCACAGCTCTGCTTTTCTTTACAGTGCAAGTCTTCTCCCCATTTTTCTAATGTCCAAATTATAGCCATCCTTCAAAACCCAGTGCAAAAGCTACTTCTTTCAAGATACCTTCTTTGATGTTCCTCACTGGAAAGAATCTCTTCCTTTTTCTTACATTGTTATTGCAGTTAGCTTTTAAAATCTTGCATTATAAGTTGTTGACATACATGTCTTGTCACTGTACCAGATAAAGTATGAGCTCTGTGAGTTAGGATCTGGCCATCTAGCCTAGCTTCGTTTTTATTTTTTGAAACAGAGTCTTGCTCTGTTGCCCAGGCTGGAGTGCAGTGGTGAGATTTCGGGTCACTGCAACTTCCACTTCCCAGCCTGAGTGATGTTTTAGCCTCTGCCTCCTGAATAGCTGGGACCACCAGTGTGAGACACCACTCTCGGCTCATTTTTGTATTTTTTTGTAGAGACAGGGTTTCGCCATGTTGCCCAGGCGGGTCTCCAGCTCTTGAGCTCAAGGTAAAACGCCCACTTTGGCCTCCCAAAGTGCTAGGATTACAAGCATGAGCCACTATGCCTGGCCTAGGCTAGATTCTAAAAATCAGTAAGATTATTTATTCAGGTGTTTTAGCTGTCTGTATTGTAAAGAGCCAGATAGTAAATGTTTTAGGCCTTGCGGGGCAACTGTACAACTTCAGTCTCAGTGTGAAAGCAGCCATTAGGCAATATGTAAATTATGAGCATGAGTAATAAATGTGTTTTAATAAAACTTTATTTACAAAAATGGAGATGGGCTGTATTTGACCCAAAGCCTATAACTTTCTGACCACTGGTCTGTATGATTGTTGTTAAAAGTATTTGTGATAGCTGGGCGCGGTGGCTCAAGCCTGTAATCCCAGCACTTTGGGAGGCCGAGACGGGCGAATCACGAGGTCAAGAGATCAAGACCGTCCTGGCTAATACGGTGAAACCCCGTCTCTACTAAAAAAAAATACAAAAAAACTAGCCGGGCGAGGTGGTGGGAGCCTGTAGTCCCAGCTACTTGGGAGGCTGAGGCAGGAGAATGGCGTAAACCTGGAAGGCGGAGCTTGCAGTGAGCTGAGATCCGGCCACTGCACTCCAGCCTGGGCGACAGAGCGACACTCCGTCTCAAAAAAAAAAAAAAAAAAAAAAAAAAGGATTTGTGATAACAAATATTTCACAAGTGTTGTAAGTGACCAAAATGGTTAGATGTTGCGTGACAGATTAAACATTGAACTCCTTTTTAGATGTTTATCTATGATAAATGCCTGCCCATTTTGCAGAGCATAACGAATTCTCCTTTTAATGTCAGCAATTGAAATGTTTATTTCTAAACAATGGTATACTGGTGAAATCTAGTTTTGTAGCATAATTTATATGCCACTAAGAGATACGATGTATACAATCTTAAAATTGTTGCACTTTTTTTTGGAGGCAAGGTTTTGCTCTGCTGCCCAGGCTGGAGTGCAGTGGTATGATCATGGCTCACTGCAACCTTGACCTTCTGGGCTCAAGTGATCCTCTCACTTCAACACTCCAGTAGCTGGCACCACAGGGATATGTCATCACATCCGGCTAATTTGTTTATTTTTTGTAGACACAGAATCTCCCTCTGTTGCCCAGGCTGGTCTCAAACTCCTGGCCTCAAGTGATCCTCCTGCCTCAGCCTCCCAAAGTGTTAGGATTACAGGTGTGAACTACTGTAACTGGCCTGGTTGTCGCTTTTGGATAAAGAGACAAAACTTTTTAACCACTTTAAAAGAGTATTAAGTTTAGATAGCTAAAATTTATTAACTTAGTTTTACATTTTATTTAATTTATATTACTTCTTCTTCTTCTTATTTTTTCCATTTCTTGAGACAAGATCTTGCCCTTTCACCCAGGCTGGAATACAGTTTGTGCAATCGCAACTCATGGCAGCCTCAACCTCCCAGGCCGAAGCACGCCTCCCACCTCAGCCTCCCAAGTAGCTGGGACTACAGTCATGCACTACCATGCCCGCCTAATTTTTTTTTATTTTTTGTTGAGACAGAGTCTCACTATGTTGCCTAGGCTGTTCTGGAGCTCCTGGCTTCAAACGATCCTCCTGCTTCAGCCTCCCAAAGTACTGGGATTAGAGGTGTGAGCCACACTAGTGGACCCAGCCTCCACTAGTCTTTTTAACCATTGTTTTCCATTTCTGAAGTCTTTGACTTAATTTCGTAGTTTTTCAACATGTGCTCATTGGGGCATTATTTCTTAAGCTTTTGATTGTGTTTTTGTTTTTCTTTTTTTTTTGAGACGGAGCCCAGGCTGGAGTGCAGTGGCTGGATCTCAGCTCACTACAAGCTCCGCCTCCCGGGTTTACGCCATTCTCCTGCCTAAGCCTCCCAAGTAGCTGGGACTACAGGCGCCCGCCACCTCGCCCAGCTAGTTTTTTGTATTTTTTTAGTAGAGACAGGGTTTCACCGTGTTAGCCAGGATGGTCTTCATCTCCTGACCTCGTGATCCGCCTGTCTCGGCCTCCCAAAGTGCTGGGATTACAGGCTTGAGCCACTGCGCCCGGCCTGTTTTTAATTGTTAAAGAATGCTTGCCCATTGCTTTTGTCACTTAAATATCTACTTGATTGTGTGTAATATTTCCAGAATAACAATTTATTTCAAAATCTTACAGAATTAGTCATTTTTTTCTGGTACTTAATGTTCTTATCAGGAAGTACACTATAGGTTCGTTTATCCCTACTTCTAGACTTTTTAAAATTGGCTTGGACTACTGGAGAGTGTATTCTTTTATAGCCTTTTTAATTCAATGTGTCTCGCTGCAAATAATTTTGAATTGTTTTTTCCAGGAATACGTTGTCGCTTGTTCTCTAAATATTTAGCTTTTTCTTCATTGCATTGAAATTTACTGTCATCCACGCGCTAGGTTATCATTTTGGAGGACCGCCTTTTCTTCCATGCCATTGTCGTGCGTTCATTCACGCACTCACCAGACACTTACTGATCACTTGCCCTGTGCCAGTGAGACATAACAAAAGCCACTGCCTCTGTGGCACTTAGATTCTAGAGATGGCACCAGGTGGTGGGGCAGGGTGATAAGTAATTAACATAACAGAAGTAAGTTACATAGTTACATGTGAATTTAGAAGATTACAGAGCTGTGAAAAAGCAGAGTAGGGTAAGAAGAATTAAACAGGTATTTAGGGAAATTACTCAGTCTATGTCTTTTTCTCTCTACTGACCAAGATTAAACTTTTGTCAGTGCTTCAGTTATAGCTTTTCTGTTTCTTACTGTTTCTAATTTATTTATTAGCTCTGTTGGTGTTATTTTAGTCTTCAATATGTTTTCTTTAGCTCTACAGTTTTTCTGTCTTTTATTGTCCTCTCATCTGAATATTAACTTTTAAAATTTAATTAGTGATCTTATTTTGAAAGAGTTTGACAGGGAAGAGAGAGAGGAAGAGATGGAAATGATAGTTCGAAGAAATACAGGTATACCTCGGTGATATTGTGGGTGTGTTTCCAGACCACTGCAGTAAAATAAACATCTCAGTAAAGCAAGTCCCTAGTGTATATAAAAGTTATGTTTATGCTATGATATAGTTTTTAAAGTGTGTAATAGCATTATAGCTAAAAAAAATAATGCCTATACCACAATTTTAAAATACTTTATGCTAAAAATTGCTAATGATCATCTGAGCATTTAGCCAGCAATAATCTCTTTGCTGCTGGAGGGTTTCGTCTCAATGTTAACGGCTGCTGCCTGATTAGGTAGTGGTTGCTGAAGGCTGGGTGGCTGTAGCAATTTCTTAAGATTGAAACAAAGTTTGCTGCATTGACTGACTCTTCCTTTAATGAATTATTTATTGGTAGCATGTAATGCTGTTTGATAGCATTTACCCATAGTAGAACTTTAAAAATTGGAGTCAGTCCTCTCAAATCCTGCTGCTGTTTTATCAAGTAAGTTTATATTACATTATTACAATCTAAATTCTTTGTTGTCATTTCAACAATGCTCATGTCGTCACCGTGAGTAGATTCCATATAAAGAAACCAGTGCAAGGCTGGGAGCGATGGCTCACACTTGTAATCCCAGCCCTTTGGGAGGCCGAGGTGGGTGGATCACGAGGTCAGGAGATCGAGACCATCCTGGCTAACAAGGTGAAACCGTCTCTACTAAAAATACAAAAAATTAGCCAGGCATGGTGGCAGGTGCCTGTAGTCCCAGCTACTCGGGAGGTGGAGGCAGGAGAATGTCATGAACCCAGGAGGCAGAGCTTGCGGTGAGCTGAGATCACACCACTGCACTCCAGCCTGGGTGACAGAGCGAGACTCCGTCTCAAAAAAAAAAAAAAGAAAAAAAAGAAACCAGTGCAGTGGCTCACGCCTGTAATCCCAACACCTTGGGAGGCTGAAGTAAGCGAATCATCTGAGGTCAGGAGTTCAAGACGACCCTGGCCAACATGGTGAAACCCCGTCTCTACTAAAAAATAGAAAAGTTAGCCAGGCATGGTGGCGCACACCTATAATCCCACCAACTCAGAAGGCTGAGGCGGAGAATCACATGAACCCAGGAGGTGGAGGTTGCAGTGAGTCAAGATCATGCCACTGCACCCCAGATTGGGCGACAGAGCGAGACTGTCTCAAAAAGAAAAGAAAAGAAACCTTTTTCTTTGCTCATCCAGTAGAATAAATTTGTCATCAATTCAAGTTTAATCATGAGATTGTCATCAGTTCAAGTTTTATCATGACCAGTTCAGTCACATCTTCAGACTCCATTTGTAATTCTAGTTCTCTTGCTATTTCTGCCCCATCTGCAGCCACTTCATCTACTGAAGTCTTGAAGCCCTTAAAGTCATTCATGAGGGTTGGAATCAGCTTCTTCCAAACTCATGTTAATGATGTTTGGCCTCTTCCCATGAATCACAAGTGTTCTTAATGACTTCTAGACTGGTGAATTTCTTTCAGAAGGTTTTCAGTTTACTTGCCCACCCATTTCTTAAACTGTAGAGTTTAAGAAATGTATTTTTTTTTTTTTTTTTGAGACAAGGTCTTGCTTTGTCACTGTGGCTGGAGTGCAGTGGTGCAATCTTGATTCACTGCAACCTCTGCCCCTGGGCTCAAACAGTCCTCCCACCTCAGCCTCCCGAGTAGCATGGACCACAGGCACTGACCACCACACCCGGCTATGTTTTGTTTTGTTTTTGTTTGTTTATTTTGGTACAGACAGGGGTCTCACCATGTTGCCCAGTATGGTCTCCTGGGCTCAAGCAATTCACCCGCCTTGGCTTCCCAAAGTGCTGGGGTTACAGGTATGAGCCACCACACCTGGCCTTGAAATGTATTTCATAAATAAGACTGGAAGGTCAGAATTGCTCCTTGAACCATTTGCTCCAGAATGGATAGGGTGTTGATAGGCCTGAAAAGAACATTCGTCTCCTTGTACATCTCTGTCAGAGCTCTTGATAACCCGATGCATTGTCAGTGAGCAGTATTTTGAAAGGAATCTTCTTTTTTGAGCAGTGGGTCTCTATGACGGGATTAAAATATTCAGTAAACCAAGCTGTAAATAGATGTACTGTCATCTAGGCTTTGTTGTTTCATTTGTAGAGCACAAGCGAGTAGGTTTAGCATAATTCTTAAAGACCCTAGCGTTTTTCAAATGCGCAATGAGAGTCAGCTTTTGAAGCTTTGAAGCCAAGCATTGGCTTCTCTTGGGCTTTGAGAGTCCTAGATGGCATCTTCTTCCCATAGAAGGCTGTTTTGTCTACATTGAGAATCTGTTGTTTAGTGTAGCCACTTTCATTGATGGTCCTAGTTAGGTTTTCTGGATAACTTACAGCAGCTTCTGAATTGGCTTAAGGGAACATAGTGGCTAGTTCGATCTTCTCTTCAGACTACTGAAATTCTCTCCATATCAGCAATAAGGCTGTTTGCCTTCTTATCATTCATGTGTTCGCTGGAGTAGCAACTTTTAATTTCCTTCAGTAACTTTTCCTTTGCATTCAGAACTTGACTGTTTGGCTACAAGAAGCCTAGCTTTCAGCCTGTCTCACCTTTCAGCATGCCTTCTTCAATAAGCTTAATCATTTCCAGCTTTTGATTTAAAGTAAGAAATCTGCTACACTTTCTTTCACTTGAACACTTAAAGGCCATTGTAGGGTTATTAGTTGATCTACATTCAGTATTGTAGTGGCTCAGGGAATTGGAAGGCCTGAGGAGGGGGAGAGAGGAGAACACCGGTGAAGCAGTCAGAACACACACATTTGTCAGTTAAGTTATCCAATTTATCTGGGCGTGGTACATGGCTTACCCAAGCAGATACATTAGTAACACCAAAGATTGTTGATTACAGATCATTGTAACATGTAATAATGAAAAAGTTTGAAATATTGTGAGAATTACCAAAATGTGACACACTGACATGAAGTGAACACATGCTGTTGAAAAAATGGCACTGATAGACTTACTCAATGTTGGGTTGTCACACAACTTCAATTTGTAATAAAACATACCAGTGAAGCACAATAAAACAAAGAATACCTATAATGGTACAGTCAATGTAATTTTCCTTTTTGTTGTTGTCTTAGGATAGAGATAATTTGTGCAGGTTTCGGCAGAAAGAGAAGCAGTTAAGGAAAAACGAGAGATTTTACAGCTAGGGAAACTAGGGTGTCAAGAAGTTAGCTGGTCCATGGCACACACAGAGTACTTAGATAATAGAGCTAAATTTTGAATCCAGGTCTGCTTGATTAAAGTCCATGCTTTTAAACAATTTAATGTACTCCCTGTGAGAGTTAGTTTATTCATCATGGAATTTCCAAAGTTTCAGAGAATGGATTTCAGAAACAATAGAAAAGGGGTTAGTAGGGGACTGGCAAAGATCAGGTTGACTTCAAAGGGTCAATCTTGTTTATTATTTGGAAAGGGAACACAAATAGAAGTTGTGGTCAAATGTGCTTTTTATCATGTGAAATTATACAACTTTGCCTTCCAGTGACCTAGGAATGTTTTGAGGAGATTAGGGGACATCCCATTGTCTGGAGAGATATATATATGTTTTATATATATATATTATATATATATATATATTTTTTTTTTTAATAGTCTATCCCAAGGGTTTTGGGACTTGAAGTAGCTACTTCAAGAGAACATTCAGAAATTTGTGGAGTGACTTTTGCTTATCACAATTGTATTTATTTATACTTACTTATTTATTTGTTTGAGACAGGGTCTTACTCTGTCTCCCAGGCTGGAGTGCAGTGGTGCAGTCACAGCTCACTGCAACCTCTGCGTCCGGGACTCAAGCGATCCTCCCATTTCAGCCTGCTGAGTAGCTGGGACTACAGGCACATGCCAGCATGCCCAGCTAATTTTTGTGTTTTTATGTAGAGAGGATTTCACCGTGTTGGCCCAGGCTGGTCTTGAACTCCTGGGGCTCAAGTGATCCACCCACTTCGGCCTCCCAAAGTGTGCTGGAACTGTAGGTGTGAGCCACCATGCCTGGCGCTTATCACAGCTATCTTAGGTAGGATGTTGTTGGCACCAGTTTCTTGTTTTGTTTTGTTTTTGAGATGGAATCTTGCTCTGTCGCCCAGGCTGGAGTGCAGTGGCGCGATCTCGGCTCACTGCAAGCTCCACTTCCCAGGTTGACGCCATTCTCCTGCCTCAGCCTCCAGAGTTGCTGGGACTACAGGCGCCCGCCACCACACCTGGCTAATTTTTTTGTGTTTTTAGTACAGACGGGGTTTCACCATGTTAGCCAGGATGGTCTCGATCTCCTGCCCTTGTGACCTGCTTCCACCTCCCAAAGTGCTGGGATTGCAGGTGTGAGCCACCATGTCTGGTGCTGGCACCAGTTTTTGATGAGGACCAGAGGTGGTAGATACTGTGCATCCCATTCATGTAGGTGAAATCCCTCTGAACATGCATATAGATGAAAAACTGCTTATTTTATTTTATTTCATTTTTGTGATCGTGGCCCACTGTAGCCTTGATGTCCCAGGCTCAAGTGGTGGCTCACGCCTATAATCCCAGCACTTTGGGAGGCCAAGGCGGTTGGATCACCTGAGGTCAGGAGTTTGAGACCATCCTGGCCAACATGGCGAAACCACCTCTCTACTAAAGATACAAAAATTAGCTGGGTGTGGTGGTGCACATCTGTAGTCCCAGCTACTTGGGAGGCTGAGGCAGGAGAATTGCTTGAACCTGGGAGGCAGAGCAAGACTCCATTTCAAAATTAAAAACAGAAATGAAAAGAGTATTGGGTATGATATGATTGAGAACTACCAGTCTGGGCCTTCCCCACTGACATAAAATGGCTCATTTATTGTGTATTAAATTTCCATAAATATGTAGGTTTGTTTCTTTGGACTATTCTGTTTCATTGTTTTTTTTTCTTTAATCCTCCTTCAATACCATATTATTTCAATTACTCTAGCATTATAATCTCTTTTAATATACGATAGGACAACGAATAAGAAAAGCTAAAGTTTATTGAGCACTTTGTATATGTTAGGCATGGCTTTACGTGTTTGGTATGAATTATCTCATGTAATCATGTGTTAATTGATTTACCATATTTTATCAAATCTAAGATGCTTTGATATTGGTGCTTTCTTGGTGTTACCAGAAAGTGTCAATGAAAACTTTTCAGACAGAACATCATTATTGCTTCCTGGGTGACAGCATTTTTTTAAGAAGTCATTGATTTCTGAGAGGTTAAGATATGAAGAATCGGCCGGGCGCGGTGGCTGAAGCCTGTAATCCCAGCACTTTGGGAGGCTGAGATGGGCGGATCACAAGGTCAGGAGATCGAGACCATCCTGGCTAACCCGGTGAAATCCCGTCTCTACTAAAAAATACAAAAAACTAGCCGGGCGAGTTGGTGGGCGCCTGTAGTCCCAGCTACTCAGGAGGTTGAGGCAGGAGAATGGCGTAAACCCAGGAGGCGGAGCTTGCAGTGAGCTGAGATCCGGCCACTGTACTCCAGCCTGGGCGACAGAGCAAGACTCCGTCTCAAAAAAAAAAAAAAAAAAAAAGAGATATGAAGAATCTGTGTTTTAGAATCAGTAAAATAAGATGTCATTATTCTCATTTTATAGTTGAGGAAACAGGCAGAAAGTTTAAATAACTTGCCTGAGGTTAAAAGCTGATTGACTTAATAACCCATATGGTTGATTGGGATCTTTTAAAGTTATTGCATTTTCTAAGCATTTATTGCTGATACACAGCAATAGTAATTATATACACACACAAGTTTGTACATATGTCATATTTTATGTATATATCTAAGGATTTTTTTTGTATATATATTTTTGTGGATATAGTATCTGAGCACCTTGCTAAACTCTTTCATTAGTTGTAATAATAGGTTAAAAATCCTCTGGATTTTCTGGGTAGGTAATCATATTACCTGAAAATGATTTTAATGTTAATTAATATTTTAATACCTTATGAAGGTATTTCTGTTTCACCATTAAGTATGCTATTCACACTAGGTTCATGGTAAATATCCTTTTTCAAATTAAGGGAGTTTCCCTGTATTGTAGATTTGTCATTCCCAAATCTTGTTTACAACTATTGGGCAGTCCTCTTTACTGAGTCTGTCTCTATAGAGTCCTTCTATCAGGTGCCCATCCCTTTGAGAGAATATACTTCCTACCTTCTTGATATCAGGCTTAGCCATGAAGCTTTCTTTAGCCAGTGGAAGTGATGTATGCTGTATCTGAGCAAAACTTCAGGAGTCGTTGCCTGATTAAGTCATTGCTTTTTTCCCCTCTGCCATTTGAACAATATGTTGCATATAGGTACTGTGCCTTCAGCTTCAGTCCTAGAATGAAGACAGTGAGGAGCCACAGCTGTCCACAATGGACATGTAGCATGAGTGAGAAATAAACCTTTGTATTATAAGCCTTGAGACTTTGGTGATGTTTGTTAACACAGGATCAATTATCAAAATTGACCAATAACTTTAGTTGCTAAACATTTTAATTAGGGATTGAATTTTGTCAGCTCTTTTTTCAGTATCTGTTATTATTGTGAATTACATTGATAGATTTTTTTGAAAAGTGAAACCACTCTAAAATACTAGGATAAACTGGACTTAGTCTTAGTATATTATTCTTTAAATGTGCAACTGGATTTTATTTGCTGTTTTTTAAATTGTAAAATATGCATAACATAAAATTTACCATTTAAGCATTAAGCGTGTGGTTCAGTAGCATTAAATGCATTTACACTGTTGTTCAACTACTACCATGGTCTATTTTGAGAACTTTTTTATCTTCCCAAACTGAAACTCTATACTCATTATATAATAACTCCCCTTCCCCCATGCCCTGCCCAGTCCTTAGCAACCACCATTCTACTTTGTGTCTGTAAGTTTGACCATTCCAGATACTTCATATACATGGAATCATATAGTATTTGTCTTTTTGTGACAGGGTTATTTCACTTAGCATAATGCCCTCAGGGTTCATTCATGGTGTAGCATGTGTCAGAATTTCCTTCTCCATTGTATATGTGTGTCACATTTTGTTTAATCTGTTCATCCGTGCCTGGACCTTTTGGCTTTTGTGAATAATGCTGCTATGTACATGACTATACAAGTCTTCATTTCATTTCCTGCCTTCAGTTCTTTTGAGTGTACAGTTGTCCCTTGGTGTCTGTGGGGGACTGGGTTGAGGTCCTTCCTCCCACAGATATGAAAATCTATGAATGCCCAAGTCCCTGATATAAAATGGCATAGTATTTGCACATAACCTACGCATGTTCTCCCATATACTCTCAATCATCTCTGGATTACATGTAATACCTAATACAATGTAAATGCTATGTAAATAGTTATACTCTATTGTTTAGGGAATAATAGCAAGGAAAAAAGCCTGTATATCTTCAGTACAGGCATAGTTTTTTTTTTTTTTCCAAATATTTTCAAACCATGGTTGGTTGGATCCATGTAGATGGAACCCACAGATACAGAGGGCCAACTGTATACTTTGGGTGGTGGTGGGGAATTGTTGGATCATATGGTAATTCTGTGTTTGAATTTTTGAGGACTGTTTCAGTCTTGAGGAACCACCACAGTGGCTATATCATTTTACATTCCTACCAGCAAGACACACAAGTTCCTATTTCTCTCCATCCCTTCACAGCACTTGGGTATTGTCTGTTTTATTTGATAATAGCTAGCTCGCTCTCTCTCTCTCTCTCTCTCTCTCTCTCTCTCTCTCTCTCTCTCTCGTCTCCTCTCTCTCTCTCTCTCATTCTCGCGCCAGGCTCACCGCAAGCTCCGCCTCCCGGGTTCACGCCATTCTCCTGCCTCATCCTCCCGAGTAGCTGGGACTACAGGCGCCTGCCGCTACGCCCGGCTAATTTTTTTGTATTTTTAGTAGAGATGGGGTTTCACCGTGTTAGCCAGGATGGTCTCGATATCCTGACCTCGTGATCCACCCACCTTGGCCTCCCAAAGTGCTGGGACTACAGGCGTGAGCCACTGCGCCTGGCCTGTATTTTATTTTTTTAGAGACGGGGCGGGGTGGGTTTTGCTTTGTTGCCTATGCGGGAGTGCAGTGGCTCTGTCATAGCTCACTGCAGCCTCGAACTCCTGGGCTCAAGAGATCCTCCCACCCCAGTCTCCAGAGTAGTTGGGAATATAGGCATGTGCCACCACGCCTGGCTAATTAAAAAAAAAAAAAAAAATTACAGAAATGAAGTCTTGCTATGTTCCCAGGCTGGTTTGGAACTCCTGGTCTCAAACGATCCTCCCAACTCAGTCTCCCCAAGTGCTGGGACCTCACCCTGCCTAAGTATTAGAAATAGTGTATCTTAAGTGTTTAGTCCAGTGCATGACACAGAAGTGCAATAAGTGGTAGCTATATTGCTACAATAATAATTATATCTGTGCAGTAATTATTATTCATCATTAGTGGCCTGAAAGTTTCCTGTGTTGTCTCCATCCCACTTTGTGTTTGTCGTATTTGGTAGCCTGGCTTTTTTATGACCTTTTAATAGAATCTTGATCACCAATTTGGGCTTGTGGCCATTCACTATGTACCATTATATTAGAAAAATTCCATAAATAAGGCAGTAATGTCCATAATTACATTTTTGAGTTATTGGGTTTTTTTTTGGTTTGTGTATAATCTCATTGCACTCTTTTTACTCAACCTGTTTGACAGTTTCTAATTAGAAAGTAATATAAGCTTTACTTCCAAATTTATGAAGTTAAATAACAAAATTAGCTTTGTGTTTCTCCAAAACCGTACACATCTGCTTTCATATACTGATAGGCTTTGATATTACCCATTCCAGCTTTACCATAGAAGTCATTAAAATGAAGTTTTTCCTTTATTTTCATGTTGTGTTTCAGTGTGTGTTGTCAGACAAAAAGCAATAATCCCTCATCTCACTCTTGAATTTATCAAAAGCTGAAAATAAAATAGATCAGATCACTTTCTGAAGCAAAATTACTTTATTAGTTTAGTAATAATTTGAGGTTACTTTAAAGATAAGCAGCAGCATTTGGAAGGAGATTCATTTCCTGCCTTTGGGCTTTATCTGCAACAACTACATCTTTAGTGTCAAGAGATTGTGTATTTATAACTGAACTCTAATAAAGTCTGTACTGGGGATACTGCACACCTGACTTGGTCATTGTGATTATATATTAGGTGCCAAACTATTGCTTGTCTCTTGAAAAAAATACCAAGTGTTTTTCATTAAAATTTGGCCTGTGTAGAAAAGGTTATAAGACCTTTGACTGTTCATTATAAGTGTGCTAGTTGTTACCAACATAGTTAATGATGATCCTTTTGAAAATAAGTGTGTGTTTCTAGCTGGAACAAACTTATGGAGTTTTTCTTTTATTGGTTAATTAAGCAATAGTTGGAAAACATGTCATTAATTCTAGTAAATAGGTTTTCACTAAAGCTTATTAAATATTTGCATTTCTGATAGCACAGTAGGGTGACTAGTCAATAACAACTTGTATATTTTAAAATAACTTAAAGAATGTAATTGAATTGTTTGTAACTAAGTATAAAAGCTTGAGGGAATGGATACCCCTTTCTCCATGATGTGCTTATTTCACATGGCACGCCTGTATCAGAACATCTCTTAATACCCCATAAATGTATGCATCTACCATGTATCCACAAACATTTTTTAAATAATTTTTAAAAATAGTAAATATTTGTTTTTCTACCACGATTTTTGGCTAACATTACAGAATATTGAAAAACAGTTTCTGATTTTTTTCCCTTTAATCAGTATCTTAGACTATATGTGAGTGTCAGGGAACTATACTGTTTTCCTCATGAGCAATCTAAAATTACCCTCCTGTTCACAACCCCTCTGTGCTTCTCCCACCTTTTGCTGTGGTTTTTGTTGTTTGTTTTTTAATCTCAGAGCAATTACCACACAAGGCATGTAAGATTTTTTTTTTTTTTTTGAGACAGAGTTTCACTCTATTGCTTAGACTGGAGTGGAGTGGCACAATCTGCGCACTGCAACTTCTGCCTCCCAGGTTCAAGAGATTCTCCTGCCTCAGCCTCCTGAGTAGCTGGGATTATAGGCATGCACCATCATGCCCAGCTAATTATTGTATTTTTAGTAGAGACATGGTTTTTCCATGTTGGCCATGCTGGTCTTAAACTCCTGATCTCAGGCGATCTGCCCACCTCAGCCTCCCAAAGTGCTGAGATTACAGGATTGAAGCCACCGTGCCTGGTAACTTAAGATTATTTTCAAACTGCATCCTTCATGAAATTTATATATGTGTTTGCAACTGTATGTGTATGTATATGTATAGACACACACATCCCTATGTCTATATAGATATATCTGTCTTTCTGGAAGTACGACATCTCTTTTACAAAGGAAAGAACTATTATGCCTATACATACAATACACTTCTTTTTTGAAACATGTTCAGAGAATTGTTAGTCATACTTCTCATTTCAAGGTGCACACTCCTATCATCAGCCCAGCCTGCACAAAGCTCTTTTCTTCTTTATTAATTTTCCTCTTCTGATCCCCTCTCATTCCCCTTTGAATATATATGTGTGCTGCTTGGATATCTGTGTTTGATATATGTGCTGATGTGTTTGATATATTTGCTACTTAAATATCTGTGTATACTTTTAAATTATGTTTTGTTTTGAGTACATATGATTTTATAAACATAGATGTACTGCATTATCTCATTTTTTTAGTCAGCGCTGCATTACAATATGTATACCTAGTTAATTGTTTTTAACTACAACATATACATCTACTGTATTTTATCTATTCCATTCCTTCTGAGATAAACACTTCAGTTCCCTGCTACCACAGTGATGTTATTTTAAAAAATTATCGGCCGGACGCAGTGGCTCAAGCTTGTAATCCCAGCACTTTGGGAGGCCGAGACGGGCAGATCACGAGGTCAGGAGATCAAGACCATCCTGGCTAACATGGTGGAACCCCGTCTCTACTAAAAAAATACACACACAAAAAAAAAACTAGCCGGGCGAGGTGGCGGGCGCCTGTAGTCCCAGCTACTCGGGAGGCGGAGGCAGGAGAATGGTAAACTCGGGAGGCGGAGCTTGCAGTGAGCCGAGATCTGGCCACTGCACTCCAGCCTGGGCGACAGAGCGAGACTCCGTCTCAAAAAAAAAAAAAAAAAAAATGATTATACAAGTCCCAGTAGAAACCCGTGCAACAGTTTCTGTAGGAGTATATATTCAGGAGAGGGATTTCTAGATCATAGGATATGTATATAAATTATTGCACTAAGGCTGAGCACAGTGGCTCACACCTGTAATCCCAGCACTTTGGGAGGCCAAGGTGGGTGGATCACGAGGTCAAGAGATTGAGACCATTCTGGCCAATATGGTGAAACCCTGTCTCTACTAAAAATACAAAAATTAGCTGGACGTGGTGGTGCACACCTGTAGTCCCAGCTACTCGGGAGGCTGAGGCAGGAGAATCACTTGAATCCATGAGGTGGAGGTTGTAGGGAGCTGAGATCACGCCACTGCACTCCAGCCTGGCGACAGAGCAAGACTGCGTCTCAAAAAACAAAATTATTTCACTAATCACTTTCTGAAATGTCTGTTTTCAGTTTACATTTTCATTGGTGGTCACTGTTGTTATTCTCATCAGCACTTTATTTATTTACCTTTTTTTTTTTGGAGACAATTTTTACAGTACCATCCACAAATAATGGATGCATTTTTTCCCTGATTTGTGGGTTATCTTCATCATGCTATGTGCATATCCATATATCCATGAAGCTGCTGCTAAGCTTTCCTGTTTTATTTTTATATGTTGCTGTGCCAAAACATAGTTTGTTTTGTTTTAGACAAGGTCCCACTCTGTTCCTCAGGCTTGAGTGCAGAGGCATGACCATGGCTCACTGTAGCCTCGATGTATGGGGCTCAAGCAATTCTCCCACTTCTGTCTTCCGAGTAGCTAGGACTGCAGGTGCATGCCACCATGCCTGGCTAATTTTTGTATTTTTGTAGAATTGGAGTTTTGCCATGTTACTGATGGTGGTCTCAAACTCCTGGCCTCAAGCAGTTCTCTTGCCTTGGCCTTTCAAACTGCTGGGGTTATAGGTGTGAGCCACTGTGCTTGACCAAAACATCTTTTTTTATTATTATTGTAACTTAGTGTATCTAGTTGGGTGAGCACCCTACTCTACACTTCTTTTTTAAACTTGATCAAACTATTTGTGGACTTTTATTCTTATGTAGATAAAGTTTGTGAAATTCCTTCAAAATTAAAACTCTTCTGAGATTTGTATTGGAACTGTCTTGGATTTATAAGTTATATTAGTCTTTAAGGAACTACATGTAAGTGTGGCATAGTTCTTCCTTCATTTAGACTTTTTAAATTTTAAATAGAAACAGTGTCTTGCTATCTTGCCCATGCTAATCTCAAACTCCTGGGCTCAAGCAGTCCTCCCACATTGGCCTCCCAAAGTGTTGGGATTACAGGTGTGAGCCACCACACCCCTCCTAGACTTTTTTTATGAGGTAATTTTTTACCCCATTAAGGTCCTGTGCCTTATCTGTATTTTAATTCCTAGATACTTCCTACATTTTGTAGCTACTGTGAGTGGTACCATATTTTTAGGAATATATATATATTTTAAGAGTCTCGCTCTGTCCCCCAGGCTGGCCTACAGTGACTCAATCTTGGCTCACTGCCACCTCCCTCTGCCTCCTGAGTAGCTGGGATTACAGGCGTGCAGCACCATGCCCAGCTAATTTTTGCATTTTTTAGTTGAGATGGAGTTTTGCCCTGTTGGCCAGGCTGGCCTCAAGCAATCTGCCCGCCTGGGCTTCACAAGGTGTTGGGATTACAGGTATGAGCCACCACACCTGAGCCTAATCATATTTACTGTAATAGTTTGTCTACACGATCTGCTTCATCTCTTCTAATCCTTATACCTCTATTTATTTTTCCTGTTTTACGTTATTAGACAAGGTTTCAGTAGTATGTTGAAAAATGTCCTTAGTGGGCATTCTGACCTGTGTATCCTAAGTGGAATGCTTCTGAAGTTTTTCCATTAAGTTTGATTTTTGTTTTTTGTATATAGACTTCTTCTTTTTCTTTTCTTTTCTTTTTTTTTTTTTTTTTTTGAGACGGAGTTTTGCTCTTGTTGCCCAGGCTGGAATGCAATGGTGCCGTCCCGGCTCACTGCAACCTCCACCTCCTGGGTTCAAGTGATTCTGCTGCCTCAGCCTCCTGAGTAGCTGGGATTACAGGCCCCCGCCACCATGCCCCAGCTAATTTTTGTATTTTTAGTAAAGACAGGGTTTCACCATGTTGACTAGGCTGGTCTTGAACTTCTGTCCTCAGGAGATCTGCCCACCTCGGCCTCCTAAAGTGCTGGGATTACAAGTGTGAGCCACTGCACACGGCCAGACTTTTTTAAGTTAAGGAACTCTTATATTCATAGTTAACTGACCAACTTTTCTTTTTGTTTTTGTTTGTTTGTTTTGTTTTTTTGAGACCGAGTTTCACTCTTGTCACCCTGGCGGGAGTGCAGTGGTGCAACCTCAGCTCCCTGCAACCTCTGCCTCCCGGGTTCAAGCAATTCTTCTGTCCCAGCCTCCGGAGTAGCTGGGATTACAGGCATGCACCACCATGCCCAGCTAATTTTTTGTATTTTTGGTAGGTTTCCCCATGTTGGCCAGGCTGGTCTCACAAACTCCTGACCTCAAGTAATCTGCCCACCTCGGCCTCCCAAAGTGCTAGGATTACAGACGTGAGCCACCACACCTAGCCTGACAATTTTTATAAATCACAGATAGGTACTAAATGCCTTCCTGAATTTATTGAGCTAGTGAAGTCGTTTTTCTCCTGTGTTTCATTAATATGGTTTATTAGATTGATACATTTTTAAGTGTTAAACCATTCTTGAATTTCTGGCTTAAATCCTTTTGAGGAGGATGTTTCATTTTTAATATGCTAGTGAACTCACTCAATTCACTAAAACTTGATTTAGGGTTTTCAAACATCTGTGTCTGTAAGTGGAAAAGGCTTTGTTTATTGTCTAAAAATGTCTGTAGGATTTTAATTTATGGAGGTGACAAATGATATAGTGAGACTAATGCCCTTTAAAAGAACATTATTGTTATGTACGTTTACTGACAGGAGAAGGCGTGCCATTTTATGCAGGGCTACATGGGGAAGAACCAGTTTGGATCAGGAAAAGCATAGTTCAGAGTCTTTATTATTTTATTTTTCATGGGAAAGAAAGGGGAAAAGTTTAGTATTGGCTAGTTTGAACCATGTCAGTTGCCTCTGGGCTGTAGGGGTGATCACCAGTTTTTTCATATCTGGCCCTGGGCGGTGAAGGCAGAGGACTGTTGATTCCTGGCTTAGGGGCCAGAGGAGATGGTTCTAAGTTTGGGCTGTGGATTGGCTGATTTACAGTTTTTAGAATATGTATCTGTTCTGCCCAGGTTTTGAGATTTAATTGTTCACGATATTATTTTTTAAATCTTTCATCTACTGTTACTTGCATCTCTTTACTTTTCTTGATTAATCTTGCCAAAAGTTTGTCTTCTCACAAAATCTTTTCAAATAACCAGCCTTTGATTTTGTTCATCTGTATTTTGTTGATTTATTCTCTGATTTCTGCCCATATCCTTATTGCTTCCCTGGGTTATTTTGTCAGTCTTCTCAAGTTTCTTTTTGAGTACCATTTTAGCTGTATCTCACAAGTTTTGGTGTGTAGTGTTTTCACTGTTATATGTTTATAAATATTTTATAATTTCCTTTATGATTTGTTTAACCTGAAGACTTACAAGTATAGCTTTTAGTTTTGACATACAGGTTTGGTTTTTTCAAAGATATTTTTATTGCTGTTTCTATTATTTTATTTAATATTTACTTAAAAAAATAGAGATGGGGTCTTGCTGTGTTGTCCAGACTTGTCTTGAACTCTTGGTCTCAAGTGATCCTCCAACTTTGGCCTCCCAAAGTGTTGGGATTACAAGTTTGAGCTACTGCACTTGGCTCTTGTTTTTATTCTTATGTTTTATTGTGTTATGACTGAAGAACATAAGATTATCTGATGTATATTTTTATTCTTGATCTATTTGTTTCAGAGAGGATTAAGTTAAAATTGCCATCTAAAATGGTTGCTGTCCTTATATTTCTGAGAGTTGCTGCTTTTTATTTCTTTATTTTAAAAACTTTATTAAGATAAAATTCACATAGCAAGGCCAGGTGCGGTGGCTCATGCCTGTAATCCCAGTCCTTTGAGAGGCTGAGGCAGGAGGATTGCTTGAGCCCAGGAGTTCATGACTACCCTGGGAAACATGGTGAGACCCTGTCTCTGCAAAAAAATTTAAAAATTAATTGGACATGCCTGTGGCACATGCCTCTGGTCCCAGCAATACAGGAGGCTAAGGCAGGAGCATGACTTGAGCCTAGGAGGTCAAGGCTGCAGTGAGCATTTATTAGTACATCATTTCTTTTTATGGCTGAATAATATTCCATTGTGTTGATATACATGTCATCTTTGTTGTTTCTACTTTTTGATTATTATTCCTGAGTAAGGCTACTGTGAACACTGATGTACAGATTTTTGTGTGGGTATATGTTTCACTTCTCCTGAGTGCATACCTAGGAGTGGAATTGCTACATCATATGGTAACTTTACTTTTAACTTTTTGAGAAATTGCGAGAATGTTTCCAAAGTGGCTATACCATTTTACAATTCCACCAGCAGGGTAGGAGGGCACCAGTTTTTCCATATCTTTTTTTTTTTTTTTTTGCTCTGAGACGGAGTCTTGCTCTGTCGCCAGGCTAGAGTGCAATGGTGCAACCTCGACTCACTGCAGCTTCCCAAGTAGCTGGGGCTACAGGTGCACGTCACCACACCCAGCTAATTTTTGTGTTTTTAGTAGAGACGGGGTTTCACCATATTGGCCAGGATGGTCTCGATCTCTTGACCTTGTGATCTACCTGCCTCGGCCTCCCAAGGTGCTGGGATTACAGGCATGAGCCACCACGCCTGGCCGTTTTTTTTTGTTTTGTTTTTTTGGAGTCTCGCTCTGTCACCTGGGTTGGAGTTCAGTGGCGTGATCTCGGCTCACTGCAATCTCCACCTCTTGGATTCAAGTGATTCTCCTGCCTCAGCCTCTGGAGTAGCTGGGATTATAGGTGCCCACCATCATGCCTGGCTAAGTTTTGTATTTTTAGTAGAGATGTGGTTTTGCTCTGTTGGCCACACTGGTCTCGAACTCCTGACCTCAGGTGAACTACCTGCCTCAGCCTCCCAAAATGCTGGGATTACAGGTAAGAGCCACCACACTTGCCTGTTTCCACATCTTTATCAGCATTTGTGACTCTTTTATTTTAGCCATCCTGTTGGGTATGAAGTGGTATTTCAATGTGGTTTTGATTTGCATTTCCCCAGTGTCTAATGATGTTGAGCACCTTTTCATGTGCTTTTTGGCCATTTGTATATCTTCTTTGAAATAAATTTGTATTTCTTCTTTGAAAAAAATGTTCAACTCCTCTGTCCATTTTTTTGTTTATTTGTCTTTTTATTGTTGAATTGTAGGAATTCTTTATGGGCTGCAAGTTCCATAATAGATATATGATTACAAATACAGTTGATTCTTGAGCAATACAGGGGTTAGAGATACCAACACCCGTGCAGTTGAAAACTTTTGACTACCCCAAAACTTAAGTACCAGTAGCCTGTTGTTGATCGGAATCCTCATTGATAAACAACTAACACACTTTTTATATGTATTATGTACTGTATTCTTACAGTTAAGCTAGATTTAAAAAAAAATGTTACTAGGAAAATCAGAAGGAAGATATATAATAAAATATATTTCCTATTTATTAAGTAGAAGTGGATCATCATAAAGGTTTTCCTCTTCATCATCATCTTCACATTCAGCTGGCCGATGAGGAGGAGGAGGGATTGGTCTTACTGTTTCTGAGTGCCAGAGACGGAAGAGGTGGAGGAGGTGAAAGGTGAGGCAGGCACACTGGGTGTAACTTTTACTTAAAATCTACATAGAGATGTACCTATGCAGTTCAAACTTGTATTGTTCAAGAGTCAACTGTATTTTTTCCCATTCTGTGGGTTGTCACTTTCCTTTTTTTATTATTTTGAGACGGAGTTTTGCTTTTGTTACCGAGGCTGGAGTGCAGTGGCACAATCTCGGCTCACCTCCACTGGCACCTCCTGGGTTCAAGTGATTCTCCCAAATAGCTGGGAATTTTTCCCATTTGCGTGCGCCACCATGCCCGGGTAATTGTGTATTTTTAGTAGATACAGGGTTTCTCAATGTTGGTCAGGCTGGTCTCGAACTCCCGACCTCAGGTGATCTGCCTGCCTTGGCCTCCCAAAGTGTTGGGATTACAGGCGTGAGCCACACACCCAGCCTAATTTGTCACTTTCCTGATGGCGTTTGAAGCAACAATTTATTTTGATGAGATTTGAAATAATTTTTTTTTTTTTTTTTTTGAAACAGAGTCTCACTCTGTTGCCCAGGCTGGACTGCAATGGCGCAGTCTCAGCTCACTGCAACCTCTGCTTCCCGGGTTCAAGCAGTTCCCCTGCCTCAGTCTCTCAGGTAGCTGGGACTACAGGTGTGCACCACTGTGCCTGGCTAATTTTTGTATTTTTAGTAGAGACAGGGTTTCACTCTGTTGGCCAGGCTATTCTTGCTCCTGACATCATGATCTGCCCGCCTCAGCCTCCCAAAGTGCTGGGATTACAGGCGTGAGCCACTATACCCAGCCTATTTGTCACTTTCTTGATGGCTTTTGAAGCAATAATTTATTTTGATGAGAGTTGAAATAAATTTTTTTTTTCTTTTGAAACAGAGTCTCGCTCTGTTGCCCAGGCTGAAGTGCAGTGGCACGATCACAGCTCACCGCAACCTCTGCTTCCTGGGTTCAAGCGATTCTCCTGCGGCAGTCTCTCAAGTACCTGGGACTACAGGTGTGCACCACTGTGCCCGGCTAATTTTTGTATTTTTAGTAGAGACAGAGTTTCACTCTGTTAGGCAGGCTGGTCTTGAACTCCTGACCTCATGATCTGCCCGCCTCAGCCTCCCAAAGTGCTAGGATTACAGGCATGAGCCACTGTGCCCAGCCTAATAATTTTTTTTTTTTTTTGTCATTTGGACTTTTGGTTTTAGCTACACAGATTTTGTCATGAGTCTGATTTAAGGTCACAAAGATTTACTTATATGTTTTCTTCTAAGAGTTTTATAGTTTTAGCTAAATGTAAACATTTAGATTAACTCCATTTTAAGTTATTTTTTGCAAGGTAAGGTAAGGGCCCAACTTCATTGTTTTGCATATGCGTATCTAGTTGTTCCAGCACCGTTTGTTGAATAGACTGTTCTTTCCCCATTGGATTGTCTTGGTGTTGCTTTATTTACTTGAAAGATACATTGTTAAAAGCATAAATGTTTATGATTGCTATTTCTTCTTGATCTATTCCTCAGTATCTAGTACCCTACTTTGTTCTTCACGTATGTTTCTCTTTAATTCTATTTTTCCTGATTTTATAATTACTATCAAGGTTTTGATTCATATTTGCCTGTCATATTTTTTCCCACTCATTTATTTTCAGCTTTTTTTGGAGACAGAGCCTTGCTCTGTTGCCCAGGCTGGAGCATAGTGACATGATCTCAGCTCACTGCACTGCAACCTCTGCCTCCCAGGTTCAAGTGATTCTCATGCCTCAGCTATCCTGAGTGGCTGGGATTACAGGTGTGCGCCACCACACCCTGATAATTTTTTTATTTTTTAGTAGAGATGGAGTTTTGCCATGTTGACCAGGCTGGTCTCAAATTCCTGGCATCAAGTAATTCGCCTGCCTCAGCTTCCCAAAGTGCTGGGATTACAGGCATGAACCACCGTGCCCGGCCTATTTTCGGCATTTTTATATCCTATTGTATTTAGGCTCTTTTTACAGACCTCCTATTTCTAGATCTTTTAAGAATCCAATCCCAGAGTTTGTCATCTTTTTTTCTCTCTTTCTTTCATTTAATAGGTTGAATTTTCTTTTCCTCGTTTGAAATGTACACATTTCATTGTGTTTCAGTTATAATTTTGGTTGTTATCCCAAACCAATCTATGCTTAGATTTATAGGTTTGGTTTCTTTTATTGTTGTTATAAGTATATCACCCACTGCCTTCAACATAAGTACCATGGCATACTCTGGCTACCTTCTGGTTGTCTTCTCTCCCTCTCTTCCACTTGCTGTTTGCCTTGCCACTGTGTTTATATCATCTAGATGAGGTGTTGGCACACTATGTCTCGTGTTGACATCCTGTTTTAAAATAAAGTTTTATTGGAACACAGCCTTGCCATTTGTCTCTCTGTGGCTAATTTTGCGCTACATGAATAGATGCAACAGGCCACATGGTCCATCAGCCTGTATATTCAACATTTGTCCCTTGAGGAAATTTGCTGACCCCTGCTCTGGATCTGTGTTAATATGATAGCCAGTAGTCTTAGAGGCTGTTTTAGCTTAAGTAAAATTTAAAAATTAGTTCCTTAGTCACATTAGCCACATTTCATGTGTTCTATAGCCACATATGACTGGTGGTTAACATATTGGACAACATAGGTAAATATTTTAGCCATTTCAGAAGGTTGTATAGCCCTGCTCTAGATTTGGTCCTGGATTGTTATGGTTGTTTTTTGTCTCATTTTTAAAGATAATATTAGGGCCAGGTGTGGTGGCTCTCACGTGCGCTGTAATCTGAGCACTTTGGGAGGCCGAGGCAGGAGGATTTCTTAAACCCAGGAAGGAGTTCAAGACCAGCCTGGGTAGCGTACTGAGATCTCTACAAAAAATAAAAAAATAAGCCAGGCGTGGTGGCAGGTGCTTGTGGTCCCAGCTACTCGGAAGGCTGAGGTGGGAGGATTGCTTGAGCCTGGGAGCTTGAGGCTGCAGTCAGTCATGATTGCACCACTGCACTCCAGCCTATCTCAAAAAAAAAAAAAAAAATTAAGTTTTACTAAGTTTTGTATTTACCTTTCATGTATCTCATAATATTATTATTGGGAGTACGGGTTGAGTATCCCTTTCCGAAATGCTTGGGGCCAGGTGTGGTGGCTGGTGCCTGTAATCCAGCACTTTCTGAGGCTGAGGCGGGAGGATTGCTTCAGCCCCGGAGTTCAAGAACAGCTGGGCAACACACTGATACCCTGTCTCTACAAAAAACTAAAAAATTACCCGTGTGTAGTGGTACATACCTGTAGTCCCAGCTACTCGGGAGGCCAAGGTGGGAGGATCGCTTGAGCCTGGGAACTCAAGGCTCCAGTGAGCCATGATCATGCCACTGAACTCCAGCCTGGGCAACAGAGTGAGACCCCCCCCCCCCCCCCCCAAAAAAAAAAGAGAGAAAGAAATGAATGCTTGGAACCAGAAGTGTTTCAGATTTCAGGTTTTTTCAGATTTGTGAATATTTGTATTATACTTAATAGCTGAACATTCCTAATCCGAAAATCCAAAATGCTTCTTTGAGCATACTGTTGACACTGGAAAAGTTTTAGATTTGGGATTGTTGGATTAGGGATATTCATCCTGTACTTCCTTTATTTTCAAAGAGGGCTTTTATGAGGCAGATCTTCTGAGATTTTATGTGCTTAAAACATCTTTACTTTTGATAATAGTTTTTCTGGATATACACTTTTTAGTTCAGAGTGCTTTCCATCAGCACTTTAAAGTTACTCCATCTGAGTAATGTTAATTAAGATTTACTACCTTTTTTTAAAAAAATTTGTGAGTGTGAAGTAGATGTATATATTTATGGAATATGTGAGATATTTTGGTACAGGCATGTGGTGCATAATATGAATTACTTGTTCTTAAATCCCAGGTTGCTGATGAGATATTTGATGACATTCTGATCGTACCCCTTTATAGGTGACCTACTCTTCCTTGTTGGAAGCGCTTAGAATTTTCTTTTTATCTTTGATTTTCTTAAATTTCATTATAATGTATCTAGTTGTTGTATATGCAGGTGTGTGTGTTTTATTTATCCTCTCTCCTCTTTTGCATTCAAAACCTGTTCAATACGATATTTTTCTCTAATTCTGGAAAATTACCAGTCGTTCAAATAGTTCTTTGAATCTGTTTAGTTTAGATGTCTTCCTCTGGGTCTTCTGTTATGTAAATATCTTTCATATCACTATACCTTTTTTGTTTTGTTTTGTTTTTAAGATACAGGGTCTCATTATATTGCCCAAGCTGAAATGCAGTGGCTATTCACAGGCATGGTAATAGTGCACTGTGCCTCAAACTGCTGGGCTCAAGTGATCCTCTTGCGTCAGCCTCCTGGCTGTAGCTAGGACTACAGACATACACCACCGTGTGGCTTTCTTCTTTTTTTAAGCTTTTTACCCTTTCCGTGTGTGTTCTAGGAGTTTCTTAGCCTAATATTCTAACTTATTAAAACATTTTTCAGCTATATCCATTCACTCATTTACCCATCTCTTAATTTAATTTAATTTATTTATTTATTTATTTTTGCGATGGAGTCTCAGTCTGTCACCCAAGCTGGAGTGCAGTGGCATGATCTCGGCTCACTGCAGCCTCCACCTGCCGGGTTCAAGTGATTCTCGTGCATCAGCCTCCCTAGTAGGTGGGATTACAGGCACCCACCACCAAACCTGGCTAATTTTTATACTTTTAGTAGAGACAGGGTTTCACCATGTTGCCCAGGTTGGTCTCAAACTGCTGACCTCAAGTGATCCGCCTGCCTCAGCCTCCCAGAGTGCTGGAATTATAGGCGTGAGCCACCACGCCTGACCTTTTTATTTTGACTATATTTTCCATGTACATTATTTCAGATAGTTTCTATTTGAAATACCTTACCTTGTCTCTCAGGACACCTTGCAGTAATTCCATCAGGAAGTTGCTGTTTATCAAGCACAGACCCTCATGGAAGTTCATTGAACAAACAGATCAGGGCTGCCACCTCAACCTGACTAGACTGCTACTCTGATGTTACCTTCAGCACTAGGTTGATGTTGCTTTTTTGCCTCAGAGGAGACTGAAGACAGATAAGAATATTTCTGAAAAACTCTCTTTCATCCTACCCACCCCACCCCCGCCTCAAGTGGTGTGCCCTGTACTTTTCAACCCTGGGTTGCTACACTACCCTCCCTTCATTTACAAAAGCGAGCTTCTGCCTCCCCAGGGTTTTTTTTTTGTTTGTTTGTTTTTTTGTTTTTGTTTTTGTTTTTTTTGAGACGGAATCTTGCTCTGTCACCTAGGCTGGAGTGCAGTGGCCGGATCTCAGCTCACTGCAAGCTCCGCCTCCCGGGTTCACGCTATTCTCCTGCCTCAGCCTCCCGAGTAGCTGGGACTACAGGCGCCCGCCACCTCGCCCGGCTAGGCTTTTTGTATTTTTTAGTAGAGACAGGGTTTCACCGTGTTAGCCAGGATGGTCTCGATCTCCTGACCTCGTGATCCGCCCGTCTCGGCCTCCCAAAGTGCTGGGATTACAGGCTTGAGCCACTGCGCCCGGCCTCCCCAGGGGTTTTTACAGTTTTATGTTTACTTCTCACATTTAACCTCCCTGACTTGTAGAACCTCTTTAGAGGAAGGGAGCCTGACTTAAGAGGAATTGGAAGCTGAGTATAACTAATTTTTTATATTGTATATATTTGGCCTTTGAGTACGTAAGATTTATTTCCACAAATTTACTAATTATATTTAAACTTTTACTAGTTGTTTTGTATTTAGTCATCACATGCTCTCTTATTAGTGGGAGAGGAACACGAGAGGCCCTGGGCAGTGGAAGTAAACTGGTCTAGAAATACTATGATAATTCAAAAAGTGGAGAATTTGAGTTTCAGTAAACAATTAAATTTTGTTATTGATACATACTATTTGTACATATTTACAGGATACATGTGATATTTTTACATGCATAGAATGTGTAATGACCAAGCTAAAGTATTTAGGCTATCTGTCATCACTAGCATTTATCATTTCTATGTGTTGAGAACATTTCAACTCCTCACTTGTAGCTATTTTGAAGTGTACATTACATTGTTGTTAGCTGTAGTCACCCTACTCTACTATTGGACATTAGAACTTATTCCTTTATCTCACTATGTGTTCGTACCCATTAGTACCCATTAACCAACCTCTCTTTATCTTCCTCCTCCCCCAAGTCCTTCCCAGCCTCTGTTAACTATCATTCTACTCTCCACCTCTATGAAATAAATTTTTTTAGTTCATACATATGGGTGAGTAAATGAGATTTTGTCTTTCTGTGTCTGGCTTATGTTACTTAAGATAATGACCTTTGGTTTAATCCATGTTGCTGTAAGTGACATGATTCCATCCTTTTCTTTTTTTCTTTTTTGAGTTGGAGTTTCACTCTTGTTGCCCAGGCTAGAGTGTTAGGGTTCAATCTTGGCTCACCGCAACCTCTGCCTCCCGGGTTCAAGCGATTTTCCTGCGTCAGCCTTCCAAATAGCTGGGATTACAGGCATGCACCACCATACACAGCTAATTTTGTATTTTTAGTAGAGACGGGGTTTCTCCATGTTGATCAGACTGGTCTCGAACTCCCAACCTCAGGTGATCTGCCCACCTCGGCCTCCCAAAGTACTGGGATTACAGGCGTGAGCCACCGTGCCCAACTGATTGCATTCTTTTTTATGGCCAAATAGTACTCCACTGTGTAAATATACCACATTTTGTCAGTTCATATGTGATGGAGACTTAGGTTGATTCCATATTTTGGCTGTTGTGAGTAGTGCTGGGGTGAACATAAAAGTGCATGTATCCTTTTGATACACTGATTTTCTGTCCTTTGACTTAATACCAGTGGTGATATTGCTGGATCTTACGGTAGTTCTGTGTTTAATTTTTTGAAAAATCTCCATACTGTTTTCCATAATGGCTGACCAAGTTGCATTCCCACCTACAGTGTATGAGAGCCCCTTTTACTCTGCATCCTTGCCAGCATCTGTTAGTTTTTGTCTTTTTGATAATAGCTATTCTGACTGGGTAAGATGATATTGTGGTTTTGATTTGCATTTCCCTGATAATTAGTGGTGGTGGACATTTTTGATATACATGTTGGCTACTCCTATGTATTTTGAGAAATCGCTATTACCCACTTTTTTCCCCTTTTATTGATATATAATAATTTACATATTTATGGTGTACATGTGTTTGTTACATGCAAAGAATATATAATGATCAAGTCAGAGTAATTGGGGTATCCATCACCTAGAATGTTTATCATTTTTGTATGTTGGTATCATTTCAAGCCCTCTCTTCTAATCACTTTGAAATGTATATATTATTATTGCTAAGTATAGTCACCTTTGTCTGCTATCAAACATTGGAACTTATTTCTTCTATCTAACTGTATGTTTGGGTACATAAGAAATAAGTTCCAGTGTTGGATAGCAGACTAGGGTGACTATACTTCCTATAGTCTTTGTCTCTCTGCTCTCTTTATCCCCCCTCTCCCTCCCCTTCCCAGTCTCTGTTATCTATTGTTCTATTCTCTATGTCCATGAGATCAAGTTTTTTAGCTCCCACATGTGAGTGAGGACATGCAGTATTTGTCTTTCTTTGCCTGGCCTATTTCACTTAAAATAATGATCTCCGTTTCTATCCATGTTGCTGCAAATGACATTATTTCATTATGGCCAAATAGTATTCTATTGTTTATGTATAGCACACTTTATCCATTTATCTGTTGCTGGGCATTTAGGTTGATTCCATGTCTTTACTATTGTGAATAATACTGTGAGGAACATATGAGTGAGAGTGTCCTTTTGATACACTGATTTCCTCTTTGGATAGATACCCAATAGTGAGATTGCTGGGTCTTAATAGTAGTTCTAATTTTACTTTTTGAGAAATCTCCATACTGGTTTCTTTAGGTTTGTTTTACTAATTTACATTCCCACCAGCAGTGTATAAGAGTTCCCTTTTCTCATCAGCATCTGTTATTTCCTGTCTTTTTAATAGTAGAGGTTCTAGCTGGGGTAAGATATCTTACTATGGTTTGGATTTGCATTTCACTGATGATTAATGATTAGCATTTTTTCATATACCTGTTGGCCATTTGTATGTCTTTTGAGAAATGTCTATTCGTGTCCTTCACCCACTTTTTAATGGCTTTTTTTTTTTTTTTTTTTTTTTTTGCTATTGAGTTGTTTCAGTTCCTTCTATATTCTGGATATTAGTCACTTGTCAGATGAATATTTTGTAAATGTTTTCTCTCATTCATCAGGTTGTCTCTTCTGCTGAGGGTTTTCTTTGCTCTGCGGAAGCGTTTTAGTTTAATACGGTCCCATTTATCTATCTTTGTTTTTGTTTCCTGTGCTTTTGGGATCTTGGCCATAAACTCTTTGCCTCAACCCATGTCCCTGGAGCATTTCTCCTATGTTTTCTTCTAGTAGTTTTATAGTTTGGGGCCTTACGTTAAGTCTGTCATCCATTTTGTTTTGATTTTTGTATATGGTGAGAGACAGGGGTCTAGTTTTATTCTTCTCCATGTGGATATTTAGTTCTCCCAGCACCATTTATTGAAGAGGGTGTCCTTTCCCCAGTATACGTTCTTGGCACCTTTGTCAAAAACCAGTTGGATATAAAGATGTGGGTGGATTTATTTCTGGATTCTCTATTCTGTTCCATTCTGGTCTATGTGTCTGTTTTTATACTAATACTATGCTATTTTGGTTATGATAAGCCTGGTTGTGTATTTTAAAGTCAGGTAGTGTGATGCCTCCAGCTGTTCTTTTTGCTCAAGATTGCTTTGGTTATTCAGGTTCTTTGTAGTTTCATGCAAATTTTAGAATTGTTTGTTCTAGTTCTGTGAAAAATATTGGTATTTTGGTAGAGATTGCATTGAATCTGTAGATTGTTTTTGGTAGAATGGTCATTTATACCATATTAATTCTTCTGATCCATGAACGTGGGATGTCTTTCCATTTTTTTGTGTCCTCTTTAATTTCTTTCATCGATGTTTTATAGTTTTCCTTGTAGAGGTCTTTCACCTTGGTAAAATTTATTCCTAGGGTTTTGGTTTTTGTTTTTAGTTTTTGGAAATAACATTGCTTTCTTGATTTCTTTTTCTTCTAGTTTGTTGCTAGTATATTGAAAGCTATACTGATTTTTTTGTGTTGATTTTGTGTCCTGCAGCTTTACTGAATTTGCTCATTAGTTTTAAGAGGTTTTTTTTTTTTTTTTTTTT
>NC_045449.1:24760711-24869897 GCF_002776525.5 Piliocolobus tephrosceles
CTGAATTTGCTCATTAGTTTTAAGAGGTTTTTTTTTTTTTTTTTTTTAGTGGAGTCATTTGGTTTTTCTAAATATAAGATCATGTCATCTACAGAGAGGGACAATTTGACTTCCTCTTTTCCAGTGTGAATGCCTTTAATTTCCTTCTCTTACCTGATTGCTTTGGCTAGGACTTCCAGTATAGTATTGAATAAGAGTGGTGAAAGTGGGCATCCTTGTCTAGTTCCGGTTCTTACAGGAAAAGCTTTCAGCTTTTCTCTGTTCAGTATAATGTTAGCTATGGATTTGTCATATATGGCCTTTATTATGTTGAGGTATGTTCTTTCTTTTTATTTATTTATTTATTTATTTATTTTTGAGATGGAGTCTCGCTCTGTTGCCCAGGCTGGAATGCAGTGGCATGACCTCAACTCACTGCAGCCTCTGCTTCCTGGGTTCAAGTGACTCTCCTGCCTCAGCCTCCCAAGTAGCTGGGACTACAGGCATGTGCCACCATGTCCGGCTAATTTTTTTTTGTATTTTTAGTAGAGATGGGATTTCACCATGTTGGCCAGGCTGGTCTCAGACTGCTGACATCAAGTGATCTGCCTGCCTTGGCCTCCCAAAGTGCTGGGATTGTATATGTGAGCCATTGTGCCAGGCCGAGGTATGTTTTTTCTGTGCCTAGTTTGTTGAGCATTTTTATCATGAGGGGATGTTGAGTTTTATTGAATACTTTTTCTGCCCCTATTGAGATGATCATATGGTTTTTGTCTTTCATTATGTTGATGTGATATATCGTGTTTATTGATTTGCATATGGTAAATTATTTTTACGACTCAGGGATAAATCCCACTTGATTGTGGTATATTGTCCTTTTGATGTACTGTTGGATTTGGTTTGATAGTATTTTGTTGAAGATTTTGCATCTGTGTTCAACTATGGCCTGTAATTTTTTTGTTTTGTTTTGTTTTGCTTTTTAATGTTGTGCCCTTGTCTGGTTTTAGTTTCAGGGCTTCACAGAAAGAGTTAGGAAGAATTCCCTCCTCTTTTATTTTTTGGAATAGTTTGAGGAGAATTGGTATTCTTTGTAAGTTTAGTAGACTTTGGCAGTGAAGCCATCAGATCCTGGGCTTTTCTTTTTTAGGTTTGTTATTACTGATTCAATCTCATTACTCGTTATTTGTTCAGGTTTTCTATTTCTTCCTGATTCAATCTTGATAGGTTGTATGTGTCCAAGAATTTGTCCGTTTCCTTTAGGTTTTCCAGTTTGTTGGTGTGCAGTTGTTCATAGTAGTCTCTGATGATCTTTTGTATTTCTGTAGTATCAGTTGTAATGTCTCCTTTTCCATTTCTGATTTTGTTTGAGTTCTTGGTTGGTCTAGAAACATAATTTTGTAAAATTGTTTTCTTGTTAAACACTTGAACCATCATTCTTGATCATCTGATGTGTAGAAGACACTGTACTAGATACTACTGGTAGTAAGTAGAAGGCTGAATAAGACAAATCTCTGCTCTCAAGGATATTTATTATACATTATGAAAATGAATTTATAGATAATTCAAGTTAAAACTAAAATATCTTCACTTCTGAGAGAAGCTAAAATTTCAGAAGCTAGTAAGGGACTTTGTTAGGATTAGGGCCTTTTCTCATGCGTAACCAGGAATGAAAGACAGCCTTACTTTGAGAAGACCATTAACAGGTGAATGGATAAACAATTTGTGCCATGTTTATACAATGGAAACACTACTTGGCAAGAAAGAACAGACTTGATACATGATGTGAATTAATCGCAAACTATGCTGAAAGAAGTAGATAACCACCCCATACAAAGTATATATGTTTCTGGGTTTTGGCTATTACAAGTAAACTGGCTATAAACATTTGTATACAGTTCTTTATGTGTACATAGGCTTTCATTTCTCTTAGGTAAATATCTATGCATGGAATGGCTGGGTTGCTTAAGGTGTCTGTTTAAATAGTCATTTTTCTAATTATTAGAAATGTCACTTCTTTCTTATACTAGTTTTCTGTATATGCTTGTTTTCATTTTTGTCTCTTGTCTGTGGATCTGCTTTGTACTGTATTAGCACTATTATATATACTGTTTCAATTTCTGTGGCTTTATAATATATCTAATGCATATTTGGGGAAAATTTTTACCCTGTTGCTTTCCTATGGAATTGTTTCAAACAGATACATTTTTAGTTTACTTGCGTATTCTTCAAAACCTAAATGTTTGAATATTAAAGAAAAATGTGGAAAACAAAGTTTTCCTTTTATGATGAGGTACAGTATTGTAAGACAGTTAGATTATGAGAATCTTGTCCTGTGTATGGGATTTGAGTCATCAGTGGTGAACTGTTGAAGTATGACTTGTCAAAGATGATACATTCAGATCCTTTTGGATAGGAAGTGTAATTTTTCTTTTGTTCATATTTAGAATCATTCTAAAAACACAGCTCTGGATGAAATGATCTCTCTGTAACATTTTCTCTGTCACATTTTTATGTTGTAAGAGTATGTCTTTGCTTGCCAGTATACCTTGCCAGGGTTGAGTAATATCATTTTTAAAATCTTTACCAACATGATAGGTGATAAAAGTTAATATTTTTATTTTCACCTCTGTAGTTATTGCTAAGATTGAATATTTTTAATATAGCTAAGAGTCATGTATATTTTCTCTAAATTTTCTCTTCATAGCCTTGTCTTTTTTTTTTTTTTTTTTTTTTTTGAGACGGAGTCTTACTTTGTCACCCAGGCTGGAGTGCAGTGGTGCGATCTCAGCTCACTGCAACCTCTGTCTCCCAGGTTCAGGCAGTTCTCCTGCCTCAGCCTCCCGAGTAGCTGGGACTACAGGCATGTACCACCATGCCTGGCTAATTTTTTTTTTTTTTATTTTTAGTAAAGATGGGGTTTCACCCTGTTAGCCAGGATGGTCTTGATCTCCCTACCTCGTGATCCGCCCACCTCAGCCTCCCAAAGTGCTGGGATTACAGGCCTGAGCCACTGCAGCTGGCCAGCTGTGTCTGTTTTTTTCTGTTGTAGTGTTTGTCTTAGGTCTGAGCTTATGTAATGAAAATGTTAGGTACTCATCACAGCTCTTAAACTGTGTACTTACAAGAGTTGTGTGAATATGGACAAATAAGGCCCCTAGTAGAGATTGCTGAGTTATAAGACTTTTAATAAATGATCTGTTGCTAAGTTTAAAAAAGAACAAAAGAACAGGAAGTTCTCAGAGCACAACAGAAAATTTTAGCCGTGAGCCATTTGAAAGAAAGATTGGTTCTTGAACTGTTTTTGTTTAGCTAAGAGCCATTTTGGATAATTGGGTAGGTACAATTTTGTTTAAGAAAGAAGCTCATATGTCCCATTGTGCTTTATTAGTTATGGAATAATTATTTCTGCAAAAAGAAAAAATTCAGAACCCATTACTAAATTTTTGTGTTAAAATAAATTTATGATTGAAGGTAATTTAATAATATAAATAATGGTCTAGTATCTATAATTTTTTCAGTGTCATTAGACTATATTTTGTTTCCTGGTGAAGGAGTACCAATAATACGGACCTAATTCCTTTTTTTTTTTTTTTTTTTTTTGAGACCGAGTCTCACTCTGTCATCCAGACTAGAGTGCAGTGGCATGATCTCAGCTCACTGCAACCTCTGCTTCCCGGGTTCAAGCGATTCTCCTGCCTCAGCCTCCTGAGTAGCTGGGATTACAAGCACATGCCACCATGCCTGGCTAATTTTTTATTTTTTATATTTAGTGGAAACAGGACTTCACCATGTTGGCCAGGCTGGTCTCGAACTCCTGAGCTCAAGTGATCTGCCTACCTCGGCCTCCCAAAGTGCTGGGATTACAGGCATGTGCCACCACACCTAGCTAATTTTTTTTTTTTTTGTATTTTTAGTAGAGACGGGGTTTCACAGCCAGCCTGGTCTCGAACTCCTGAGCTTAAGCAGTCCACCCTCCTCGGCCTCTCAGAGTGCTGGGATTACAGGCGTGAGCCACTGTGCCCGGCCCTAATTCTTTTCTGATGGTTACTACCGCCCAGGAGGTAATAGATTTAAAATTGTATAGTGACACAACAAAGGTCCATAGTCTTGTATTTTCTCTTCGATTTATCTGAGCTAACTGTAAAGGTTTTTTTATTTTTTTGTAAGTCTCCCTTTTAGGTCATATCTGACTGCTATTCAAAATGAAGCAAGTATTAGATTGATTAAATAATTTTTATTCTCTACAGAGAACAATGGAGGGAGAAGAAAACTAAGAAATCTAGTTGCAATGTTTTTCTTAATTCTGCAGTTTATGGTGCCTATACTGTGACCACTTTTTGTTTTTTTTTGTTTTGTTTGGTTTGGTTTGGTTTTTGAGATAGAGTCTCCCTCTGTCACTCAGGCTAGAGTGCAGTGGCACGATCTCCGCTCACTGCAACCTCCACCTGCTGGGTTCAAGCAATTCTGCCTCAGCCTCCCCGAGTAGCTGGGACTACAGGCGCGTGTCACCATTCCCAACTAATTTTTTTTGTATTTTTAGTAGAGACGAGGTTTCACCATGTTGGCAAGGCTGGTGTTGAACTCTTGACCTCAGGTGATCTGTCTGCCTCCACCTCCCAAAGTGCTGGGATTACGGGCATGAACCACTGCACCCGGCCAGTGACCACATTTTTAACCCTTATAATGTGTATGTGTGTGTGCGTGCGTGTGTGTGTGTATGCGAAGTATTGTTTATGTTAATTTTGTTTGTAAAATAGACCAGCCACTTTCTTCCCTTTTTTTGTGGGTTCCTTTCTTATTTGGAATTAAAGCTAACTGGAACCTACTAACTCTTAGACATAAATTTAAATGTTGACCAAATATGGCTCCTTTCCCACTAGATTGTAATCTTTTTGTAGCACCTAGTCTAAGTGCTGTCCATATGTTAGGCTCTCAGCATGTGTACTGAATTAAGTTTAAACATTTGGAAGAAGCTGCTACTTCAGGTTTTTGGAAAGGTATTTTCCTGAGATTTTGATGAAGAACCTATCTTGAAATATTAGTGTGTTTTTTGTACTTTTACAAAAGTTCTAATGTTTGTATTTGAACCTCTTTGTTTATAAGTTGATTTTTTTTTCCTTTGAGATAATGTCCCTTATAGGAAGTAAATTTTGTCTCCCTAAATTTAAAACTAATGATTTTATTAGAAGGCATCATTGGCTGAGCATGGTGGCTTATGCCTGTAATCCCAGCACTTTAGGAGGCAAAGGCGGGAGGATTACTTGAGCCCAGGGGTTTGAGACCAGCCTGGGCAACAAAGTAAGACCCTGTCTCTACAAAAAAATTTAAAAATTAGCTGGATGTGGTGACATACATCTGTAGTCCCAGCTACTCCAGAAGCTGAGGCAGGAAAATTGCTTGAGCCCGGGAAGTTGAGGCTGTAGTGAGCTGTGATCATGCCACTGCACTCCAGCCTGGACAACAGAGCAGGACCCTGTCTCAAAAAAAAGAAAAAAGAAGCCACTTTTAATGAATATTCTCCTGTGTTACACTGCAAACTGGTCCTCAGGCATAGAATTAGAATAATTGTCTACCTACTAATTCTGAAATGAGTCAATTAATGACTGTGTTGTGTGGTTTGGTCACATTCAGCCTTAATCTTTTTTTAAACAGCTGTTTTTCCCTAGATAACTTGTAAGCTAAGATATTTTGTGGCAAGAACGAAATGTTTTTGCAATGTTTATACTAAGCAAAATACAAAATATCCTTGAAAATAACGCTGATAGAAAAGATCCAATCTCAAAAGGATATACTGCATAATTCAATTTATTTAACATTCATCAAACACAGAGATAATGGTTGCCAGGGATTAGAGACGGAGGAGGAAGGATGAGTATGGCTTATAAAGGAGTAGTGCAAAGGAGTATTGTGGTGACTGGTACAACTAAGTGTCTTGATTGTGGTGGTAGTTACATGAAATTATGTGTTATAAAATGGCATGGGATTACACACATACACGCACAGATGTGTATGTATAAAAATGGTGAAATCTGAATAAGCAGTGTGTGTGTACCAGTGTCAGTTCCCTGGTGTTGATATTGTACTCTATGCAACTTACTAACAATGGGAGAGGTTAGGTAAAGGGTACGCAGTACTTAACCGTACATTTCTTTGAAGTTTAAAACTATGCTTTTTAAAACAAGTACTTCCCCTTCTCACCCCAAACCAGGGCAATTATTAAAAACAAATGTCTGTTCATTTGGCGTGTCCTTGGTATCTTGCCATTTGATTATAGCAGCACAGCAGAGGATACCCTCAAAGGAGAATACTCTCTAATCTACTCATGTTTGGGGGCAGTGTATTTTTGTTTATGAAGAATTCCTAGTAAAGCCACTGTCAGTTCTAGAAAACCCATTTCTAGTTATGCTACAGCTCCCATGGTTAATTAAGTATTCAAATATGTGCATCCTACATTTTCCTGTTTATGGACATACTGAATATAAAACCTTAAAGAATCTTAACACAAAAGAAAACATATACAGCCTTTTAAATATTCAGCAGAATAGATTTTTCTAATTCAGTGGATGGAAATATAATTATATTAATGTCACTTCAAATAAATACCAATCTTACATTTTATTAAGCACACTGATAAATACACTGTAAAGAGGAATATTGTTTGCATGCTTTTCTGGTGAATAATTTTAACTATAATACTCCAAGAAAAAAAAAGTATAGCTACTGTGTTCTCATAACTTAATTTTGATTTGTTTAAATATAAGCATTTCTTCAGCCATATATTTTTAAACAGGAACATAATAATAACAAAAATGGTAGCTAACCTTTGTGAGGTAGGTACTAATATATAGATGAGGAAACTGAAACAGGAAGAAATTAGCATACCTAGAATAACAAGCTAGCAAGGGAGAGAACAGTTGTAGACTGTTTCTGAGCCTACACTTGTGAATGTTATTCTACACGTCCTCCTTATGCTATACAGTATAGGAACTCTGAAGTTAGAGATTAATAATCTTTGCAGTTATATTTAAATTTTGTTTTATTCATAGGACACACGTGAAATCTATTTCTTCTCTTGCTGAGTTCAGTAAGCTCAACCCTTCCCTGATTTAAAAGTTCTCTTAAAATTTGTGTTAGTATTTTTGAAAATTGTATACAAGTTTATGGGGTACCTGTGAGATTTTGTTACATGTATATAATGTTTAGGGATCAAGTCCGCCATTAGTGTTTGTTACCCAAGTACAATACGTTTCTGTTAAGTATAGTCACCCTGGCTGGGCGCAGTGGCTCATGCCGGTAATCCCAACACTTTGGGAGGCCGAGGTAGGCAGATCACTTGAGGCCAGGAGTTTGAGACCAGCCTAGCCATCATGGTGGAACCCCATCTCTACTAAAAATACAAAAAAATTAGCCAGGCGTGGTGGTGCACACTTGTAATCCCAGCTACTCGGGAGGCTGAGGCAAGAGAATTGCTTGAACCTGGGAGGCAGAGGTTTCAGTGAGCTGAAATCACACCACTGCACTCCAGCCTGGGCAGCAGAGCAAGACTCCATCTCAAACAAACAAACAAAAAGGATAGTCACCTTACTCTTCTGTCAAACACTGAATATATTCCTTCTGTCTTACTGTATGTTTGTACCCTTTAACCAGCTTGCCTTCATCCTCCCCACTTCCCTCACTTACCCTTCTCAGTCTCTGTTATCTACCTTTTCACCCTACCTCCATGTGATCAAATTTATTTTAGCTCCCACATGCAATTGAGAACATACGATGTTTATCTTTTTGTGTGTGGCCTATTTTACTTGAGATAATGACCTCAAGTTCCTTCCATGTTGCTGTAAATGCCATTGTTTCATTCTTTTTATGGCCAAATACTATTCTGTTGTGTATGTATACTGTATTAGTATTTTAAGGATACCTCTAAAAATGTTAAAAGACTTGACCTTTAAAAACATAAGATCTGGCCAGGCACGGTGGCTCACACCTGTAATCCCAGCACTTTGGGAGGCCAAGGCCGGCGGATCATGAGGTCAGGAGTTTGAGATCACCCTGACCAGTATGGTGAAACCTGTCTCTACTAAAAATACAAAAATTAGCCGGGCATGGTGGTGCGTGCCTGTAATCCCAGCTACTCAGGAGGCTGAAGCAGGAAAATCACTTGAATCCTGGAGGCAGAGGTTGCAGTGAGCCAAGATTGCGCCACTGAACTCCAGCCTGGGCCACAGAGTGAGACTCCATCTCAAAAAAAAAAAAAAATCTTACTGATTTTTGCCTTTAATTGTACTAGTTATTTTTCTGTCTGATCTGAATCTAGATGAGTTTTTTATGTTATATAGAAAATCATTTTATGTATTTTTATGTAGGGTTACTATTATAGAAAAAAATAAGAGTTTTACTGCTGCTCTTTTAAGTTTTTTGTATTTGTTTAAACAGGTTTTTGACGTTTTAATCATCATCCTTAGTAGTCATTGTTAAAGTACCTTTATTTAGAAAATTGAGAATCAAATGACCTTCAGAAGAAGATTGTCAATCTTTCCTGACTTTTTCAGGTTAGGTTTAGAGTTATCCACTGAGGCTGTTGAATTCTAGGGATATAAGTTTGTGAATAGAATATGTAAAACTATTGCACTCCTTCCATTATGTTACCTTCCTGTGTAAGTAGTAACAGCTTGTTTTTTCAACAGTCGTATTTCATTCTTCTAGACAGCTGTAAACATAGAAACAAAATCTTTTGAGATGTCTCAAAATAGATATAGATTACATTGGAAAGGCCCTTCCCAGTCTGCTTATTCTATACTTTATAAAAATCTGAAAAGGTATAGCCTTGTGTTTTTCTTTCCCAAGTTTTCTTTTTGAAAGTTAATTTATTTCTCTGAGTATCCTCCATAATAACCAAGTTATATAGTTTAGACTGAAGCATCCAGTTTGAAAGGCAGCAGGTAAACTCTGACAGATTAAAGGTGACAGACTGAAGGAGGAGATAGGAAAAACTAATAAAAGCAAGTAAAAGAGGAAAACATCCAGCATTTGGAGATGTATTCTCAGTCAGTCCTGAAGACATCAACTCAGTGATCAAGAAAAATATTTTTCATTCATACTAATTAGAAATACAGACATGAAAATACATTGGAAATATTTACTGTTGCTTTCAGTTTTGGTATTTAAAATTGATATTCTAATGAATGAAAGTGTCATATTACATGTAACAAATTTGCATTAAATGAGTAATACATGTAATACACAGCTAGTGTACTTAGCATAGCACCTAGCTCAATAAATGTTAGTAGCTGTTACTGCTTTTGTTATCAACATCTTTCCCCCAATTAGTCAGTTTACCATCACCTCAAATGTCTTCAGTTCTTTGCATACTTATTTAATTTATTAAATATGTACTATATTGTATGACCTTTGTGTATTAAATTTATTTGTTTGTGGTCATAGAGAACTATTTTGTTCTGGTTATTACCATGAAAAAAAAGAGCACCAATTGCTGATACAATACAACTGAAGATAGCAAGTGTTAATAAGCTAGACTACTATAATTCTAGAGCTGAGGATTATATTTAAACATATATATGTTAATATGTTTAAACGTATGTATGTTTAATATATATATTACTTACACATGTTTTTATCTATATTTAAGACTTCATTTTTTTTTAAACAGCAGTTTTAGACAGCAAAATTGAGACGGACAGGGGTAACCCATGTGGCCCTAGCCATAAAAAGATGTAATTCACATAGCATAAAATTCACCCTTTATACAGTTCAGTGTCAGTATATTTGCAAATCCTGATACTTTAAAAAAAATTTTATTGTGCATATTTAAGGTATATAACAATGTTATGGGATATAGATGGTAAAAAGGTTACTACAGTAAAGCAAATTAGCATATCCATTATCTTACATACTTTTTTTTATTTCTGTGGCAAAAGCAGCTATAATTTACTCATTTAGCATGAATACCATATATAGTACAATTTTATTACGTATTGTCCTCATGTGGTACATTAGATCTGTATACTTGTTCAATCCTTGCCTCTCCCCATTTCCTCCCACCCCACCCCTAATAACCATTGTTTTTAAGTTCTTTATCTCTGTGAGAGATTCCACTTACAAGTGATGTCAGGTACTATTTTTCTTTTTGTGTTTGGCTTACCATGTAGCATAATGTCCTCTAGGTTCATTCATGTTGTGGCAAGTGGCAGGATCTCCTTTTTAAAGGCTGAATAATACTCCATCATACATATGTACCATAGTTTCTTTATCCATTCATTTGTCAGTGAACACTTAGGTTGTTTCCATACCTGGCTATTGCAAATAATGCTGCAGTGAACATGGGAGTGAACATGATACCTTTACCAGGTGGTGACTTCATTTCCTTTGACTGTATGCCAAGAGGGATTGCTAGGCTGTATGGCAGTTCTATTTTTAATTTGTTTATAAACCTCCATACTGTTTTCCATATTGACTGTACCAGCCTACATCTGCACCAGCAGTATACAAGAATTCCCTTTTCTGACACCATGCTAACCTTTGTTATTTTCTGACTTTTTTATAATAGCCATTCTAACAGGTCTGAGGTGTTATCTCATAGTGGTTCTGGTTTACATTTCCCTGATGATTAAAGCCTGATACTTTTAAGGAAACATATTTTTCTTAAGTATTTTTTTTTTCTTAGCTGTATGTAATCTTTACTTTTGCCCGTGTCATGACTACTTCCTGTCTTCCTCTTGCATTCTTTTACATTTTTATTCTCTTTGATTCTCATCTAATGTCATATCTCTTTTGGAAAGGGACTCTTGATTCTTCATATGCATCTAGTTGCCTTCTCTGCCCTGGGCTTCCCAGCCCTTTGTTTATTCCTTTATTATATTGCTTATCACATTTATATTGTAATTGCCTTTTATTTTTTTTTAGATGGAGCCTGGTTCTGTTGCCCAGGCTGGAGTGCAGTGGCACAATCTCGGCTCACTGCAACGTCTGCCTCCCAGGTTCAAGTGATTCTCATGTCTCAACCTTCCTGGTAGCTGGGATTACAAGTGTGCTCCAACACTCCCGGCTCATTTTTGTATTTTTAGTAGAGATAGGGTTTCAACATGTTGGCCAGACTGGTCTCAAACTCCTGGCCTTAAGTGATCCGCCCGCCTCAGCCTCCCAAAGTGCTGGGATTACAGGCATGAGCCACTGTGCCTGTCCATATATTATAATTATCTCTTTAATTGTCTTCCCTTTCAGCCCATTTATCTGAAGCAAGATCTTATTTCAGTCTCTGGCCTTAAGACAGAGACTGTTCTTGCTTTTTCACTATCCTCAGGACCTAAATATGCCTGGTATGGAAGGCTTTTCAGTACATAGTTTTTGAATGATTATAGCCACAAATAGTTACTGCTGTCCCTAAGCCTTAAGCATAAACTGAGAGCTTGATACACTATATTGAGTGGTGAATATTAAAATAATTTGCTTTTTGTAAGCTGGGAATCATACCATTTTAGTGTTGGAAGGTACCTGAAATACTATCTAGTCCAGTCTTTCCCCATTTCACACACTCAAACACACACACACACTCTCTCTCTCTCTGTCTCTCATGTTCACATGAAGCAAATTGAAATCCATAAAGGTTGAATGACAGTAGTGAAGTTAGGATTAAAAATTCATGTTTCCTTATTTTTTCCTGTACCATTCTATTTTTTCTGACACCTTATAATCTATTCTAGGATTTACAGTGCAAATTCATTTATTTCCTGAAGTTTAGGGGAGAAAGCCTGAAAATGTTAGTTTAATTTGTATTATATCTTTTTACTTTTAGCTATAAGTAAGGCACCATTGCCAACCAGAAAACAGGTTGAGCATCCCAAATATGAAAATCGAAAATCCTAAATGTTCTAAAATCTAAAACTTTTTTGAGCACTAATGTGAAGCTCAGAGGAAATGCTCATTGGAGCATCAGATATCAGATTTTCAGATTTGGGATGCTGAACCACTAAGTATTTTAAAAATCTGAAATACGAAACATTTCCGGTCCCACGTATTTTAGATAGGGGACACTCGTACTGGAAAAGAAATTTTAAATTTTTTTAAAAAGTGACAATATATTTCTGTTTGATAGACCTCCGTGAGTGAAAGCCTTCAGAGGGAAGCTGCTAAGAAGCAGGCCATGAAACAGGTAAGGTAGAAGACTGGGATAAGTGCATTCAGTGAAGCATTTTGGTTCATTATTAAGCATCAGTTTTAGTATCTAGGTGCTGAGACTAAAACAGAGTAGATTTAAGGAAAAACACAATGAAGAATTAGCTCCTTATTGCTATGCTATAGATTAAACCAGTTCTACTTGTAGATGACTCATTAGTCTAATAATGGATTGTTTGGCCTGTTGTTATTTATCATTGAATTCTTGCTAGTGAGCTTACTTGGGGAAAAAAACAAACCTTTTCACAATCAAAATGGTTTCACAAACATAATTATTTGAAACTCATCTGCCAAGAAAGAAGAATATCAGAGATAGATAAAAATATATAGACATAGAGATTTATTTATTTGTTTATTTTTGAGATGGAGTCTTGCTGTGTTGCCCAGGCTGGAGTGCCGTGGTACACTCTCGGCTCACTGCAGTCTCCGTCTCCTGGGTTCAAGCAATTCTCCTGTCTCAGCCTCCCAAGTAGCTGGGACTAAAGGCGCATACCACCATGCCCAGCTAATTTTTGTGTTTTTAGTAGAGACGGGGTTTCACCATATTGGTCAGGCTGTTCTGAAACCCCTGACCTCAGGTGATCCGCCCACCTCAGCCTCCCAAAGTGCTGGGATTACAGGCGTGAGCCACCGTGTCAGGCCTGATAATTTTAAAAGACTTTCTGGTACCTTGGTGTTTCCAAGTACTTTTTACTTACATTTATCTTTTACAATTCTCACAAACTTGCCCATAGTCCTGATTAAGAAATCTGAAACTCAGAAAGGATAAAGTGCTCCTTAAGATCATACTACTAAATATCAAACGAGGCCTGAAGACTTACTGATTTTTCTACTTCTATACTAGTATATCTTAGATTTTCTGCTATAGAATGTAATGAAATTAAACAATAGCAAGGTGCCTTTCTTTTTCATTTTAAATTATTTATCCTCCACATTAGCTTTATAATTTTTGATACTATTTCCTCTTTGTCTAACTGGAAACCTGCATAAAGGTAAGTTTATTCAGCACTTTGTATGTGCCAGGCATCATGTCAACTATGTTTTAAGAATGATCTTTAATTCTTACAATAATTCTATGAGATAGATGCTTTTATAATCCTTATTTTGTAGTTAAGGAAATGAAAGCAAGAAGAATGTATGTGACTTGCATGAGACCACATAGTTAATAAATGGTAGGGCTGTGTTCAAAACTAGACAGTGAAACTTTAGAACCTAAGCTTTTAACCACTGTGTTTCACACCCTCCTGGAGGAATTGGCACAGAAGGATATATTTCGTCATTTTAAGATAATGTCAGAGTTTCACAGTGAAATATAATGTGTAACTCAGCAGCCTCAGAATGATTTAATATACACATAAAACATAAAAAAAATTATTTAATATAAACACTGTAGTGCTTTGAGTCAGAATTTTGGAGAGACCGTTAAATTCAACTTCCTCACTATATAAATGGGAGACTTAGTTCTGGAGAGTTGGGTAACTTATCCACGATAATACAGGTATCTTGTTTTCCAGGATTATTTTAACATTTTTATGCTGCCTTTTTTTCTTCACTTAAAGCATGAATCCCAAATCTAATTTTATTCTTAACTCTGTCTTGTTCAAGATACTTTATCTGTTTAGTGGGGCTTTTTCATAGTTTGCTTGGAAATTAAGAATGCTGCTACAACTCTTATACCTTTCACCTGCTTTCTGCTGATTTTTTTCTCACACGTATATTACATACTCTTCCATTTGTTCCCCACTTGGTTGATTCAGCTTGTCGAGTGTCTTTATCCATACCAATTGAAACTAGTTTTCATTTTACTGTGAAGAATACTAGCTTGATTGCATTTACTGAATCTTAGAGAAAGTGCTCTTTAAAATGGGGTACTTTAAATGATTTTTTTCTTCTTTTATCAGAACCTCAAGTTTACAGGACTGATGATGGCAACATTATTGTCATATTCCCTATTTCATTGGGAAAACTTTCAGTATGTCATCAGGAAATAAAACATTTGCTGTAGGTCTCTGGTACAAATTTGATGCTAATCTAAGGAAATTGTTTTCTTAGTTTGAGGGTTTTGTTGTTTATTTGTTTAAATGGTGAACTATATACAGAAAGGATACTACTTCATGACCATGTTGGTTTTATACCAATAATGTGAAGTCAACTTAACTTTAGAAAATCAATCGCTGTGACTTCACATAAGTGGCACAAACCTAACATGAGCATAAAATGTTATCCTTTTCTTATATTGTTGCATTTGGCTTACTGAAGTTTTTGAGAGTTTTTAAGTATTGAACATTTTTGCATCATAAGTGAGACTGGGCAAAAAAAAAAAAAAATTGATAATACCAAGGTTTAGCGAGCCTTATACTATGAGCTAATATAATACTGTATACATTTTGTTCGTTTCTACTTCATTTTCTGTCCTGACAGATTAGTGTTTTCTTCATTCTATTTTCTTTGGGTTTATTTTGTTATTTTTTAACTGAGATGGGTACATAGCTCTCTGTTTTCTGTTCTTTCTCTTTTCTGATATATGCATTTAATGCTATATGTTTCCCTCTAAGTACTTCTGTAGCTGCGTCTTACAGATTTTGATAGGCAATATTTTTGTTGTTTCATGCAAAACATTTTCTGATTTGCATTATGATTTCTTGTTTGACCCATGTATTATTAATTTCTGAACATAACGGAAGTTTTTGATTACCTTTTTGTTATTCATTCCTAATGTGATTACTTTGTTTTTTTACTTGTTTGTTTTTGGGGTTTTTTTGTTTTGTTTTGTTTTTGTTTTTGTTTTTGAGATGGAGTCTCGCTCTGTACGTAGGCTGGAGTGCAGTGGCTCACTGCAACCTTTACTTCCTGGATTCAAGTGATTCTTCTGCCTCAGCCTCCTTATAGCTGGGATTACAGGTGTGCACCACCACACCCGGCTAATTTTTATATTTTTAGTAGAGACAGGGTTTCACCATGTTGGCCAGGCTGGTCTCCTGATCTCAGGTGATCCGCCCACCTTGGCCCACCCAAAGTGTTGGGATTACAGGCGTGAGCCACCACACCAAGTCCCTAACATGATTATTTTGGGTTCCAAGACACTGCACTGTATTGTTTCATGCCTTTAAAACAGGTAGAGGTTTACTTTATGGTCCAGTATATAGTCAGTTTTTACAAATATTTTTTCTGTGTTTGAAAATGTTCTGTATTGATATAAAATTTAGCCGGGCCTGGTGGTATACACCTGTAGTCCCAGCTACTCAGGAGGCTGAGGCAGGAGAATCACTTGAACACAGGAGGTGGAGGTTGCAGTGAGCCAAGATGGTGCCACTGCACTCCAGCCTAGGCGACAGAGCAAGATTCCGAACCCCCACAAAAAAAAGAAAAAAGAAAATGTTCTGTGTGTGTCCATTGGGCCAGCTGTGTTAATCCACATATATTCATACTGTGTTTTTGTTGTTTGTTGGTTGGTTGAGTGGTTTTTTGTTTTTTTTTTTTTTGTCCATTCTGTTACTGAGAGGCACATGTTAAAATCTCTTGCTGTGATTGTGGATTTGTCTATTTTTCCTTGGATATCTGTTCAGTTTTTGCTTTATTTATGTTGCAACATAGTTAATAGTAACATATCTACTCAAGTGCTCCCCTACAGCTCTTCTCCCAACATATACAAAGGCATGTCATCAGTTTAAAACAGCCCTGGCCGGGCTCAGTGGCTCACGCATGTAATCTCGGCACTTCAGGAGGCCGAGGTGGGTAGATCATGAGGTCAGGAGTTCGAGAACAGCTTGACCAACATAGTGAAACCCCGTCTCTACTAAAAATACAAAAAATTAGCCAGGTGTGGTGGCAGGTACCTGTAATCCTAGCTACTCTGGAGGCTGAGGCAGGGGAATTGCTTGAACCCGGGAGGCAGAGGTTGCAGCGAGCCAAGATGGCACCACTGCACACCAGCTGGGGCAACAGTGAGAGACTTCGTCTCAAAAAAAAAAAAACAGCCCTCAGTCTCCCTTTTCCCTTACTTTTTGTTATTGTAGTGGTGATTATTTCTTAGATTCCATGTTTCCCTCTTTGTGTTATCCAGGCTGGTTTTGGGGAATGAACAGGAGTGCCATTTCAACATCTAGGCAGGAGAATCTTTCACTTTCTAAAGGTTGAGAAGTGAAAAAAATGAATTTCTTAATATTTTAAACAATATTCTAGAAAAAAGATTTTTCAGTTAGCATGTGCATTATTCAGAGTTTAAATGTTGGTATGTAAAAACCCGAGTCTATCAGATAGATTCTTTTGAATAATTACATCATCCTGTCACTTAAAAAGGATCCCTCTTGGGTTCTACATTAGCCAATCTAGCATTTCAGGAAAAAGTTAAAGTGTATAGACTCTGTACTTGAGGAATTTACAACCGGGGGCAAAAGGCTAAGATTTGTAAAACAGGAAGTAAAAACGCCCATGCCTGGCATGGTGGCTCAGGCGTGTAATCCCGGCACTTTGTAGGGGCGCTGAGGTAGGTGGATCATTTGAGCCCAGGAATTCAAGACCAGCCTGAGCAACATGGTGAAACTCTGTCTCTACAAAACATAAAAATTAGCCAGGCATGGTGGCACACGCCTATAGTCCCAGCTACTTGGGCGGCTGAAGTGGGAGGACCACTTGAAGCCTGGGAGGCAGAGGTTGCAGTGAGCCAAGATTGCACCACTGCACTCTAGCCTGGGCGACAGAGCGAGACCCCGTCTCTTAAAAAAATATATAGTGTATTATTAAGAGCTAATTATTGCAGAATAGAATGTTCCTCAGTGTTTAGAAGAAAGATCACTGGGGGTTAGAGGCCTCAGAAATGGGCTCAAAGAAGAAGTAGGACTGGCCCTTAAACACTGGATAAGATTTTGATAGCTTGAAAGAGGAGGAAAAAACATCATTTAAGATGGAAGGAACATGATAAAGGCAGAGACTTTATGTTTGACAACTCTAAAAATGATAATGAAAGTTTAGTATATAATATAGGCCTGTCAAAACCAAGGTTAGGTGTTTCCGTCGTACCTTTTGACCTTTTGATGTGGATAATTATATACAAATGAATAGATGATAATAATAGTTGATGTTTATTGAATACTTTATTAGGCTCTAAGTGTTTTAAGTTTAGTCATTTAATTATAACAGCTTAGAATGTAAAGATAATCATTATTCTTTCTCTTCTAGATGAGGAAATTAAGGTACCAAAAGATTATAAACAAACTTGCCCAGAGTAATTAGTAAGTGTAGAGCCAGGATTCATACCCAGGCAGCCTGGCTCCAGAATTTATTTGTATTTCATATCTGAAATGTGATTGTAATTTTTATGATATATTTTCAATTTATGAACCATTCTCAAAAAACACAGATTTTGTTGTATCTATTGGCTGGCTCATATTTTTGAAACATGTTTAATTTTTTTTTTAAGACCAAACTGGAAATCCAGAAGGCCCTTGCAGAAGATGCTACTGTGTATGAATATGACAGTATTTATGATGAAATGCAGAAAAAAAAGGAGGAAAATAATCCCAAATTGCTTTTGGGGAAAGACCGAAAGGTTTGTTAGCTGAAATAACACACTTTCTTTGACCTTGACCTACATTTTGTGTTTTAATCTTATTTTAACATGAGAATGATCTGAGAAAAAGCTTTTAGGTATGTGAAGTGTGAAGAGTCCCTAATTCCAGATATTATAGATTTGATCTTAGAACTCAAGAAGTACTACATATATTATCCTAACAGGCCAAGTGAATTATCTAACAATTTTGTTTTTTGCTTTGAAACCTTTGCAAATAGTTTTTTGGAAACTTTTCCTTAGAATTCTAATGTACCAAATTTGTACTGCTCCTGCCCTGTGTATGTTTATTTGTGTTTTATTATCCTCTCATTTTTTAAATTTCTTCCTAGCTGGTAACTGAATCATCTGCCTGCACCTATCTTGATTTTATTTTCACTGAGAAAAAAATGTGGGAAGGGGAAAAACTGAAATAAGTTCAGATTTTCTTTCTATCAACTCTTCTTCTTTCACAAGCACAGGCTGATTTTAAGGGCATTTGCATCTGACAGTTACCTACTAGTAGAGTGATGGTATAAAATTATATTAAAGCAACTATTTTAAATAGTCATATTTCTACTAAATGTGAAAAACTAGCAGGAACTTTTCTGATTTTTTTTTTAATTAAGAGAATACTAGAAAAAAAATTATATTTAGTTTGATTTTTTTTAAAGTTAAATCACATTATAAACAGTTTCTATCTCTGCTACACCTAAATTTTTATTGAAAACAGTTTCAATATTAATCTTGCTAGTAAGTTTATATTGAATGTAGGGAAGACAATCTTATTTGGGCCGATCATTTCTATCTTAATGAATTCATTATAAAAATTGTAATATTAACAATTACTTTTTTTTTACTCTTTTCGTAAATCTTTTTTATTTCCTTAGCCCAAGTATATTCACAACTTGCTAAAAGCTGTTGAGATCAGAAAAAAGGAACAGGAAAAAAGAATGGAAAAGAAAATCCAGAGAGAACGAGAAATGGAAAAGGGAGAGTTTGATGATAAAGAAGCATTTGTGACGTCTGCATATAAGAAAAAACTGCAAGAGAGAGCTGAGGAGGAAGAAAGAGAAAAGAAGGCTGCTGCACTGGAAGGTAACATGAAAGAGCGGGAAAGGCACAAGGAAACAGTAGCAGAATGTCTACCCTGTGGTTAGCTGTTTGCTCTGTCACTGAACTTTTGGGTTATGAATTTGTGATCATAATTTATATTTAGGAATTCAAGACACAAGAAATATGGTATTATATAGTACTATAAAACAGAGAGGAAAGTTTAAAAACACAGTTGAACTCTTCAGTAACTATTATTTCTACTAGACTTAGTTCTCATTTTGTGGGTTTTGCCTTAGAACATGATTTGAAATGTAAAAACATTTATTACAAAGTATAACACCATGGCATTTGTCAGAAACAATATAAATATAATTTTAAACCCTAGTTACATTTTTCTGGAATGAGAAAATAATAGAGTAACACCACTCAAGGAGCATCAATGAGGCAATTAGAAAAGGAATAACATTAATTGAAGAAAGAATACAAATTGGATGAATTAAGATTATCTTAATGCTTTAGTGCTTTCTGCTCATGATTATGTCTCAAGATCTAAGTAGAGTATATATTTATAAAATACTTTTTTTTTTTGAGACTGGGTTTCTGTCACCCAGGCTGGAGTGCAGTGGCTCAGCCATGGCTCACTGCGGCCCTGACCTCCCAGGCTCCAGTGATCCTCCCACTTCAGCCTCTTGAGTAGCTGGGACTATAGGAACATACCACCGTGTCTGGTTAATTTTTGTATTTTTTGTAGAGACAGGGTCTCACTATGTTTCCAGGGCTGGTCTCGAACTCTTGGGCTCAAGTAATCTTCCTGCCTCAGCCTCCCAAAGTGTTGGCATTACAGGCATGAACCACCATGCCCGGCCCTGTAAATACTTTAATTGACAAATGCTCATCAGCTGTTTTTTTGTTTTGTTTTTTTTTCTGAGACAGAGTCTCGCTCTGTTGCCCAGGCTGAAGTGCAGTCGTGTGATCTTGGCTCACTGCAACCTCTGCCTCCCGAGTTCAAGTAATTCTTATGCCTCAGCCTCCCAAGTAGCCGGGATTACAGGCATGTACCACCACACCTGGATAATTTTTATATTTTTAGTAGAGACGGAATTTTACCATGTTGGCCAGGTTTGTCTTGAACTCCTGAGCTCAGATGATCCACCCACCTCAGCCTCCCAAAGTTCTAGGATTACAGGCGTGAGCCACTGCGCTTGACCTCTTCAGCTTTTGACTAGAAGAAAACCAAGTCTTTAACATTCTGTCTAAGCATGTACTGTGTGTTTAGAGTGCCAGTCAGCAGTCTTTCTATAAAGGACCAGATAGTATTTTAGTATTCATATTTTAAGACTTTAAATTTATAAATTCATATTTATGAATGCCAGATTGTATTCATACTTTAGGGCTTTTTGTGTATATGATCTCTGTCACAGTTACTCAGCTCTGCCTTTGTAGTACAAAAGCAGCTTTGGACAATACATAAATGAACAGGGCTTTGTTTCAATAAAAATGTATTAACAAAAACAGGCAACAGGCCCAATTTGGCCTGTAGGATATAGTTTACCAAGTCCTGATCCAGAGAATAGTTTACACACCGTATGTTATATACTCTACATCTATAAAATGAAACTGCACTGTGCCTTATTGAATATATTCTAATTTTTGCTTTCCCTCTGTTAGCATGTTTGGATGTAACCAAGCAGAGAGATCTCAGTGGATTTTATAGGCACCTATTAAATCAAGCAGTTGGTGAAGAGGAAGTACCTAAATGCAGCTTTCGTGAAGCCAGGTGAGGAGATGTATATGAAATATTTTGAAGAAAGATACTGTTATAATAATCTGTGGTTGTGGGGTCATTTTAACCCTCTGAAAGATGGAAGATTACAATATTGCATATTGTGTTGTCAGTCAGCCTTACCTAATTGAATGAATGGCTAGAAATTTGCAGTTTCTTGATTTTAAAACCTACAGATTAAGATCATTTTTATTCTGCAGTTCACAGAAATTGTTACATTAAAACAGTCAGTGATTGAGTTTAATATTATTGTAAAACCAAAGACAGACTTTTAATGTATAAAGTTTCTGCATTTTTAAGTGACTTATGGTTCTTAACAAGGGAGGGCAAAATCTTCAAGGGAAAGCAAAATCAAATTGTGGTTTTTTCTTTTTTTTTTTGAGACAGAGTCACACTCTGTCGCCTAGGGTGGGATGGAGTACAGTGATTCAGTCATAGCTCACTGCAACCTTTGCCTCAGGGGCTCAAATGATCCTCCCAAGTAGCTGGGACTACAGGTGCAAGACATCATGCCCAGCCAATTTGCTTTTTGTGTTTTTGGTTTTTTTGGTTTTTTTGGTTTTGTTTTTTTTTTGAGATGGAATGGAGTCTCGCTCTGTCGCCCAGGCTGGAGTGCAATGGCGCAATCTCGGCTCACTGCAACCTCTGCCTCCCAGGTTCAAGCGATTCTCCTGCCTCAGCTTCATGAGTAGCTAGGACTACAGGTGCCTGCCACTATGCCCAGCTAATCTTTGTGTTTTTAGTAGAGATGGAGTTTCACCATGTTGGCCAGACTGATCTCGATGACCTCAAGTGATCCATCTGCCTTGGCCTCCCAAAGTGCTGGGATTATATGCGTGAGCCACCACGCCCAGCCTCTTTTTGTATTTTTGTTGTAGAGATGGAGCTTTATGTTGCCCAGGCTGGTCTCGAGCTCCTGGGCTTGAGCGATGCCTCCATCTCAGCCTCCCAAAGTGCTGGGATTACATGTATGAGCCACTGCACCTGGCTGCTCTTTTTTTTTTTTTTTTTAAATAAGAATGTAGGTATTCCTCATGATCCTTAAAATGATTGGTGCCTGGTACCTTAAAATGATTTTGCTGTCAGAATTAAGGAGAAATTTGGAAAGAATTAGGTGTCTACAATGTAAGTCTTATATACGTGTTCAGATAGTATATAAAAAGGAAAGTGATTTATTTTCAAAAATAGGATCCAGCCTTCATAAAATATAAGACTTACATATCAGGGGCTAGAACAGCACTGTTCAGTATGTAGGCACTAGTCATGTGTAGCTACTTAATTTAAAGTAAATAAAGTAGGTTGAGTGCGGTGGCTCATGCCTGTAATCCCAGCACTTTGGGAGGCTGAGGCGGGCGGATCATGAGGTCAGGAGATTGAGACCATCCTGGCCAACATGTTGAAACCTTGTCTCTACTAAAAATACAAAAAATTCGCTAGGCGTGGTGGCACGTGCCTGTAATCCCAGCTACTCAGGAGGCTGAGGCAGGAGAATTGCTTAAACCCGGAAGGCGGAGATTGCAGTGAGCTGAGATTGCACCACTGCACTCCAACCTGGCGACAGAGCTAGACTCCATCTCAAAAAATAAAATAAAATGGCTGGGCGCAGTGGCTTACTCCTGTAATCCCAGCACTTTGGGAGACCGAGGCGGGCAGATCACAAGATCAGGAGATCGAGACCATCCTCGCTAACACGGTGAAACCCTGTCTCTACTAAAAATACAAAAACAAAAAATTAGCTGGGCTTGGTGGCAGGAGCCTTTAGTCCCATCTTCTCAGGAGACTGAGGCCAGAGAATGGCGTGAATCCAGGAGGCGGGGCTTGCAGTGAGCTGAGATTGCAGTGAGCTGAGATTGCACTACTGCACTACAGCCTTGGCAACAGTGCAAGACTCTGTCTCAAAATAAATAAATTAATTAATAAAATAAAATAAAATAAAAAATTCAAGTAAATAAAATTTAAAGTTTTGATCACAGTGGCCACATTTCAGATACTCAGTTGCCATATTTGGCTGGTGGTTGCCATACTGGGACAGCTCAGATATGAACATTACCATTTCTTGAGGCATTTCTATTAGTGCTGGTCTAGAAGGTAAAGGATTAGAGGATTTTTAAATAAAGTTATAAGGTATTATAGGAGTGGTGAGATGATTATGCCTTAAGTATGTAGCTGAAGGTAAAAGAGTCTGTCCTAAGCAAAAAAAAAAAAAAAAATTAACAGAAACGGTTCTGAGTAGATCTGAGTCTGTGTTGCTAAGGAAGGGAAGAGGTAGGAGCATAGAATTAAGGTGAGGAGAGGAAGTTTATGCCCCACTCCCTCCCTGCGCTACTAGGTTTTGATTATAAAATTGGTGAGAAGTATGAACCTAAGAAACTGTATTTGAAGATTCAGGTTTTGAATGGAAATTATACATTATGTCTTTGTATTAGAGTTTCATCTGGAAACTCTGTAATGTCGTTGACATAGTTGTACTTCTCAGAGTCTAATAATCAAATTCCTAACTGTTAGTGGGTCCTTTAGCCAAGATAGTTCTGCCGGTAATTCCTGGAGAACCAAAGTTGTTGCAGCATTAGTGTGGTTAGTAAGTGATTAGTAAGAATCACTGAGTGATTCTTATTTACATTATACTCACTGTGTGAGTAGTACAAAGTTAACTGTACTTGCCAGCTGGAACAATGTAAGTAATATAAATAATTTTAGTGCTGTTGATTCTAATGGACAAATTAATATATTTCCATTTTGTTGTGATAGGTGCCAAGGAGTATATCAGGATACTAGTGCGTTTTTCATCATGAGAGAGAGTAAATATTTAGGATTGTATTTGCCACTGTTCTGCTGTGCAGAGATTATCTTCATGTATTTCTAGGACTATTTTTATAATTTTTTGAAAAGAAAAAGGCCGAGCATGGTGGCTCACGCCTGTAATCCCCGCACTTTGGAAGGCTGAGGTGGTTGGATCACCTGAGGTCAAGAGTTTGAGACCAGTTTGGCCAACATGGCGAAACCCCATCTCTACTAAAAATACAAAAATTAGCTGGGCGTGTTGGTGCAGGCTTGTAATCCCAGCTACTCGGGAAACTAAGGTGAGAGGATAACTTGAGCCTGGGAGGCGGAGGTTGCAGTGAACCAAGATTGTGCCTCTGCACTCCAGCCTGGGTGACAGACTGTCTCAAAATAAATAAGAAAGGAAACAAAAAATCTGAGAGTCACAACTTAAGCTTCATGTTACGAAAACAGAACTTAGATTCAGAACATATCTTACTTTTCCCAATTGTTCTTTGTCTTAGGCTTACCAAAAAATGAAGACCTGTACAAACCCTTGCCTGTATGTTCTAGTAATATAGTAGACAAGGGCTAATTTTCTCTTTTCACTTCTACAAATATTGGACATATTCTGAATGGTATGAATTTGAAATTACTAGTTTGCATAGACATCAGGACCTTTTTGCATTTGGATAATCAGACAGTATATATCACTATAGGTGTATTGATTTGAGTATTGATAAAAATTATATGAACCCTTCATTTACTTATTACAACTGATAATGTGGCATTTTTTCTGCCCTTTTTGGTTTTTTTGTTTTTAAGATCTGGTATAAAGGAAGAAAAATCAAGGGGCTACTCCAATGAAGTAAGTTCAAAAAGCAGAATACCACAGGAGAAATGCTTTCTTCAAACTGATGTGGAAGTGGAGAAAAACCCAGATGCAGACAGTGACTTTGATGCTAAGAGCAGTGAGGATGATGAAGTAGAAGAAACTAGAGTGAATTGCAGAAGGGAAAAGGTCATAGAGACTCCTGAGAATGACTCCAAGCACCACAGGAATCAAAACCACTCTCGGTCACCTAGTGAAGAAAGAGGGCACAGTGCCAGACACCACACGAAAGGATCACGAACATCGAGAGGACATGAGAAAAGGGAAGATCAGCACCAACACAAGCAATCCAGAGACCAGGAGAACCATTACACTGACCGCGATTACTGGAAAGAAAGGGATTCTCATAGGCACAGAGAGGCCAGTCATAGAGATTCCCATTGGAAGAGGCATGAACAGGAGGATAAACCAAGGGCAAGGGACCAAAGAGAAAGAAGTGACAGAGGGTGGAAAAGGGAGAAAGACAGGGAGAAGTATTCCCAAAGAGAACAAGAAAGAGATAGACAACAAAATGATCAGAACCGACACGGTGAGAAAGGAGAGAAGGAAGAGAAAAGCAAAGCAAAAGAAGAGCATATGAAAGTAAGGAAGGAAAGATATGAAAATAATGATAAATACAGAGATAGAGAAAAACGAGAAGTAAGTGTTCAATCTTCAGAAAGAAATCGAGACAGAAAGGAAAGCAGCCCAAATTCTAGGGCAAAGGATACATTTTTTGACCAAGAAATATCCAACAAAATGAGAAACATGGCAAAGGACAAAGAAAGAAACCAGGAGAAAGCCTCTAATTCTGAATCATCCCTGGGAACAAAACACAGACTCACAGAGGAAAGGCAAGAGAAGGGTAAAGAACCAGAGAGACCACCTGAGGCAGTGAGCAAGTTTGCAAAGCGGAACAATGAAGAAACTGTAATGTCAGCTAGAGACAGGTACTTGGCCAGGCAGATGGCGCGGGTTAATGCAAAGACCTATATTGAGAAAGAAGATGATTGATGGCTACCCTAAGAGAAAGATAGTTTGGAGGGCATTTTAAATTTTATTTTCAAAATATTAGGTTAAAATCAAAAGTCGGTCTTAAAGTTTGGATGTTTGGCTGAATTTATATATAGTATGTACTCATCATTACCACATTCTTTGTTGTATTCAAGAACTGTGAGAGTGTGCTAATTCCCTGTAGGTACATAATGAGGAAAATTGGCTCCACCACAACCATTAAAAAATAATTTTGGCCAGATGTGGTAGCTCGTGCCTGTAATACCAGCATTTTGGGAGGCCAAGGCAGAAGGATCACTTGAGACCAGGCATTCAAGACCAGCCTAGGCAGGATAATGAGACCTTGCCTCTATTTAAAAAACAAAACACCTGGCATGGTAGTGCATGCCTGTAGTCCCAGCTGTTCGAGAGGCTGAGGCAGGAAGATCACTTGAGCCTAGGAATTTGATGTTACAGTGAGCTGTGATCATACCACTGCACTCCAACCTGGGCGACAGAATGGGACCCTGTCTCTAAAAAAAAATTTTTTAATAAATAATTTAACTCTTCTAATAATGTTTTGTTGCAGGAGCTGTTTGTTTTATAAATATTGTATTTCAGATGAAATATGGATTTGAAAAATAGAAAATATACTTTATGTTCTGAAATTTGTATTAAAGTGTAAAATGTGAATCATACATCTTGTCTAGCTTACAGCATAGTTGGCTTAAATGAAAATAAAATGATATGCTTATACATTTTATTTATGCACTTATTTTAAAGTAATTTTGCTCATGTCGCAGTTCATCTTTTTGCTTTTAGTAGAAATCAATTTGTAATTCTGAAACCTTGACAAGTTAGTAAATTGGTTATGTACGTAAATCACTTTTGGTTAAAGGTGAAGCTGTGGAGCCATTAGCCTAAATGAAATTAGCTAAAGATCCAGGTGGCCTATTTCTAAACATATCTTGTTTTACATACTCTGAAAAAGATAGTGCAGTTTATTACAAGTTCCACTTGTGTATAAAAGTAAAACTAGTATCTTTCTCCTGAGTCTTTGAAACTCGGGAGAAATAATTATACACTGTAAATATTTTGTTTATGGGGAAAGATGAATGCTGTGGAGAAAATAGTTCTCTAATAGGTCTTCCCGTTAAGAAAGTGCTGTTTATATCTCTCACAATACTTTATCATAAAGAGTTAGCACACTTTCTTATTTTTAGAAGGATAAACTTGGTTTAATAAGAATACTGACTAGATGAAAAACATGATATATTAAGGGTCAGATTTAGCATTTATAAATCATTTTATTGTACTGTACCTTTAAAACCAGAAAGGAAAAGTCACAGGAAAGTTAACGCCCAAATCTGTGACTGATACATTGAATGTCAGTTACATCCTAATACTCTAAAGTCAGTCAGTGACAGTGACAAACTCCCAAAATCACTGATTTGGTATACACAAAGGGAGCAACATAATATAAGTATGGAAAGGCAAAAGGGTGACATCATGGAAGGACCATGAGTGACAGACAAAATCTTTAACTTTGGTGGGGAATATGGTTTCTTTTTTAGGATTGTTTTATAACTAGAGCCATGCATTGGGAAGATTTATTTGATCATAGTGTGTGCAAGGTAGTCTAGGAGGAGAGACTGATGTCAGAGACATCTGATGATAAACTCAGTTGCCCTCTCCCAGAGGGAAAAGCTCAGAGACTTTTACAAAGCAGCTTGGATCCTTAGATAGGAAAGCTATAAATTACTTTTATTAACCAACTTAATCTGACATAAATCACTATGAGAGACTGCAAATGAAGAGTTTTCTCCTGTCTCCTCCAAATATACAGAATGTTGGTTTTGCCTCTCTAGCATTCATTCCCCCCTTTTCCTGGTAACAGCACCTTGATTTGCCCTTGAGAAAACACACCTTTACTACTCTTAGTCCACGGGTTCAAATGGGGCAGAATAGCCTACAGGAAGGGTATGCAACTCAAGCTAGGCTGATGCTGGTCCTGTTGTCAGAATTTACAGAAAGATGTTTTCTGTTGTCTTTGCTGATTATGGTGATGAGGTAAGTCTGGAGTTTCATGAGAGAGTGCCTTTGATGCCTGGCAGAAAAAAAGCCCACAAAAAAAGCCAAACAGAGAAGGACAAAAAACCTGATGATTGCTTTTGCATCTCTGGCTCTAGTGTAGCTTTTTTTTTTTTTTTTTTTTTTAAAGACATTTAAACCAATACTTTTCCCTTTTTTTGTTACGTTAGTTTGAATTGAATTTCTGCTGTCACAACTCAAAAAGTCCTATTTGATACAAGGTTCCATTCATGATAGCTCTGTGCCAAAAATTACCAGAACACTCTTAGTAAATTGTTTTGTTGTATAATGTTTAAAGTGCACATGGAGTTTACAGCTTAATGGATTCACACAGTACACCTAGTTTAAAAAGACATTACCTGTGCCATAGAAGCTCCCCTTAAACTTCTCTCCCAGCCTCTTTCTGACTTTTAGCACCATAGAGTAGTTTTGCTTGTTTTCTAGATTCTTTACTACTTCTCTATTCTGTTGATGGACATTGGTTATTTCTTTTTGGGTTGTGAATAATAATATCTTCCAGGTAATGTATCTTCTAGGTACATTCTTGCACTTGTCTTCTAGTACATACGTGTCTGTTTTGGTTGGGTATTTCTGAGGAATGGAATTGCTGATTCATAGGGTATGCTCATGTTGTGCTTTAGCAGTTAACTACCAATCAATTTTCCAAACTATTTGTACTAAAAGGCACTCCCTCCATCAGTGTATGAGAGTTCCAGTGTCCCCACATCTTGCTCACACTTGGTATTTGTCTTTTGGCTTTTTGTCTTTTAGCTACTCTGGTAGGTGTTTTGGTATCTCATGATTTTATTTTGTGGTTCCCTGATGGCTCTTATATCTTTACTAACATTTAACATTTCAGTATCTTGGCGGGGCAGGGGGTGGTATTTGTTTTTGAGACAGGGTCTTCGTCTGTCACCTAGGCTGGAGTACAGTGATGTCATCATGGCTCACTGCAGCCTTGACCTCCCAGGGTGAAGTGATCCTCCCACCTCAGCCTTCCAAGTAGCTGGGACTACAGCTGCATGCCACCATGCCTAGCTAATTTTCTATAGAGACGGGGTTTTGCTATGTTGTCTAGGCTGGTCTCAAACTCCTAGGCTCAAGCAATTTGCCTGCCTCAGCTTCTCAGAGTGCTGGGATTACAGGTATTAACTACCTTTCCAGTCCCTGCTTTTTTTGGGGGAGTGGGGGGTGGGTGGAGAGGAACTCTCTGCCTTTTTCTTAATCCAATACAGGTTTTGTTTTGTTTTGTTGTTGAGACAGAGTTTCGCTCTTGTTGCCCAGGCTGGAGTGCAGTGGCGTGATCTCGGCTCACAGCAACTTCCACCTCCCAGGTTCAAGTGATTCCCCTGCCTCAGCCTCCCGAGTAGCTGGGATTACAGGCGCCTGCCACCATGCCTGGCTGATTTTGTATTTTTAGTAGAGACGGGGTTTCTCCTTGTTAGTCAGGCTGGTCTCGAACTCTCGACCTCAAGTGATCTGCCCGCTGCGGCCTCCCGGAGTGCTGGGATTACAGGTGTGAGCCACCTCGCCTGGCCCCGGTACAGGTTCTTCAGATATTCTAGATACGAGTTGTTTGTAAGGAACTTCTCCCTCCGCTCTATGACTTTACCTTTTCACTCTCTACGGTATTTTTAATGAACAGATATCTCTAATTTTACAAAGTTAATTAAAATTAATAAAATTTAAGATAAAGTTCCTCAGTTGCATTAGGCATTTCAAATGCTCAACATGTGGCCGATGGCTGCCACATAGGACAGTGCAGGTTTATAGAACATTTCCACTGCAGAAAGTTACACTGGACAACATTTTCTAGAAGCATTATTGCCTACATTTCCCATTTAGATCTACAATGTACTTGGAATTAGTTTTTGTTTGTGGAGTAAGATAGGAATTAAGATTTTTTTCCATATGGATATCAAATAGACTCAACAATGAGTGACAGTTTGTTCAGATTAAAACCACAGTAAACACCATTACACTTCCACAAGGATGGCAAAATGTTAAGAGTCTTACAATACGAAGTGTTGATGAGGATGCGGAGCAACGGATATATATATATATTTTTTGAGACAGAGTCTCACTCTGACGCCCAGGCTGGAGTGCAGTGGCGTGATCACAGCTCACTGCAAGCTCTGCCTCCCGGGTTCACGCCATTCTCCTGCCTCAGCCTCCGGAGTAGCTGGGACTACAGGCACCTGCCAACACACCCAGCTAATTTTTTCTGTTTTTAGTAGAGACAGGGTTTCACCGTGTTGGCCAGGATGGTCTCGATCTCCTAACCTCATGATCTCATCATCTGCCTTCTTTGGCCTCTCAAAGTGCTAGGATTACAGGTGAGAGCCACCATCCCTGGCTCCCCCTTTTTTTTTTTTTTAAGATAGTCTTGTTCTGTCACCCAGGCTAGAGTGCAGTGATGCAATTTCAGCTCACTGCAACCTTTGCCTCCCGGCTTCAAGCAGTTCTCCTGCCTTAGCCTCCCAAGTACCTGGGATTACGGACGTACACCACCACACCCGGCTAAATTTTGTATTTTTAGTAGAAACAGGATTTTGCCATGTTGGCCATGCTGATCTTGAACTCCTGGCCTCATATGATCTGCCTGCCTTGACCTCCCAAAGTGCTGGGATTACAGACATCAGCCACTGCACCCAGCAGCAACAGTAATTTTTGTGTGCTACTAGTAATAGGTGAACTGGTACAACCTTTTTGGGAAAATTTTGGCTTTACCTAGTAACTGACACTGCATGTTTCCTGTAACTCATGTTCCACAGATGCACCAGGAATATCTGTAATACATTTTTCATAAATGATACAACCTAAATTTCCATCAGTAGTAGAGAATATATAGCTAGATGTGGTGGCTCACACCTGTAATTTTAGCACTTTGGGAGGCCAAGGTGGGCAGACTGCCCAATCTCAGGAGTTCGAGACCAGCCTGGCCAACATGGCGAAACCCCATCTCTACTAAAATTATAAGAAATTAGCTGCGTGTGGTGGTGCGTGCCTGTAATCCCAGCTACTAGGAAGCTGAGGCACGAGAATCACTTGAACCCAGGAGATGGAAGTTGCAGTGAGCCAAGATCACGCCATTGCACTCCAGCCTGGGTAACAGAGCAAGACTGTCTCAGAAAATACATATATAACTATATATATTCTATATACAAATTATATATAATATAATAAATTATATATTATATATATTTATATATAATATATATAATTATATATTCACATGCACACATAGGCAATACAACAGTTAAATGAACACACTAGAGCTATACCCAACTTGGATGAATTTCAGTCTTGTGAGAAGAAGTAATATATATATGGGGGAAAAAAGGCAAAACTATTAAAAATACATGGGTAGGTGGTAAAAGGGGTTATAAATATGGAAAGGAAGAAAATTAGAATGAACTTTGTAGTGTTGGGTTGGAATTGGAGATATTGGTGTGACCTCATGGTTTGTAAGATGTGGAATTAACTATTAAATTCATATTACGTGTACACACTTCCATCCAGTGAGAGGGCTGAGGATCAGTGACAGCTCAGTAGCCATGAGAATACCTAACACCTAGATCGTGGTTTCTAAATCTGCTCTTGACTAAAAGGAACCAGGGCTTCTTGGAGATATAACTGATTTCAGAGCTGTGGCAGAGAAAGTACAAGCTGGTCCTGAAACACCTCACTCTGGAAAACAAGGAACTGGTCCAAGAATGATGGGGACATGTCAAAAGCACACAGAAACCAGCTTGAAGGGACTCTGTCACTGGCGAAATTTGGGACAAATTGAGCATCAAAATAAATAATAATGCGGGCAGATGCTGTGTTTCACACCTGTAGTCCCAGCACTTTGAGAGGCTGGGATAGGAGGATTGTTTGAGCACAGGAGACCTCCTTGAGCAACATGGTGAAACCCTGTCTCTACACAAAATACAGAAGTTAGCCAGACATGGTGGTATGCGCCTGTGATCCCAGATACTCAGGAGGCTGAGGCAGGAGAATCACTTACTTGAGCCTGGTCGAGACTGTAGTGAGCCGTGATCGCACCACTGTACTCCAGCCTGGGCGACACAACGAGACCCTGTATCCAAAAAATGAATGAATGAATAAATGAATAAAATTGATTATAATCTATTGGATAAAACAGGAATCTATTTTAAAAAGTAAATGGATTGATGAGGACAGGATATTTGCACAGTGTTAGAATAACTCCATCCCCCAAAATATTAATGACAAAAAGAAAAGGAACTTTACAGTGGAAAGCCTGGTAGACACCACCTTAACCAAATGATTGAAGTTAACATCACCAGTGAGGGGACAAATCAAAATCACGCTCCACCTGGTAGGAGGCAGGGAAAATAACACAGCACTATTCCAGTGATAATCCTGCCAAAAATACCTACTGTATTTCATTAGGAGGAATTGATCTTCAAACAAATCAAATTGAGGGATATTCTACAGAATAACTTGCCCATTAACGTCAAAGGCTTCAAGGTGGTGAAAGTCAAGGAAAGACTGGAAAATGGTTCCAGACTGAAGAAAACAAAAGAGACATGAAACTAAATGAAAATGATTCTGGACTAGATCCTTTTTCCTAAAGATCATTGAACAGGGTCTGAAGATGAGTTGACAGTCATGTAGCAGTGTTACTTTCCTAACTATGATGGTTTAATTGCGGTTATGTAGGAGAATGTCTTCATTTGTCAGAAACACATCCCTCATTTTCATTTTTGTAGTTAGAATCTATAAGATATGTTCTAGTTTTTATTCAAGTCCATTTATTCAGATCTCAGCATTAACTATCCTCTCCATCATTTTACATATTGAATTTTTTAGTTTATAAAAACCATGTCTCTGGGTGCACTGGCTTATGCCTGTAATTCCAGTACTTTGGGAGGCTGTGGCAGGCAGATTACTTGAGCCCAGGAGTTTGAGACCAGCCTGGGCAACATAGTAAAACTCGGTCTCTATTAAAAATGCAAAGAATTAGCCGGGCATGGTGGTGCATGCCTGTAGTCCCAGCTACTCAGCAGGCTGAAGTGGCAGGGTCACTTGAGTCCAGGAGTCAAGGCTACAGTGAGCCAAGATCACACCACTGCACTCCAGCCTGGGTGACAGGATACTTTGTCTCAAAAAAAAAAAAAGTGTGTAAAAAAAAATACTGATAATCATTTTGAGATCTTTAGTTATTACTTAGTGATGTGGTCCAAACCTGGAGCTGAGACTCCAAAGAGAATCCTGTAATTGAAATACTACACTTGATACTGGAGTTGCCCCAACTCTCTATAAAGCACTGACAGCATTAGCATTTATTTTAAATAATAACAATATCCCTGGAAAAGCAGCAGCACCCAGAGTGACCACTAAGCCTTAGTGATAATAAATGGCATCTCATATCTGGATGAAACAGTTATCTCTAACAAAGCCTAGAATCAGATTTGTGGCATACCAACGGCACATGTGAAAATCATTCTGGTGTGACATGTAGCCTCATTTCTGGTCCCATTTTATTTTCTCGCTCTTGTTTTTCTTTCTTTTTGTCACCCATCTTTGGCTTAAGTTATCCTTTATTTTGGGAATCCCTACTTTAATACCTCTTTAAACAAGTCCATGTAAATCAGTTAATTTGAATCTAGTACAAGGATTAGATTGAGTGTGGTGATGGTAACTGGAGAGTCTTTAACTGTAGGGCAGGAGGTCTGTTAGGAACTGGGCCACACAGCTCATTACCACCCGAACTTCACCTCCTGTCCCATCAGCAGCAGCATTAGATTCTCACAAGAGTGTGAACCCGGTCGTGAATTATGCATGCAAGGGATCTAGGCCGTTGTGTGCTTCTTATGAGAATCTAATGTCTGATGAACTGAGGTGGTATAGTTTCATCCTGAAATACCCCTCTGCTCACCACCATCCATGGAAAAATTGTCTTCCATGAAACCGGTCCCTGTAGCCAAAAAGGCTGGAGACTGCTGCTGTAGGTTACGCACACATGTAATGATGTATCAGTAACAGGTTCTTCCCCTATGTTAATTATTCTTCCCTGTCACACTTTAAAATGAGATAGAACATCCTTGAAGTTTAGAAACAAAACCCATTCTGCAGTTGAATACTCTTTGGATTTCTCAAGCTTCTATGGATGCTAATTTTAAAGCTAAACATGTAAATAACCTTTGGGCTGGAATTAGAAAACCCAGGCATAAGGCCAGTCCTGGAACATCCCAGGTGTGTGAACTCGGGCAAATCAATCAACCTCTTTGAGCCTCAGGCTCCTCATCCCGCCCCCATCGTCACCTGGGAAAATACATCTGTCACCTAGACCTCTAGTGATCCCATGGGGAAGCACATTATAAACTAAAGCTCTTCACAAATTACAAAGAATTATATTAACTTATTTAACTTTACTGAAATTGAATACATCTAATTCAATGTAGATTTCGTAGTGCTATGCAGTGATGTTTTGGAAGATGTTTAAATATTTTGACTATATGGTAAGATTTTTATTTTAACCTTAAGAGTTTAGAATTTTGTGTTTTTTTAATGATACAACAAATCATGATATTAAGTGTTATTACAGTAACAGTTCACAGCATAAATCACTTTGTTATCTCACAATCTAACTTGAAATATTTATAAACACTGCATGAATGAATACAAGGGCACTATATGAATTTTAGAAAGGGGACTCTTTTACACCAATAAATTTAGGTTTAATTCTGCCAGATAAAATTAACTTTTAGATATCTCCAACACGCAATCAAAAGTATTCTGAAAAGTTGTATATAAATCAAATCTTAGTTTAAATGCCATTCACAAAATAACTGTAAATTCCCCGATTTTATCTTTTAAAATATGCATTTTCATATATCATTTAAGATAAAGTACGCCTTTAATTTTAGAGTGTAAATAAGAGTAATCTTTCAAAATATCGTTTAAAAAATTAGTAAATGCTCGTATTTGTTTATGATATTTAAGCAAAAAGATGGGACGTCCTTCTTCAACAAATATTTTTGTTCGGACTGTCAGTGTTTAAAAATTGCTAGACACAACTCTATCTACTATAATTAGAGTCTTCAGTTACATAATTGAAGGACCGATGCCATCTATTCTCTCCCCCAAATGACACAGTTCTTCTTAGTACAGTAGACACTCAAACTTATTCTGATGAGGTCCTTCACCAATGCACACTGTCTCCAAATTAGAGTTGACTGGTGAAGAAAGTTTATTTTGATAGCTTTAAAAAAATACTTGCACTGGTGGTAGAGCAGCTTGGCATAGATTCTGTGAGGCGTTGGTAAGAGAAACACCACCTGACATTCCAACTGAAATATATTGTGAATCATTTTCAACAAAAGAGCTTTTCTGTTGCAAAGGTGACTGTTTTTGAAACACCTGATCTAGAAACAATACTGAATTGATTTCAACTATATGAAACAAAAGGACAGACATATTTAAGATTCCATCCTAAAATATTTATCTTTTCTATTGTGGCATTAAACCAATTGAGAGGGTTTTTTTTGTTTTGTTTTGTTTTGTTTTGTTTTTTAAGACGGAGTCTTGCTCTGTCACCCAGGCTGGGGTGTAGTGGCACAATCTCAGCTCACTGCAACCTCTGCCCCCTGGGTTCAAGTGATGATCCCACCACAGTCTCCCAAGTAGCTGGGATTACAGGTGCCTGCCACCATGGCTGGCTAATTTTTGTATTTTTAGTAGAGATGGAGTTTCACCATGTTGGCCAGGCTGGTCTCAAACTCCTGACCTCAAGTGATCTGCCTGCCTTGGCCTCCCAAAGTGCTGGAATTATAGGTGTGAGCCACTGCGCCTGGCGGAGAAGGTATTATTTCATTCTAGCAGGGGCAATAAAACTCCAGTTCACCTGTCTTTAGCGCTCTCAAGAGCAGAGAAATTAGCTTGGTCCCCAGGTTTGGGTTTGTCTCTGCCTCTAATGGCATTATCTGACCTTTAAAATATTATTCTATCATTCAAATTTAGAGATACTTAAGCAATGAAGTGGGGAAAGAGCAATACTATAGAAAATAGAAAAGACTTAAAGCTTTAGAATATTCTTCCCATGAAACTAAGCATAACAATTTTTTTTTTTTGAGATGGAATTTCGCTCTTGTCATCCAGGTTGGAGTGCAATGGTGCTATCTCAGCTCAGCTCACTGCAACCTCCGCCTCCTGGGTTCAAGTGACTCTCCTGCCTCAGACTCTCAAGTAGCTGGAATTATAGGCACCTACCACCACACCCAGCTAATTTTTTCTATTTTTAATAGAGACGGGTTTTGTTGTGTTGGCCAAGCTGGTCTCGAACTCCTGATGTCAGGTGATCCTCCCACCTCAGTCTCCTAAAGTGCTGGGATTTCAGGTGTGAGCCACCACGCCCCGCCTCTTGTGTATTTCTTACTGATACAATTACAAGAAAAAAAAAATTAACTTCAGTCCTTAAATAATGTTACAATTCAATTCTATTTTTAGTTTTTATTTTTCTATAAATGCTACATATAGATGTAAAAGGTCTTTAAAATATTACTTTAAAATCCACCTACCTACTCTTAAATTTTCTGTTAAAAAAAAAACGTAGTAGTATTGATAAATAGGGGTCAAATAAATGCATACTATGCGGAACAGACGAGATTTTTATTTATTTATTTATTTTAGTTTAATAAAGTTTGAAAACTTTCAAAGCTCCTGCACAATTCCCTTAATACCAGGTTTGGCAAAACTCTCATTCTGTTTGAAAAGGTGTTTTTTTTTTAAGTAGCATATTTGAACAATGTCTAAGTTTGTGGGGTTCAGGGAATCCATATCTGAATATCTTCATAAAGCAAGTTCTTAAAATTTGCAAAGCTATTAGGTTGGTGCAAAAGTAATCACGGTTTTTCTTTTGCCCCAACTAATATTTACCACTGAATACGCTGGCATTTAGATCACTTCCTTCTTTTCAGCATGCTAGACGGTAAAGAGAATGGGCATGAGGTGGCAGGAAGAATGAAAGAGTGAAGATAATGGAGCTAGGTCAGTGAGGGACATTTCTAAATTCCCCTCTTCTTTTCCTCTAGTATTCTGGGAAACGTCTCAGCAGCTATCATATAAGGAAAGTGTCTCACTAGGAGAAGCAAAGAATCAGAAATAGCAGGGCGTGGAGAGAATGCAGGAAGCAGGCCAGGGTAGACAAGGCTGGGGAAAGGGGGCCAAGGGAGAAAAACCTAGAATTGGACAGGACGTTTCCTCTGCTCTCTGGACCTTCTTTTTATAAGGTTGTTAGAATTATATTTCATTTATACAGAGAACTGAAGTGATAGGCAGCCAGATAATGAAGTCCTTTTGTCTCTGATGAGGATTTATTCCCCTCAAAATTCTGATAAGGAATTCCCATGCTATAAATATTAATTTGCTCCTCTACCTATGCCTCTGAGAGTCACAAGCCACCAAAGGCCACATTTACCTATCTATATTAAGGGCTTTATGTGAAATGAAAGGTGATTTACTGAGCTGACCATTTCCCAAGCAGCCTTACTTAGACTCAATCTTAAAAATTATCTGGAGGGCTCACAATTGTGACTGCCAGTAAGTGGCGAGGTCCATGTAAGGCTAACCCAGACTCTCCAGTCGCTCTTGGAGTGAAGATGCCTTGGTTTAGGTTCGGGTGCCAGATCTGTATGCTCCAGGGCTAAGCAAGAATCCGATTTACCCTCCTCTCTTCACCTAGCAAAGCAACCTGGACAGTCAAACTCAGTCGTGTAAGGCAGACAAAGCTTAAACCAGAGGGTCAGGTAAACACTGAAGGGGCATGCGTGCGACAAGATCCACCTTCAATGTACTTCACAGCCAAGCCGCAGTGACTAATGAAATAGGCCAGATCTGCCTGTGGTACACTGTTGTGAATGTTTAGCACAGAGAGACAGGAAGGTGGCAATGAGGTGCAGCAAACGCCAGAGGTCGGCCCGTAAAGGAAAGTGTGTGGGCCAAGCAGTGTCGCTGGAAAAGGAGTGGGTGGCAGAGCATGTCGTAGTGATTGTGCCCTTCAAATAATAACCTTCAAATAATAACACAATTGAGTCGGTAGAATTTGTTAATGTAAGAAAAATTTGGGGAAATTCATATATTTGTAATGGGCCCGAAGTATTGAACTGGAGATAAGAATACACTGAAACAACAATATACACAGACTCACATGCTTACATGGACACATTATTTTTCATTTTAGCTTCTTACATCTTCCTTTCCTGACACCACAGCAGCACATGGATTAGAAGGTTCTAGTAGATTCCAGCAATAAAACTCTGTATGCTACTCAGAAAATATATGGCTAGTGAGATAGTATCCCTGTTCTCTCCTATGCAGTTTACATACTCATGAACAGTGAAATCTTTAGAGGCAAACAGGTATCAGATAGCAGTGATCATACCAAGAAATGATACAGGAGACTTTCACAGACTTGATTCTAAACCTAATCCTAACTGATAGGGTGCTTTTCATCACCTCCATTCACATCCTCACACGTCCAAAACAGGCCGGCTCAGCTGCGTCACAGTCTACTGTGGGAATATGTCCAGGGGAGTCCATGGAAATGAGTGGCTGGAGGCCTTGAGTCTGGGCACCATCGTCTCTTGGGACTGTGTCCCTGTAGAGAAGGCCCTTTCTATCAACAGGCTTAGCTGGAAACTCATCCACTTGGAGGGGACAAGGCAGGCATGGCTCGTCAGAACTGGAGGAGAAGGTTGTGGGGAAGCGTTTTTCCTCTCATTGACTGTGTTACACAGCATTCAAGCGGATGTCCCCACAAGGAATTTCTGTTGGTGTTTCTGGGGTGATACTTTTAATAATACGCTATTGAGAAGAAAATACAACGTTATAAACATTCTTGTAATTTTTAAAACTTGCAAAAATAGTCGACATTAATATTAAAACAAAGCTTAAATAACACTTCAATAACATCTAACAGCGAGTTGGAATTTGACTTTCCTTAGGAAAAGAATTCCCAATTTATTTACTCTCAAATATGAATTAAAATGATATATTTAGGAACTATACGCATCTGTAAACTAAGAAAATCCTTATAACACTAATGGAAGAAAATGATGAGCCTTCAATAGAATCTCTGATGGCCAATAACATGCTTTTGAAGGACTTGGGAAAGGGTACACTTTTCTCTGGACAGAGGAGGCTCCTGCGGCCACACAGGGCTTGGGGAGCAGAGCAATTGCTGGGTTTTGGCCCCCATCCCCTCACCCAGGCTCCTTATCCCCTGTAGACACACTGCAGCCATAGTGCCTGGTGCTATCAGCCACTGTAACAGCCAGGATGTTACTAATTTAATGAATTCACCTGTAAAGCAATACTGGTTAGTTCATACAAGAGTGTAAATTATCACATAGTTAAATTGTAAAAGATGCGATTATTGAAATCATCACTTCTAATGCAACATTGTGTTGATGTAGTACTCATCACAGAGAAGTGGCTGACAAGGTCTACTATAGAAACAGCTGAGGTACACAGAAGCTTTAACATGGATCCGAAATATACGTAGGCTTAAGTATGAAATATACAACCTGCCTTGTAAAACTCAGCATCAGAGTGGCAAAAAGCAGCTCAGGGATATGGAGGAAGAAAAACAGCAGCACTGCCTGCAGAGGCTTTGAAAAATCTTTATTAAGTGGCTTAATAAAATCTTTTTTGGCCAAAAGTCTGTATGTATCATAAGCAGACAATTTGGATCTGAAAGCATCCTTTGATTTACTGATCTTTAGGCGAAGTTCTGCTCCTGTCATTTTTATTTTGGACTGAAAACGTCTGGAGACACCTTCAAGCTTTTCTATTTTCTCTTTCTGGGAGTTTGTTGTTTAAGGAATAGGTTCCAGTCAAAAAGTTCCAGTCCTACAGTTAATGAAATGCACTATAGGGCAAAATGCACAAAATTGCACATTTTGTGCTCCTCATGACCTTAGTATCTGTGTACTGAACTCTCACTAGAAATCTATTTTAAAAGGAGTCATTGCAGGGCTCATCAGCTGCCAGAGCATGCCGAGTCACGGAAAGCAACATTTTAGAAACCACACATTCCCACAGATTAACATGTGAACTCTACCTGATTCAACAGATTTATGACTTGTTAGTTGAGAACTAGACAGAGATCACTATAACGAGCTTTTTTTTTTTTTTTTAGAGTCAGGGTCTTGCTCTGTTGCCCAGGCTGGAGTGCAGTGGCACAATCATGCCTCACTGCAGTCTTGAACCCCTGGGCTCAAGGGATCCTCCTGCCCCAGCCTCCCAAGTAGCTGGAGCTACAGGTGCATGGTACCATGCTCGACTCCTAGAACTTGTCTTAAGTGGAGCTATCACCATAGCTCAGAGAGAGAAGAGATCACTGAGGTATTTGGTGGGGCAAGGCCAGCAATGAACAACGTCGTAAAGTCAAACACTTGGCTTTTGTGCCCTAACCTACCCACATGGTCTGCCGCCCTGTTGGTGACTGACCACCCAGGATGCCAGGCCCACGTCTGTTTTCCGTACTTTGTCAGCATTCTAGTTGCCAGGCCACTGCTGCTCTCAAAATTTGCCAGGCCCTGGCCTTCTGCAAGATGATAACAAGTTAATCTAAGAAATGGATTCCTCTTGATAACTTCATAAACGTGTACTCATTAGGGACCATTTTCTAGTATCTTTGGGTGGATTATTAGTAGTTTCTGCAAGAATGACCTAAGCCAGTGGATGACCCCAACACGAGACTTCCAGGCTGTGGGTATGTGTGATACCCTTCAAATTACACCAGCAAGTGGTGGCTCACTCCACAAACTCCAACCTTGCATATGGCCAGGGTCCAAAGGGATTTTATATGAGGCTTCCCTCCTTCACAGACAGAAAGTTACAGACTAGCAAGTCTGGTATTCATAAAGAGTTGTGAAGAATTCTAGACCTTTGGCAAAAAACACAGCAATGCTTTATTCTCAGAGATTAAACATGCACATGGGCATACTTTTTGAGAAGTTTTTTTGAGAAGTCCTGAGGTAAACAAACCCATTTATTTATTTATTTATTTATTTGAGACAGAGTCTCACTCTGTTGCCCAGGGTGGAGTGCAGTGGCTCAATGATCTCAGCTCACTGCAATCTCTGCCTCCCAGGCTCAAGCAATTCTCCTGCCTCAGCCACCTGAGAAGCTGGAACTACAGGTGCTTGCCACCACGCCCAGCTAATTTTTGCATTTTTAGTGGAGACAGGATTTTACCATGTTGGCCAGGCTGGTTTTGAACTCCTGACCTCAGGTGACCCATCCACCTCGGCCTGCCAAAGTGCTGGGATTACAGGTGTAAGCCACCATGCCCAGCCAAGAAACCTGTTTAACTTGCCTTAGTCCAGCGTCTCCAAAAATTACCTGACTACATAAACTTTTTCTCCAGCAATAATACCTGTGACAGCCCCTGGAACACACTTTGGGAAATGTTAATATGGTCGAACGAGCACATTTGAAAGATGAGGAAACCGAGGCCCACATGAGGTGAGTGTCTGCCAGAGCCGACTGGGGCCTTTTCCATGGTCTGCACTGACGGGGTGTATGTATCACACTGCTTCCGGATAACCCACTGCCCCCCGTCTGGTGGTCCCTCAGGAACACTGCACTACCTACAATTAGCCTTACCTCTACTGCTAACAGATCTGAGCTCTGTTAGTGACACACTTTTGGGTGGCATTCCCTTGTGACCAACTGGGGGAATTTGTGAGAAAGATGGCCAGGATCTGAGGTGTAGCCTGTGACTGAAGAATACTGACATTTACTAACCTAACACGGTTCCCACTTCCAACCTTGGCCTCTGGATTTGAAGCAAGAGAGCTCATAGATCACAACTGCCATGACGGCCGACCGGAAGGAATGCGTTCAGTGACTCTGGGTAGGAGAGTGTGCAGGAAGCAGCAGAGGGCCCAAGGCTCTTTGCAGGGAGTGCAGTCACGGGAGGGCTGGTTTGGCTCTAGGAAATTAGTAACTACAGAGCTCAGAGTTCGGTTCACCCAGAATTCAGTTTTCCTGTTTCGAAAAAGAAACGAACCCAATTGTTTTCAGAAAGGGCTGATGTTTGGCCGGGTGCAGTGGCTCATGCCAGCAATCCCAGCACTTTGGGAAGCCGAGGCAGGAGGATTAAGCTCAGGAGTTTGAGACCAGCCTGGGCAACATAGTGAGACCTTGTTTCCATTAAAAATTTTAAAAATTGGCCAGGTGCCTGTAGTCCCAGCTACTCAGGAGGCTGAGGTGAAAGGATCCCCTGCGCCCAGGAGTTTGAGGCCGCGGTAAGCCATGATTATACTACTGCATTCCAGCCTGAGGTAGAGTAAGACCTTGTCTGAAAGAAAAGAAAGAGCTGATGTTTAATTGCCTATGTCCTCTTGCTTCTCATTTCTTATGAAATGTCTTAGGATGACTACTGTGATGGTCTCATGTCTAAATTTTGCTGTAAGATCTCAAATTAGCCCACCCCTGGTCTCAGGCTATTATAGATTATGCTGAGTAGCTGGGACTACAGGTCAGTGCCACCATGCCCAGCTAATTTTTGCAACTTTAGTAGAGACAGGGTTTCACCATGTTGGCCAGGCTGGTCTTGAACTCCTGACCTTAAGTGATCTTCCCGCCTTGGCCTCCTAAAATACTGGGATTACAGGTGTGAGCCACCGTGCCCGGCCGGAAATAAGGAAACTTCGAGAGGATTATTCCCCACCTCCGTGTCCTTGTCTGGTAATAATGCCTGCTTGTTTACCTCCCAAGGTATTTTGATAACAGAATAGGATAATCGACATGCAGATGCTTTGAAAATGGCACTCATACAAATTGTAAGGTACTGTTATTAATGTTTCTACAGCGCATTCATTACTGAAATGAATCTTGCTATCCTGGCAAAACATTTTTACTCCAATGGTTTGAGCTAAAATTATGCTATTGTTAGATAGCTAACAATTTTGAGCTAAAACTATGATATTGTTGCAACATCCTTATTTTGTGATGATTTTCAAAATGGTACTTGTCACATTGCTGTTAGAAAAGTCACCATGGACATTTCCTACCACAATCGCCACTTAAGATTTGTGTATTGCTCCAGACATCACAGATCAGATGTCCATGGCCAGTGGCAAGCAGGAGGCGGGGGAGTTGCCTGACAAGTTTGAAAACCTATGCATAGCCCAAGCTGAATGCTCTGGTGCACCCAAATGATCAGCTCACTCTTTTACCCTTGCACTTGAGGCTTTGGGAGATGCCTTAAGATGACAGTGACAGCCATGAGAGGTCGTTGCTATGGCACAGGTACATATATATATAGGGTTGCGTGCCTCCTGGTGAATCTCATTGTGAATAGAGCATCACAAGAGAATCCTTTTCTCCCAAAACAATTAGCAGTCTGAACACACACATATACACACTAACTAGCACGTACCTCCTTAAATGTCCCTGGAGTGCTGATCAGCCGATAAGCTATGTATGTGGGGATGCAGACGAAAGATGAGGTTCCTATGCAGTAACCCAAGATGATACTCCAGTGGGGATAATTATATTGGAAAAGTCGTAGCTGTGGCGGGCTCATCAGAAAACTGCAAATGATGAACTAAAACAGAAATTCCAAGAAACATTAAAAACCTTAACAATATCCACGCAGATAGAGACATTTCGGATACCATAAACACCAAATGCTAAAGCTAAGATACTTTCAGGAAATTCCCGAGATGTGACATATCCCGGATTGAACTCTGACACACAGAATTACCAGCTTCTGTACCCAAGCTGCAAGACTAAACCAGCCACGTGCTTTCCCTGATTTTCCTCCCCAGCCCTCACTTCCTATAGGGAGATGTTGCAGTAGCCCTACAGCTGCCCCTACAGTTGGGGTGCCTGCAGCTCCCGCTTCAGGACGGGCCTCTGCCCAGGCGAAAAGACTGGCAACCTTGAGAGTGATTTGGGGCTTGTCTTGCCAGAAGGCAGACGAATAAACTGGGTGACCTCTCTGCAGCCCCCGCCAGGCCTCGGGCTTCCTCTGCTTTGTTTTCATTGCCTTGCGTTTCTGGCTGTGGTTGTTTTTGGTCAGATGGAAGGTGCCTGATGTCCAGGAAAGATAAAAAGGTTCTCAAGACCCAGAGAGGACTCAGGCTCCTGGGGGTGTGCTCCTTCTCTCATTTTCTTGAGCTCTCTGCCTTCTGCATTAAGCTTCATCGGCTGGGATTTCAAGAAAGATAGCTCTGCCACTAGGCATCTCAGCAATGAAATGACTGCCTGCCACAGGTCCTCATCGTGAAAGGAATTATGGAAGGAAAAAAAGCAGCTTAATACACCTTTCACTTGACCATACTGTGAGAATTTTGACCAAGAAAAATTTCACAGTGTGCTCCCAACACCCAGTTTATGAGTTTTCTTATTTCATTGGTTTCCAGATTTTGCTTAGTAACCACTGGGCCGAAATCGTTATTGCTCTTGATTTAATTGTATTTTATTATTTCATAGTCATAAAGAAGACAGTAATGTAAATTATTTATGTGGTTAAACATCTATTTATATCTTTTTTTTTCTCTGTCTGCAGGTAATAAAATGGGAAATTGCTAAACACACATCCATCCTCTGAGCGGTGCTATCTTAAGTCTAGGAGGAAGCCTTCAAAACAGGAGCCTGGTCAATTGCAAACCTTCCTCCTAACCCACGCTCCTCATCCCCAGAGCCCGCTATGGAGGAAGATTGGGAACAGGGAAAGAGGACGTGGTTAGGAGCCATCCTGGACAATTGTCTCCTAATGTCAGGTGTATGGAATCCCACTCAGTCGTCAGGGGTTCGACCTGCGGTTGGGGCAAGTGCTACTTCAGAAACCCCCTCACACATCCTGGCTTCTACTCATGAACAATATTTTCTTTCTTTCAACTTGGCTGCAGTGAAAAAGAATATTTTTAGTAAGCTACTTGTTGTTTACGTAAAGCAGCCTTAAGAAGCCCAAAGCAGGGGGCCTGTTAAGTAAACGCAGAAGTGGAAGACAGATGTGCGTCTCTCAATTAGGCACTAGGGCACTTGGCTGTAGAGGGGGTGAGTATGGCAAACATCATGGGAATTGTGAGTAATGCGCCCACATCCAAAGCTGCACGTGGGTTTTACTGGGCAAAGAAACTCAATGACTGTGTACCAAGAGTTTACCCAGTCTGATAGCCAGAAATTGACAGAAATGAACAGACTCAAGTCCCAGAGCACACGGAGGCACTCACCTCAGGCACAACATTTAGGCGGGAGCCAAAATCAAAATAAATAATATTTTATTACAATTTTTTTTGAAAGACAGGATCTAACAGGGCCAGATTAGGGTAAAGCGAGTGAGGTAAGACATACAAGTACACAGGACTGGCCCCTGTGTTTATTGAAAATGTTGATGTTTTGTGAATCATGGATCTTTTTGAATTAATTTGTATTTTTAAAAAATATTGCATTAAAATAATATTCATCATGAGTACTGAGCTCTTTGGTGCCTTCTTAAATTTTATGCCCCCAGTGAATGCTTTACTTGCCTTCACGTCTCCCTAGACATCATTTCCTCACTGTGGGGGGAATAATATGGAAGTAAACACACAAACAAACAAACAATCTTTCTGCCCTCAAGGAATTAATCCAGTGACTCTTCTTCCTTTGAAAAACAAACAAAAATGTTTAAGTAGATTACTGAGAAGTACTGGTAATAATATAAATTAATAACCCATTTATGTCAGGGCTTCTGCTTCTGGTAGGATGGGCTAGGCGACTTCCAACAACCCTCTCACTGAAAACAACTAAAACTTCGGGATTTAAAAACACATGCATTTTAAATGTGCCTAAAAGCATCAGGAAGCTGATAAGGTCATAATGAGCTCCCAGGCCAACATCTCAGGAGCCCAGAGCTTGCACCAGAGTCACTGCACCCTGGGAACAGCACATGTTTGCTTGGTGCAAACATTGGCTTTGATTTTGGAAACCTCGAGGGTCCGGGGAAAGGAAGTCAAGGAGGAATTCTGGGGCACAGAGAGACACATGCAGTGTCACAAAGGCAAGAACAAGCATGTTGTCCATCATAGATAAGTTAATGTCAAGGTGTGTGGGTACAAAAGAAGTACAAAAAATAAAGGGCTACCCCAAGAAAGTCAAAACACAGAATACAAAAAGGGCTGTTTTCATTTCTGTTTTTTTTTTTTTTTTTAGACCGATTCTTGCTCAGGCTCTGCTAATTTTTGTATTTTTAGTAGAGACAGGGTTTCGCCATGTTGCCCAGGCTGGTCTTGAACTCCTGACCTCAAGGCATCCATCTGCCTCAGCCTCCTCAAATGCTGGGATTACAGGTGTGAACCACTGCACCCAGCTGTTTTGAAAGGGGACACAGAACAGCTGGATGCCAAAGAGATGTCATAAAACAACATGGGATAGCCCACATACTCCTAAAAAGCTGGAGGTGGACTGAAGGAACAATCTAGCAACATTTCTGGCTCTAAAAGACAAAACAAAAACAAAAAGAAAGTTCCAGATAAATGAAAGAACTGAAGAATAGTGCCTGCTGGTGTGCATGACATCAGTTTACCCCAGGCTACCTCAGCACACTCCTGGGAGGCCAGCAGGCTGTTATTCATCTGGGACAGGAGCACGTGAACCAAGGACGAAGTCAATATTGAACACATCTCAACACATGGACAACCCTTGGGACTCAACTCTCTCACCCAGGTCCTTTGGTAATACATGGATTCTACTTTTGACGTGGATTTTGGCTTAGAGAGCTTTGTGTCATCTTAAAGAAGATGCATACAAAATTGTAAACACACAAGTACTAGTACCCCATCCAGGGCCCCCATGTAGAGCACAGCAGATCCTTTCCTGGTCTTGAACAGTTATTTTTGCTGTGTGACTTTGGACCTTTCACTTTACATTGGTAAGCCTCAATCTCCTTTCTTTTTTCTTTTTCTTTTCTTTCTTTTTTTTTGAAACAGAGTCTTGCTCTGTCACCCAGACTGGCGTGATCTCAGCTCACTACAACCTCTGCCTCCCAGATTCAAACAATTCTCCTGCCTCAGCCTCCTGAGTAGCACCCAGTACCACGTCCAGTTAATTTTTGTATTTTTAGTAGAGACGGGGTTTCACCATGTTGGCAAGGCTGGTCTTGAACTCCTGACCTCAGGTGATCCACCCGCCTCAGCCTCCCAAAGTGCTGGGATTACAGGTGTGAGCCACCGCACCCGGCCTCAATCTCCTTAAATGTAAAATGGGAGTGCCAGAACTATAACCACTTCATAGAACTATCGTGAGGATTTATAGAACAGTGAGTGTAAGTTGAGCCTGAAGTCTGGCCTGGCATTTAGCACTCCATAAATGCTGAAACTGAGCAGAGGTGTGATGCGCCAGAGTGACTGAAGCCCAGACTACTCCATGGTGTTAGGAATCAGAAGGGTGGGGAACCATGGTGGGCATAGTGGCTGGGAGGGGGCACAAGAGGGGCTTCTGAAGTGCTGGTCATGTTTTTGTCTCCTGGTATGGTTTTGGCTACATAGGTGTGCTCAATTTATAACATTTCTTTGAGATATACACTTATGATATGTATATTAATACCTTTATGTATATATCTTATTTTCTAAGATAGAGTGTCGCTTTGTCACCCAGGCTGGAGTGCAGTGGTGCGATCTTGGCTCACTGCAACCTCCGCCTCCTGGGTTCAAGTGATTCTCCTGCCTCAGCCTCCTGAGTAGCTGGAATTACCGGTGCCCATCACCATACCAGGCTAATTTTTGTATTTTTTTTTTGGTAGAGATGGGGTTTTGCCATGTTGGCTGCCTGCCTCAGACTCCCAAAGTGTTGGAATTACAGGATGAGCCGCCACGCCCAGCCATTACAATTCATTTTTTATGGGTCTGGGGGCAAGTCTTTCGCCAGAGCAAGGAGGAAAAGGGAAATCTCAACTCACCAGGAGAAACAGAGGGCTGATGGCCACCCAGCAGATCCTCCAGAACCAGCCTGGGCTGAAGCCGAGCATTTCCTTCACGTCCCTGCAGAACTGAGTGATGCCTGGAACCGCAAGGGGAAGAGAGGCAGAGGCTGAGAAAGGGCACGGGCTGTGCTGCTGTGCCCTGATTCTCTGGGAGGGTCAGAGTCACAGAATCAGCACTGGGAATGACGAGGGGAAATGACAAGCCAGAATTCCTACCCTGGACACACAGAGTAGCTCTGGAATTTCTCTCTAGGAGGAGTGCAGCAACAACAATCTGGTCCGAAAGTGGGACTGGGGGCCTTGTCACAAAACTGCATTTTTATAGCAAGCAAGGACTCTTTCTACATAGGGTGGGAGGACGGATGTGCATCTGGGAGGATGGATGGGCATCTGGGAAGAGACGCACATCCCCTTCTTGGTGCCGCACTGCCTTCCTGAGAGCTGAGTGTGTATCTGATTTCATTGTTATTGTAAAAAAGTTGAATTTTGCTCAGGAATGGTGAATCCATCTGACAGACACTGGCTTTGACCATGACACTGGAAAATTTCAAGGGAAATTTTTAACCACAATATTGCCCATTCATATGCCAGATCAAGATCAAGGTTCTTCTATAAAAAGTCACTGGTGTGGAAGTGAGAACTGAAAACTCCCAAAGAAGAGTGAGAAATTGAGAAGGGGACGGTGCTCTGTGGTTGCTTCCCTGAAAGGTCCCAGCAGTTCCTAGGGCAGGTCTGTGGAGATTCACACACTTGAACTTGGTCCTCTGAATTGCCAAGGAGGTAGGCAGATTTCTTCTTTAAAAGAAAAAAATGGGCCTGTGTGCAACCCAAAATGTGTGTCCCCTCCTTGATAATATGTGTAACAAATAACATGCAAAAGTGGTTTACTTTTGTCTGTTTTTGGGTTTTTTGTTTGAGACAGACTCTCACTCTGTTGTCTAGACTGGAGTGCAGTGGCGTGATCTTGGCTCATTGCAACCTCTGCCTCCCAGGTTCAAGCAATTCTCCTGCCTCAGTCTCCCGAGTAACTGAGATTATAGGCATGCACCATCATGCCCGGCTAAATTTTTTGTTTGTTTTGTATTTTTGGTAGAGACGGAGTTTCACCATGTTGGCCAGGCTGGTCTCGAACTCCTGATCTCAGGTGATCCACCTGCCTCAACCTCCCAAAGTGCTGGGATTACAGGTGTGAGCCACCACGCCTGGCCGAGACTCTCACAGACCCATCGTCGGGAGGTCACATCTTGTAAACTGCCCTTCACCGCCTTTTTTGGTGAAATCAGCCCTTTGCCATTGTGCCAGCTGATGGTGTAGAAGGGACCAGCTGGCTGAAGGAAGCGTCTTACCATAGAACCAAGACACAGCGACTGCCTCGATCAGCGCGACAGTGAGCACTGCAGGCCCCGTGGCGTACTCCTCCAGCAGCTTCACCACGTAGGCCCCTCCCTGGAAGGGAGAGCAGAGCCTGGGTGAGGGCCCTCTGAGGTGCCACCCCTTCCAACTATAGAGACCTGCAGGGGCTTCCTCACTTAGAATCATTCTGGAAAAATCCCACCTGGGACTGAACGTGAGTACCCCAGAAACTGCCTCTTAGGCCGGGTGCGGTGGCTCATGTCTGTCATCCCAGCACTTTGGGAGGCAGAGGCGGGCGGATCACCTGAGGTCAGGAGTTCGAGACCATCCTGGCCAACATGGTGAAATCCCATCTCTACCAAGAATACAAAAAATTAGCCGGGCGTGGTGGCGGGCACCTGTAATCCCAGCTACTCAGGAGGCTGAGGCAGGAGAGTTGCTTAAACACAAGAGGCGGAGGTTGCAGTGAGCTGAGATAGCACCATTGAACTCCAGCCTGGGGGACAGAGCAAGACTCCATCTAAAAAAAAAAAAAAAAAAAGAAAAGAAAAGAAAAAAGAAACTGCTCTTGGACAGGCCTCTGCAGTGTGGGCAGATTTTACCCACTCAGACGCCTCTTCCCCCATCCTGTGTAGTTCATTCTTCTTCTTTCCTCTCCCCACTAAACTTTAAGAGACAAACTCCAAAGGGCCTTGGGTTCTATTTTAAACTTTCTTCAACTTATTGAACACCTGCTGTGGACAGGACCCTGGAGAATCCCTGCCTCTAAAAACTGAATCCAGAAGGACCCAGGACACCAGACACATTAAGGGCCTCGGTCACAGTTTTGCCTTCTGTCCTAAATCATGACTCACTGGGGTTCCACTCAGTCCCTGTGACCCCCACTCCAGGGCCATCAGGGTCAGGGCTTAAAGATGCACATCTGCAAAATCTGCTTCAGAGTATTTACTTCAGCTACCAAAAAAAAAAAAAGAAAGAAAGAAAGAAAGAAATCTCTAGAGAGGGTGTGACTTTTTTACCATTGCAAATTCTGGAGGAGACCAAGAGGCATGACACACACGACATGCAAAATATCAGGGTAGTATCCCCATGAAAGCAGCTCTAAAGAGTGGAAATAGGCTGGAAAAGCAAATCATAATTTTCTCCAGACAGTTTTTGAAGCCTGAAATCTAGTGGGATCTACTGTAAAATGCTGAGAGCCGGTGGATACTATGCACAGAGTCTACAAGCAGATGTGCAAGAAACAACTTTTCTTCTCCTTGATGACAAACTTTTTAATGGGAGTAACAACCTCCCCTCTTTTGGTCCCAAAGCCAGGGCGCCATGTGAGATGGAAGGAGAGGAACAGCTTTCTTAGTGTTCTGTTGCCCTAGGGGAGGCCAACTCAAAGCTGAGGGGGTGGTACTCACAAAAGTCAGGGTGACCAGGGATCCAAAGAAGCAAGTGATGACCACGGCGAGCACAAACCACTCCCGGCGCTTGGCCCAGATGTGTGGGAACTCATCCAGCACAGCTGTGATCACCCCCTCCAAGCCTGCAAACTGGGAGGTACAGGCAAGCAGTCACAGTGGAGGCTTTGGGACAAGGCTGCAGCCTTCAGAACAGTGAATGGGAGGGAGGGGTAAGGGGGCAACATTGCTGAGTGACTGGTCAAGCTGATTATCACCAGTTCCCCGACTCACTGGACCATGAAAGCATCTCAAAGAGTATTTCCCCGTTTTACACTGTCATTTAAAGCCCATCACTAAGGAGAGCCAGGAAACAAAATAGAACACGTGGAGGTCTCTTGGGGAGACTTTGTTTGCACCAGAAAGGCCAACTCAAAGCTGAGACTCACTCCACACTAATAATTCCAGGCCCTGAACTGAATGCTTGGCAAAGCAGAGACCCAGGAGAGACCTCGCCCTGGCCTGTAGGCGCCATAATTGGGCCAAGGGACAGTGCTCAATAACAGTTCACGTATGTGAGCCTTGGGCCTGTGCCAGGCGCTTGACCCACATTATCCCATGAATGCCTCGAATGTAGCAGAAGGTGGTAAATGCCGAGGAGTCAGTAGGGGGTGTGAGGCACCAGAAGGGAGCAGCCACTACTGCCTGGGATGCTCAGGGATGGGAGGGAATTGAGTCCAGCTGCGTCCTCCTCCTTTCCTCTTCACCCTCCCACAGCCCACTTCCCCTTCCTGTGTCCTCACCGTGCTGTCCAAGCCCAGCGTGATTAACATCAGAAAGAAGATGATGGCAAAGAAAGTGGACGCTGGCATGTTGGCTATCGCTTCTGCATATGTGATGAAGAGGAGGCTGGGACCTGAGACAGAGGGGACAGAAGAGGAGGTGGTTGACAAGACCTATCCTACAAAGATGTCACAGAGGAAAACTCAGCTACAACAAGTTACAATTCTCATCACAAGACCTTATGCGGGAATCACGTTTTGACTCTCTACTCCGTCTGACCTGGCCGCCCCAGTTCCTGGGAGGCAGGAAGGATGGGGCCTCCATCTTGAAAATTGTGTGCCCTCCATGAACCCTGGGAGTGGGTAACAGACCCAAGACCCAGAGACTGGCAAAGCTGCACACAAGAATAAGAGTTTCCACCGTATAACAATTCTGTGGGATTTTTCAGGACCAGGATTGATATTTCTGAAGTCCATGGCGGTTAGCCCCCTCTGATAGCTTCAGCTGCAGAACAGTAGGAAATGTTAAATTGATTTCCGTAGTCACAGAGGGCTTGGAATAAAGACCTCTTTCTATTTTGAAGTCCCTTTTGATAATGTGAGGGACATGTCTTCAGCCTCTCATGGGCTAGCTAGGGGTGCCCTCGTTTGGGGCATGGGGTTGGTCAAAGCACCGAGTCAGGCCAAAGATATAAGCTTGTTAGCAAGAAGGCCCTGGGACCTCGCCCACTAGATGCCGTCATCTGTTTTTTCTACCTCTGTCGCTTTTTTCTTTTTCCACGAAAACTTCACGGTAAAATAGAGTGGTCATATTGGCTAGATTTTCTTTTTCTGCAAGGCACAGTTCTACAGATAAATGATTATTTGCTTACTAGACTTTGAGCCATCACAAGACCATCACAGGAAGCAAACACTGGTTTTAAAGCCATCATCAGAGTCAACATTTCAAGCCCACAGATTTTGAAGGCCCCAGAACTGGGTGCCAAGGGAGTTGCCCTGTCCCTGCATGGTCTGAACACATGGAAAGATCTCCAAGGCTCCAACCTTCTCTCAAATCTTTGAATAAAAAATGTTTTTATTTTGGAAACAGGGTCTTATTCTGCCACCCAGCCTGAAGTACAGTGGTGTGATCATGGCTCACTGTGGCCTTGACCTCCCAGGCTCAAGCAATCCTCCCACCTCAGCCTCCTGAGTAGCTGGGACTACAGGTGTGCACTACCATGCCCAGCTCATTTATTTTTTATAGAGGCAGGGTCTCACTATGTTGCCCTGGCTGGTCTTGAACTCCACCATGCCCAGCCTTCTTTGGAAAATTTCGGGAACATTTAGAAATAAATCAAAAGTTAGATCTTTATAAAGGCTCAACTCAGTAAAGCAACTCAGTAGGAGCAAGGGACCTGCACAAAACCTGAGGTCCTACCTGCATCTTTGGCCACCTCAGACACATCTTCATTCCTCATCTCAGCCATGTAACCGAGCACCGTGAAGATGACAAATCCCGAAACAAAGCTCGTCATGCAGTTCACCACGCTGGTCACCAGGGCATCTCTGGAGGGGAAAACCCAAGGGGCCACCTGAGACAGTTCCAAGATCAGGGCTCTAAGGAGCAACTGTCTATGTGCCTGCCCTGCCTTAGACAGGCCGGCCACAGCAAGGACAAGCAGGCTGAACTCAAGGAACCTCAAGCCTGTCCCGGAGTCTCTTCCCCTTCTCCCAGAACCCAGCTGCCGAAGCCTGCAGCTCCGACTGCCATGACCACCACACGTGGTGCAGGGAGAAGAGCAGTGGGGGGTGCTTTAAAAGGTGATCCTGCCAGCGCAGACCTCTCCATTTCAAAGCAGCCTTATTCTGGAGCAGGGCCCAGGTTGGAGTGGGGGCCAGGACAGCGCCTGAGCCTCACATTTGTGAGATTCTCAGATTTACACTTTGACATTATCTTCAAACTAAGTCACAGACTTCCAGCCAGAGAGATACTCTCATACTTTTTTTCTTTTCTTTTCTTTTCTTTTCTTTTTTTTTTTGAGACGAAGCCTTGCTTTATTGCCCAGGCTGGAGTGTAGGTAGCATGATCTCAGCTCACTGTACCCTCTGCCTCCCAGGTTCAAGTGATTCTCCTGCTTCAGCCTCCCAAGTAGCTGGGATTACAGGCGCCTGCCACCATGCCTGGCTAATTTTTGTATTTTTAGTGGAGACGGGGTCTTCCCATGTTGGCCAGGCTGGTCTCAAACTCCCACCCTCACACTTTTAAATGACAGCCTCATCATACAACTGCAGGGTGGTGTCCCAGTGCAAGGCCACATTGCTTAGGGTATATGTGAATTTCCCTCCTACCTTTAAAAAAAAATCAGTTCTACAATTATCTTATGCATAGCACAAGAAGATTGCTGGATGCTGCCATCTGTGGTCAATCAAAATTAAGTCTAAAGATGATGGGTGACATTTATTTATTTATTTTTGAGTCAGGGTCTCTCTCTGTTGCACAGGCTACAGTGCAGTGGCATGAACACAGCTCACTGCAGCCTTAACCTCCTGGGCTCAAGCAATCCTCCTGCTTCAGCCTCCTGAATAGCTGGGACCATAGGCATGCACTACCACACTCAGCTAATTTTTAAATTTTTTGTAGAGATGGGGTCTCGCCATGTTACCCAGGCTGGACTCAAACTCTTAAGCTCAAATGATCCTCCTGCCTCAGCCTCCCAAAGTGCTAAGATTACAGGTGTGAGCCACCGCACCTGGCCCAGTGGGTGATATTTAAAACCATAATTGATGTAACACTTCCTATTTTGTTAAAATTTCTGAAATAGGATTTTGTTGCAAAAATTATGGCATTTTGGCTGGGTGCAGTGGCTCACGCCTGTAATCCCAGCACTTTGGGAGGCTGAGGCGGGCAGATCACCTGAGGTTGGGAGTTCGAGATCAGCCTGACCAACATGGAGAAACCCTGTCTCTACCAAAAATACAAAATTAGCCAGGCATGGTGGTGCATGCCTGTAATCCCAGCTACTTGGGAGGCTGAAGCAGGAGAATCACTTGAACCCGGGAGGCAGAGGTTGCAGTGAGCCGAGATCACTCCAGCCTGGGCAATAAGAAACTCTGTCTCAAAAAAAAGAAAAGAAAAGAAAAGAAAAATTATGGCATTTTGTGTTAGTCAAAATAACATGATCATCATACTTTTTGTTTATACATAATACAAATAATCACATTATAATTTTTGTTGTTAAACACATTGACTAGTTAAACCTAACTATGTAATTGTATGTTGCAGCTTTTTGTAAACTTACTTTGCAATCTTTCTTTCTCTCTCTCTCTTTCTTTCTTTCTGGAATCTTGCTCTGTCACTCAGGTTGGAGTGCAATGGCACGATCTTGGCTCACTGCAACCTCTTGTGCCTTAGCCTCCCAAGTGGCTGAGATTACAGGTGTGCACCACCATGCCTGGCTAATCTTTGTATTTTTAGTACAGACAGGGTTTCGCCATGTTGGCCAGGTTAGCCTGGAACTCCTGACCTCAGGTGATCTGCCTGCCTTGGCCTCCCAAAGTGCTGGGATTACAGGTGTGAGCCACCACGCCCAGCCTCTTACTATTTTTATATACAGGAGCGCTGACAAAACCGAAGGGCCTGGGGCCCCTCTCAGCCTCTGAGCGGACTGGGTGAAGCCACAGCCTCAATGAGTGCTCTGGCCATGCGTGAGCTGGTCAGGGGCCTGCAGTACCCTTGAGGGGCAGTGGCATCAAGGCCTAAGCCTGGCCAGATTCGAGGCCGTCGGTCCCATCACCTTCCTCCATACTGGCTTTCACTCACGCCACTTTCAAGCTTTCTTTGGGGACCCCAGATACTCACTGGTAGCAGTTGTTGTTGAACTTGTTGTAGCTAGCAAAAGCCAGCAGGACCCCAAAGCCCGGACCAAGAGAGAAGAAGATCTGAGCAGCTGCATCTATCCACACCTGGAACACAGCAGGGGTAAGGGGATGGGGTGAGGGGGAGACATAGGCTGACCCTGGCACCAACAGGGTCGTCTCTCCTGCCTCCATGTGGCTAATTGCAGAGGCAGAAAACCAGCTTTTAAGGCTCATTCCAGGCATAGCCATAAATTAAGTGCCAACAAATGTGATTTCTCTTCCTATCATTTAGGCATAAACCCATCCAGTGGCCTCAACTGTACTTTACTGCTTGTATTTCTTGGTTAAAGTATCATGGCAGACTTGCACATAAAAGCCACATTTCAGTTGTCCCTACTGACCTATGTGGAGGAGGACTAGCTTCGTTTAGTAAAAAAAAAAAAAAAAGGATGAGTTTGCGTCCTTTGTAGGCACATGGATGCAGCTGGAAATCACCATTCTTAGCAAACTATCACAAGAACAGAAAACCAAACACCGCATGTTCTCACTCATAGGTGGGAACTGAACAATGACATCACTTGGACTCAGGAAGGGGAACATCACACACTGGGGCCTATCACGGGGAGGGGGAGGGGGGAGGGGGGAGGGATTGCATTGGGTGTTATACCTGATGTAAATGACGGGTTGATGGGTGCTGACGAGTTGATGGGTGCAGCACACCAACATGGCACAAGTATACATATGTAACAAACCTGCACGTTATGCACATGTGCCCTAGAACTTAAAGTATAATAATAAAATTTAAAAAAATGAAACAGGTACAGATATTTCCCTCATTATCTTACCCCTGTCTCTAGGAGTTTCTGCCAGTTGGGTTTCAAGTAGAAGAGAACACCCCTCCAGGCTCCAGGGAGGGTGGCACCCCTCACCAGCAGGACAGAAAGGATGATATAAGGGAAGGTGGCTGTCACCCACACCACCTGTAAGGAAGAAGGGCGAAAGCATGGGTTATCACCATGCTGTTCCAGGGAGGGGAGGGGAGGGAAACAGCGGAGGGGAGCACGGGAGGGGAGGGGAGGGAGGTGGGTGGATGGACATCAGTGTCTTTTATTCTTTTTTTTTTGAGATGGAGTCTCGCTCTGTCGCCCAGGTTGGAGTGCAGTGGCCGGATCTTGGCTCACTGCAACCTCTGCCTCCCGGGTTTACGCCATTTTCCTGCCTCAGCCTCTGGAGTAGCTGGGACTACAGGCATCCGTCACCTCGCCCGGCTAGTTTTTTTTTTTTTTTTCTTTTTTTGGTATTTTTTAGGGGAGACGGGGGGTTCCCGTGGTCAGGAGATCGAGACCATCCTGGCTAACACGGTGAAACCCCGTCTCGGCCTCCCAAAGTGCTGGGATTACAGGCTTGAGCCACCGCGCCCGGCCGTGTCTTTTATTCTTGAAGACCTTGGGAAAGGAGGGCAAGGTGGTGTGGCAGAAAGATCACAGCCCTTGGAATCACACAGACAGGATCAGATTCAGGTTGGCCAGTAGAACTACCTCTGAGCCCACTACACATCTATGAGGTTGAGGGAGTATCTAGCAGGAAACAATAGCACTGGCCAGTGTATAAAAAGCACTGAACATGGTCCACGATGGGTTTCCGGTAAATTATTGCCACAATTATTAATTGTGGTACTACCAGTGAGTTAAAGGAATTTTGAAAAAAAAAAAAAATCATGTAATGGTTCTTGCTTGGCATTGGCCCATTTCTAGAAAATATTGTTTTTTCTTTTCTTTTTTTTTTGTGAGACAGAATCTCGCTCTGTTGCCCAGGAGTGTAATGGCATGATCTTGGCTCACAGAAACCTCCACCTCCCAGCTTCAAGTGATTCTCTTGCCTCAGCCTCCCGAGTAGCTGGGATTACAGGCACCTGCCACCACGCCTAGCTTTTTTTTCTTTAGTGGAGATGAGGTTTCGACATGTTGGCCAGGCTGGTCTTGAACTCCTGGCCTCAAATGATCCACCCATCTCAGCTTCCCAAAGTGCTGGGATTAGAGGCGTGAGCCACCATGCCCAATCCACTTCTAGAATTTTCTAACAAATGCGGTGAAGAGAGAGAGGGTGCATCACAGAATGTGTTTGGTGTGGAAGGAAACAGTGCTGTCTGTCCAGGCTACTGGGTTTTGAGTCTGAGAGCCTGTGGGCCCCTGGGCAGGCCCAGGTCAGCAGTCAGAGCCCTCCTCACCTTGCCAGAGGTCTTGACGCCTTTCCAGATGCTGAAGTAGATAACAGTGAAGATCAGCATGATGCAGAGGGCCAGCTGCCAGCTGATGCCCCCCAAGTCCTGGAGCCCCTTAGACCGGTGGATCTGCAGGACGTGGCGCCTGGGGTGAAGGAGAAAGAAAGGCCCCTGAGAGGCTCTGGAGATTGACCTGGGCGCACATCTGTGCTGCTCCTTTGAGGGTGCCCTGGACAAATGGGCACTGTGCTGCTAGGACCAAGTGGTCACTGAGGCCCAGGAAGAGCTGGGGTTGGCCCTGCCTGTCCTGAAGGACCACAAAGCCCATTTGGCTAACACCCCGGGAAGAGTATTTAACCTAAAGGCAGACTTCCTGGATTCTCCGTTGCTGGCTGGGACCTGAACTCCTTTGCCAATGTGACTGGCTTTTGGGAACATGAGGGATGTGTAAGTGTGGGGAGTTGGCTCTCTTCCCTGCCCCAAAGTAGCTCTCTCTTTGGGCTGCCATTGCCTGAAATTCCAGCATTAAAGAACACTACCTTCCCCAAGCATCTTCTTCCAAAGGGTAGATCCCACTTACGAAGTTAACACATTAAACCATTTGAATAGTTTTGAACTTTCAAAGTACTAGGATGCTTTGCCTCCATGACATTTGGCTGAGAGGAGGACCCCAGAACAAGGGGAGTAATTTTGGAATGTGAAGGGAGGGACGGGCTTGGGCGCGTTGGAGCAACCTGGCTTGGCGCATGAGAAAGTGCGGGGAGGCACAGCAGGGCCAGGCCGTGGAGCACTTGAGGTAGAGTTTCCCAACTCAGAATTCTGCTACTCCCACCCCTGATAGCTTCATCTCTCAGAAATCTGCCAGGAGAGAGGTGGGGAGTCCTTGGCCCTGGCCTTCCTAAGAAGACAAATCCCAGGGGTGTAGCCTGCCCCGAACAGGCCCACCCCTCACTTACATGCACTTACGTGTAAAATTCTTCAGCAGGGGAGGTGGAATGGAGGGTCCAGGTGATGTTGTCCTCAGAGAAGTAATTGGTGCAGTTGCCAGTGTTCCAGGAGTTCTTGCAGCTGGTCCAGGGCAGCTGGTCCGTGAAGGAGGAGATGAGGTAGTATAGCGCCCAGGCCATGATGGTGTTGTAGTAGGAGGCAATGTAAAAGGCAATGATGCAGATGGCATAACCAATCCCTGGGTAGTGGGTGAGATGGGGAGACAGAGGCCGAGTTTAAGGGTGGCCCAATGACAAAAGGCTGAAACGGGGCATCAGAAAGCCCTGCAGCCCAGCAGAGGGGTACAGGTGGGTGCTGCCCTCCATTCCATTTCAAGGACTCCAGGCCACCACGGGAAAAATGGCCCTGCCGTAAGTCACTCATATGTATTTGCAAGGTAACATGTTTTAGAAAATGTGTACATGTCTTGCTAATGCTTTAAAATGTTTACATTTGTTTACTTCTCATTGCCATTTATTCTGTTTCTCTTTAACAATTTCACACCACTTACACAGTCAAAGCCTTAATTACTCAAGCCATCTCCTAAGGCCTGACTGATTCCAGGAGAAGGTCCCCAGCTCCCACCCATTGATGGAAATCCCTTCCGGAGAGGCTCCACTAACCCACCCCACCAAGCCCGTCAGTTACCTTTGAAAATCGGGCAGATTTTCCTCCATATTGAAATGCATCCATTTCGGTGGTACTGTCCCAGTGCGAGCTCCATGTAAAAGAGCGGGATTCCCCCAAAAATGGCCATGATGGTGTAGGGGAGGAGGAATGCCCCTGAGGCAGATGAAAGACAATTTCACTTCCTGCCCACATCTGTCCCAGGATAGCCCAACCAATCTGTGACTCTGAGAATCACAGTCGTCAGATGATGTGAGTGTCACGGAGCCACCCTGGGCTGAGTGGCCTCACGCTGTGCTCCTCTGGTCTTACTGCTTTGCCAGAAGCAGTCGTAGGGGGAGCGCCATGACTAAAACGAGGTTTCAGAGGAGGCCAAGAGAGCAATTGGGAAGAAAGCCGGGTTTGGGAGTCAACAGAACGGGCAGGACCACGTCCCCTTCTGACTGCCTGGAGAACCCTGGGCCACTTCCCCTCTCTGAGCCCCAATTTCCTCCCTATAAAAGAACACAGTTGAGGAGAGCTGAGTTTCCCAAATGTAGCCACGCATCATAGTCACCTAGATTCCTGGGTCTACCCCAGACCTCCTGAAGCAGAATCTCCAAGCATGGGTACAACACAAAAATTGTGTTCAAGCTCCCTAAGGTGTTTCTCATGCAACCAGTACCTGGGATCCTTGGAACAGACCACCTGTGACAATCTGTAGCAACAGCTGCAACCACGTGTGAGTCACTGAATCAGTATCTTTGTTCATCAGTATTATCCATGGCTCCAGACACACGATTATTGATATTTGGCTACACTTCCGTAATTCCACTGAGCCAGAACGCTCCCTGACAAGCGCCGTTTGCAGGAGTGGCTGGACAGGGTAGCTTTTCACAGAACAGGAAAGCACAGAGCTGCTACCTAACTGGAGATGCTGGTGTCTCCTGGATCTTGTGGCTGAGGCTGAATTTAAAAATACCAGGTTGGGGAATGTTCACCTGCAGCCTGAGTTTTTAGCCTAAAGTAGGGGTCAGCTGTGATTTTTCCCTGATAATTTTACCTGCTGTAAAATGCTCTGAAGCCAGAAACCTGAGGTCCATGCAAGTCATAAAGGTCCACGTAATTTACAGTCACACTGGGTAAGCCCGGCTCAAGAATAAAACCATGTGTTCTTGTGATGGCCTTCCTCCAAAGAGTTTGCTTGATCAGCTTTACGCTGGGGAATGAGTGTAAGGGGAAACGTCACCAGTGACCCAGCCCCTCACATAATGCTCAGGCTAAAGGTGAGTCCTCTGGAGCAGGAGATAAGGTGATTATGACTTCTGCTCCTCCTAGGCAGGAAGCTCTGAACTTCCCGGGGGCCCCCGGAACTACCTTTGCAGCTGCATGGACAGAAATCCTTAAAAGAGACAGTAATTCCAGGCCATTCTATGTTAGGTCATGGGAGAAGTGAGAGTGACACAAATGGATGATCCCCAAACCTCTTTTTAACTGCCCTCCCAAATCTGTTGTCAGAGCTTCCATCAAAATCAAGCTTGACTCATTTGACACCCACTTCTTGTTATTTTCCTGTGCTGATAACAAATCCAGAGGCCCCAAACCCACTCACTTTCCCCCACTGCTCTGCTCTCCCCGAGGTTCCCATCTTCAGGCCTACAGCCAGCTACTATTTTTGATAATCTATAAGTTAACTACTTGATAGGCTTTAGGGGTACAAGGAACAAGATAGGGCCTCTGGCCTCAAAAATCTAACATCCCAGGAGGAGACAGGAGGGCCAGCCATGCGTATTTTGAGGTTGGCATTAATGTCATGCTGTGAATCTAATCCAGCTTAAATTGTGCCCAGACTGGTAATTAAGACTCTGGACCTACGCTGATGCCCTTCTCTGACCTCACACAAGTCCAAAGGATCAGAAGCATCTGAGACGCTGAAGCAACCTCCAAATTTTCCCTTACGCAGGCCTACCCTTCGGGACTCTTCCCAGCAGAACTTGCCAGCAAGAGTGAAGGGACTCAGCACAGGGCTGATGGCCATTACCTCACTTCTAGCTGAGGGAGGACAGAGCCTGGAGAATGCAGGATGAGAAGGAGGCCCTTCAGTAAATGGAGTGCTAATGATGCTGGAGATCTGTGAGGTCAGTCTTGGGAGGGCTTCACCCAGCTTCAACCCGGAGAGCCTCAGACATACTCCCTTCAGCTTTTGGCTTGCTGGAGATTTGACTTTTCTTTTCTTTTCTTTTCTTTTTTTTGAGACAGAGTCTAGCTCTGGCACCCAGGCTGGAGTGCAGTGGCATCATCTTGGCTCACTGCAACCTCCACCTCCCAGGTTCATGTGATTCTCCTGCCTCAGCCTCCCAAGTAGCTGGGACTACAGGGGCCCACCACCATACCCAGCTAATTTTTAATCTTTTAGTGAAGATGGGGTTTTGCCATGTTAGCAAGGCTGGTCTTGAACTCCTGACCTCAGGTGATCCACCTGCCTGAGCCTCCCAAAGTTCTGGGATTACAGGCATGAGACACCATGCCTGGTGAGATTTGACTTTTCGACCAGCTCGGAAGTCTAAGCCATCATGTTCCCAGACTTATACCAGTGAAGACTGAGAAGATGTGATCTGTGTTCTGGCCTCTCAAGAGGACCTACAGCCCACCCCAGGTCACAGCCCACCCGGGTCACAGCCCACCCGGGTCTCAGCCCACCCCGGCTCACAGCGCACCCCAGGTCATAGCCTCTACTCACAGCCTGTGATACTGACCTCCTCCATTCTGGTAACATATGTAGGGGAAGCGCCAGACATTGCCCAGGTCCACAGCATAGCCAATGACTGAGAGGAGGAAATCCACCTTCTTGCCCCAGGTCTCCCGTTCCCCTTGATGAAGCTCAGCCACTAGGGTGGTGGTGGCCGCCGGGATAGAGTTCCGCGTGTCGTCTCCCGCACCAGGACTTGGAACTGCTGAGTATCCATTGGATATTTGCCCGGACTCCACTTTGTCCCCTGGGGTGGGAACAACCTTCTGTAGAACTCCATTTTCCTGACAGTCTTCTCCATCCTTACATGCTGAGAGCTGCTTCTGAGAATTTAAGGGCGTGGTCTCCATCCTGCTGGTTAGTAAATGGCACTGATGTCCATCTGCCAAGGATCCCAACTGAACTCTGGGTGCTTGGATTTGTGGATCACCTCCGAGCTTTCTATCGTCGGGATTGACACGTCAGGATTGACTCTGTTGGAAAGAAACACAGAGGAAGGAGAATAAAGTTAGACATTTTCCTCGTCTTTGGTATTAACTCATCATACATCTTAAACTACGTTAGTTAACACGATTACAAATGCATCTGTTAAATGTGAGACATCCTATTTGCTACATGGCAGTCCATAAAATCAACTAAGTTTCTCAACCTATACAGGGCATCAAATTACAATCAAGTAATTTCAAAAGGAAGCAACAAAACCAACAAAATAGATAGCAAATCACCAAGTTTTGCACAGGCTGGACTGGAGGGTAAAGCACTCGCTTCCCTTTGAGCTACTGGAATCTCACCTTATGGTTTGCCAGCAGCTCAGAAGAACGTGAGAGAGGCTCCAAAGTGTCACAGAGCACCCCCTTTGTCTTGGATGCCATGGTGGGGAAACAATGATAAGCAAAGGCATTTCTGCCTTTCAGTAGGCAGGACAGTCCTCGCCAGCATTTAAGCTGCACACCCAAAGTTACATTTTATATCAACTACAAATATGATTTTAAAAGGATAAAAGCAAAGGACAGAGGTGAAAAGACCTCCCTTTGTGAGGCACCCCAGCTCCTTAGCTATGGACTCTGTCACTCGTCTTTTAACCCCTAGGAAGGTTGGGGCAGCTTTGAGCTGCCTCCAGCTGTGTCCGGTCTATCTGCACACGGCCTTTCTGCGTTCCCATTATGCATCTGCAAGCCCGACTGGTCCTTAAACGGCACTGCTGCTCACCATTTACTCTTCTTGCCACTTGCCAGCAACTCCTGTGGCTAAGCCCCTTGTTATTCTGCAATAGCGGGCAAGCGAGGTCGCCTTTCCTCCAGGAGACCCAGGGAGAAGAGCGTGCAGGTTACCGACACTGGGGTGGCTGGTGTCGCCGTCCCCCTGCCCCTCCATCGGGAGGGCCCAGCCGGGGCTGCTGTGGGTTCATTTCACCCCTGTGGCCTGGGCACAGGAAAGTCAGCTCAGCTCTGAATTGAGGTCTGAGTAATCAAACATGGGGTAGAAATTTGAGCCCTTTTGGACTTTAAACCTATGGCCTGTTATAAAGTTGTAAGCAGCAGTTGTAAGACCGTTCAACTGCTCACTCTGTTTCTTCTGGGCCTGAGCTTTTCAAACTCTTGAAACAGTTTGGGAGTTGAAATATGTTTCTGCCTAGCTGAGATGACACTGGACACTTCTAGAAAAGATAGCCAGGGATGGACTATTTATAACTGCAATGATCTGAGGCTAACACTCTAGATCCAACAGTTAGGAGGATGGCTAGGGACTGGCTAATAGAAACGGCACATGGATGTCTCCCACCTACTTGGGGTTTTCGGTGACTACAACTTAACTATCTACACATGTAAAGACAAAAACATAGTAAGTGAAAAATCAGGAACAAAATAGTAGCTTCACATGGATGACTATGGTTATAAATTGAGCAAGGATTAGACAAGAACACCAGGGAATGTCAGTCACTAGGGTTTTGCGTTTGCTGCGTTTTTTCTGCAAAGTGGAAAATAAAAATTTTAAAGGGATTGATGGTTGCCAAAAACATCTACAGCAACAAGGGATAAATCAGCTCCATGTAGCCAGGGTGTGTGTGTGTGTAAGGGCGGGGGGTAGATGTCTTGGGCTGTACCCCACTGTTTGGGCCCTCCGCCACCCACCCCAGGCTCAAAGATGTAAACACCACTCAGAAGGATATGAGTTTCTGACAAGGGCAATCTCTATAACCTCATTCCCCTCACCATTTATGCTACTGTCTGGCCTTGGCCTCCCCCTGCTTCCCCCTTCTTTGGGCCCTCAACTAGGCTTGATAGGCTTTTAAAATAAACACACATCCCCTCACCCGCCATAGGTAACCATTTTACCAGGCCAAGGGATATTATTATTTTATTACGTGATGAGATGTCAACATACTTAAATATTCAGCTAAATTAAACCTGAACTTGGTGGTCAATGGTTGTGTTGTTTAAGAAGGCCTCTGTACTTCCCTCCGGCCTATATCAATTACATGTTTTGTACATTTAACAACCGCCGAACTTGAAGGCCAAATGGCAGGGAGGAAGAGTTTTTCCCTGTGCGCCGGAGGGCACCAAGCTGACAGAGCTGCCCCATCCCTTGCTCTTCCTCCCGCTGGCCTTCCACAGTTTGTTTTTTTTTTTTTTTTGAGACAGCGTCTTGCCGTGTCGCCCACACTGGTGTTCAGTGGCACAATTTTGGCTCACCGCAACTTCTGCCTCCCCGGTTCAAGCGATTCTCGTGCCCCAGCCTCCGAGTAGCTGGGACTACAGGTGCGTTCCACCATGCCTGGCTCATTTTTATATTTTTAGTAGAGATGGGGTTTCACCATGTTGGCCAGGATGGTCTCGAACTCCTGACCTCACATGATCCACCCGCCTCGGCCTCCCAAAGAGCTGGGATTACAGGTGTGAGCCACCACACCCAGCCTGGCCCCACAGTTTTCTGCAAGAACCTCTTCTATTTTCAGTACTGCCACTTTCCTCTCACTTGAACAGAAGCTCCAGTTGCATCACCCAATCTTTCCCTGGCCTCTCTACCCAGGCCCAGAGGGTCTACGGAAGGGAAACTAGGTCCAGCTCAGAAGCAATACTTTGGGGAGAGGAAATAAACATTTAGCCACAGCAGTGAGCAGTTACGCTTCTGCCTCAGGGGCCAAATGATTTGTTCTGGATTTCGTTTACCTTCTCCCTTGAGGCATCCTGCAGAGAGGGTAGAAAATGGGTTCAGGTAGGTAGACTTTGGGGGACAACGTGTGTTCTCAGGAGTCCTCAGGGCTTCAGCCCCGAAGGCATCCAGTCCTGAATTCCTGGCAACTATGGCGAGCAGCTCCTGGAAGAGTAATACACTGTTTCTATGTATTCTGAGCCATTACAGAGGTCTTGTTTCCTGAAATATCCCCTAGTTCTTTTTAATTTTTTTAATTAAAAAATTTTATATCAATAGGCTGAAGTGGCCTCAGTGCAAGAAAACCCAGAGCATCCCTCAGACAACTCATGACCGGGCAGCCTCTCCCCAGAGGCTGTCTCTCTCTATCCAGTGGTGCTTTCTGGGGTTCTCCTACTGAGCCCCTTAACTCACTCCTCTGCCTCTGCCAGGTAGAGGAAAACTCCTCTTGGTGACTAATCGGGTCGGCTAGGAGCAGATACCATGTGCCTGGGGCCCTTTCTGCCTGCAAGCTCCTGCCTGTGGAGCCCCAGACTCTCTTCTCATTTTTTTCTGATTCTGCAGAGCCCTGGCTGGCTTTTTCTATCAAGACTTGCACATAACAATGGCTGAAAACAAACTGGCCCAGGAATAGAGAAGTGTGAGTTGTTAAGAAGGTTGGTTTCTGAGAATGCCCTCTTCTAAGCTTTCTTTTTTTAAAAGGTATTTTTATCCTGCTGGGTGGAAAGATTGCAAACGAGGTCAATATTACAGCTGTGACCTTCTCCGGGCAGCCTTTGAGTTTCTCCATGGCCAGAAAAAGCCCCAGAAGGAAGCCTTCCTTTGCATCTTGGATGTGTGCTGTTGTTCCAGGTTGTGCTGGTGACAGGCTGAGGGTGGTGCCACGGACCCCCTCTCTGCAGTGGGATGACAGCTGGCAGACAGGAGCCTTGGCCCCCCAGGTCTCTGTATGTGAGGGGTGCAGTTGACCAGCCAATGGGCGTGGTTGACTTTCTCTTCACTCTCCTGAAGTTAATGCACTCCATTCCCCCAATCCCTGACTCCAAGTAAAAAAGCAGTGTTTCTATCTAAACTTCTCCTGATCAAATCTCTATTCCTCTTTCCGTACACTCTGTCTCTATAGCCAGGAGCAACCCGTACCTGAACAAGCATGCAGTCATCATGACTGGTCATAAACACCCAGCCCTTTGGAAATGCCTGTGACATTCCATCTACTTGAAGTCCATCAGTGCCTTCTAAGCAGAAAGACACTACAGAAATGCTGAACTTTGACTTCATGCGTCAAGATCAAAGTGAGTTCATTTCTCAGGAAACTCAACTTTCTTTTTCAAAACAAAAACAAATGAACTGTGGGTTTAATGCTGAGATAGGATTAGTTACAGGTCATAGAGGCAACTGGTAGTTAGTATTCTCTATTCAGAGGGAGGCTGAAGTTCCCAGGGCATCTCCCATGGGTGGTGGGAATTACAGAATGCTGGTGCCGCCCGAAGCAGTAAACCTGGAATCTGGCCCTCTCCGCGGAGAAGCACTCCTTCAGCAAAGACGTGCGCAGGCCCACATGTGCTAGGCTCCTCAGGAACAAGGCAGGCAGGCTGGGCCGGGTGACTCACCACTGCAATCCCAGCACTTTGGGAGGCCAAGGGGGGCGGATCACCTGAGGTCAGGAGTTTGAGACCAGCCTAGCCAGCATGGTGAAATCCTGTCTCTACTAAAAATACAAAAAGTAGCTGGGTGTGGTGGCGGGCACCTGTAATCTCAGCTACTTGTGAGGCTGAGGCAGGAGAATTGCTTGAACCCAGGAGGCGGAGGTTGCAGTGGGCCAAGATCCAGCCACTACACTCCAGCCTGGGCGACAAGAGTGAAACTCTGTTTCAAATAAATAAATACATACATACATTCATACATACAAAAATTAGCCGGGCGTGATGGTGCATGTCTGGAATCCCAGCTACTCAGAAGGCTGATGCATGAGAATCGCCTGAACCTGGGAGGCAGAGGTTACAGTGAGCTGAACTGTGCTCCAGCCTGGGCGACAGAGTGAGACTGTCTCAAAAAAAAGAAAAAGAAAGAAAGAAAAAAGAAACAACAGGCGCAGTCCTGCCTGCATGGTGTCCACAGGCTAAGCCCAAAATCTGAAAAGGAAGACCAATTGCTAGGAAAAACACGATGCTTCTGGAGAGAGGCTGGTGCTGCTGCACATCCCGTGGTGAACGGTGGCTGCCGCTGGCTTGCCGCGGCATGTTGAGATAGCTCACATGTTTTGCACCACAGTTGCCCCACGCTTTAAGTATTCTTTTGCTGCTATTGCACAGTTTCTGTCACAGGACCTCGGCTGTCGGCTGATCCTTCCTTGCAGGCTCTGCAGTGTAAAATGGAGGCTCACGTTTGCATCTGCTGAAGGCACCGCTGTGTTCCAGAAGTGTGCAGGGTCACAGGGGCACAGGTTGGAAGCCATAGGGACTCCTGGCTTGCCTTTCCAATGAATTGAAGAGACTTCATGATACAAATGAAGAGAATAGAGAAAATCTGCTTGTTTTTTTGGGCAAAAAGGGTAGAAATGAACTCCACTATCACAGCCATCTTCTTATCCAAAGGATTCCTTATATGACAGAGTCAAACAGCTTCGTGTTTTTCCTGTTTGTTTGTTGTTTGTTTGTTGTTGTTGTTGTTGTTAAGAGACAGGGTCTTGCTCTGTCATCCATGCTGGAGTGCAGGGGCACGATCACGGCTCTCTGCAGCCTCAACCTCCCGGGCTCAAGCAATCCTCCCACCTCAGGCTCCCGAGTAGCTGAGATTACAGGTGTGTGCCACCATACCCAGTTCATTTTTTGTATTTTTTTCAAAGACGGGGTTTCATCATGTTGCCCAGGTTGGTCTTGAACTCCTGGCCTATGAGCGATCCTCCTGCCTTGGCCTCCCAAAGTGCTGGGATTACAAGCATGATCCACTGCACCCAGCCTGGTTTAATTTTTTGGAGAGGAATTAAGTAGGATAAAATCCTCAGGGCCATTTGGGCCCGTTACCATGAGAAAGGAAAAGAATCTCTGTCCAGAACTTTCCCTGCCTGGGAGAGGATAGCCCTGGGCTTCTCTCTACACAGAGTATAAAATCTAGAGGATTTGCCCCTTGTGATGGGGTTAAGATCCCTCCCCCAGAGGCTGGCCAAAAGGACACTGGATTAATTTTGACTTTACTAGAAAGAAATGAATTTGGCATAGCAGACATGAACAGCCTCCTCCGGTGAACATAAACAGCCAAGCCCAGACTAACTTCCTTCCAGAGTCATCCTTCATTAGTTCCTGTGTTCACCCATAGCTCTCCTTTCTGTTTCAGGTCTGCACTGGAATCCCTGGTACTTACTGGCTGTGTGACTTTGAGTAGGTCACTTAACATCTCTTAGCTTCCATTTCCTCCTGTGTAAAGGCAGACTGTTAAAACTGCTACTTCCTAAAGGCTGTCATGGGAATTAAAGTATAACACATGCTTAACTCAGTGTCTAGCACAGGGAAGCATCAATAAATGACAGTGAGTTGATGTCAGTGTCTCCACCACACATCGGCAACCCATTCTGCCTTTCTACTTCACACCCTACTCAGGGAAACTAAGGCCCACAAGACTTGAGATTTAAGTGATCTCTGGCTCCCAGCACGGGCCTCAATGGGTCATGCTTGTTTCTCTCAATCAGTGCTTGGGGCCACCTGGGAAACAGACTCCTGGGCTGCTCTGCCAGAGATTCTAATTCAAGAGATCCACGTGGACACTCAGGGATCTGCAGTTTTTAACAAATACTGCAGGTTACTAAGGGGCCAGTAGGCACCAACAGTGCTGTGTGCGCCCCCACCCTGTAGCTTCCCTTCCTCTAATTATCCTGCACCCTCCAAGGCCTGGCGTAAACTTCTATCCACCTCCTCTCACCACTCCAGCCCAAGATACACTCTTTCTACTAGATTCTCATTTGTCACTCGCCATTGATTACCAGGTATCATTAGTTATCCTTTTAAGTACATTTGCTTTGTGTTCCTCTGGAAGCAGGGGCTATGGCTGCACGTCCCTGAGTCCAAATACTTGCAGACTGGAGCAGGCCCTGTATAGCTCTCAGCATGGAGGGCTTGTTTTCGGTTTCCTGGCTGGGCAAGGGTGTCAATAGATCTGAGCTCCATGTGAGGTGCTGCTCTTTCTCTCCTCCCCGGACTTAAGTCAAATGGGATCAGGGTTCTATTCTAAGGGACCCTGCCCCTCCCTGCCCCTCCTGTCAGGGAGACTGGTGTGCATCTTGGTAGCAGAGGAGGAGGGCTGCCTTAAAATCATTTTCATCGACTATAGACAGGAAGAGACTGACATGCCTAGGATTAAAGAGCCCGGGATGGGCTTTCAGACTTTGAAACAAGTACTGGCAGGCACACGCATCAGCGGCCTGGGCTCCGAATGTTCATCTGTGAGCTGGTGGTTTGGAACTTAGAATATATTTCCCACCCACAGAAGTAAACGTGGTAAACCAAAGCATCTGAAATGAAAGCTGTGATGAACACAGCGTTGTTAAGTGCTACAAGACGGCGTAGGGGTGGGGAGGGGGTTGACAATGAGACTGATCCGAAGTTCTTTCTTTCTTTATTTTAACCTTCTTTTTGGTTCTTAAGGAAAACTAAATTTAAGGAAAGAACAAGGAGCAGGGAGATCCTTGTACAGATTCCATGGAGGTGTCTTTTAGGCACTTTTGAGGTCTTTAGTTTTGTTTGTTGTTCAATTTAAAAATACACAATAGAGATGAGGTCTCCCTATGTTGCCCACGCTGGTCTCAAACTCCTGGACTCCAGCAATCCTCCTGCCTCAGCCTCCCAAAGTGCTGGGATTACAGGCGTGAGCCACTGCGCCCAGCCCAAGTTCTTTAGAAGTTGATGACATGGGCGGGGTGCAGTGGCTCACTCCTGTAATCCCATCACTTTGGGAGGCTGAGGTGGGTAGATTACCTGAGGTCGGGAGTTTGAGAATAGCCTGATCAACATGGAGAAACCCTGTATCTACTAAAAATACAAAAATTAGCCGGGCGTGGTGGCGTATGCCTGTAATCCCAGCTACTTGGGAGGCTGAGGCAGGAGAATTGCTTAAACCCAGGAGGCAGAGGCTGTGGTGAGCCGAGATCGGGCCATTGCACTCCAGCCTGGGCAACAAGAGCAAAACTCCGTCTCAAAAAAAAAAAAAAAGAAAAAAAAAGAAGAAGAAGTTGATGACATGAATTACTTGTGACACGTAATTTCACAACTTACAACTTTTTGCAGAAAACAAAACTGCTTTTACTCTGTTACCGTAGTATATTTAAATGCGGACGAGGCTGGGAAAGAGACTTGAGAAACTCAAAACAGGTGATGTGTTAGATTAAGCAGGATTAGGAGTGTCACTTACACCTCTAAACACTCCTTTACTGTTGTGATAAATACAATTTATGCAATAAGTAAAAATCAAGATAAAACACATGGGAACATGTCCACACACAGCTTCTCTTTTCCTTTGTACGGGTATATTACTAAGATTACCTTTGTGTAAAACAGACATGATTGGGCCCACAAAGGGACCCAAGACAGGGAGAAGAGGAAAAAAGCCCCAGGGAGAGGGTGCTATGAAATAAGGGTGGATTTACCTGTGGCTGCTTAGCAAGGTGGAAGAGGGAAGCGGGGAAAAACGGGTTTGAAGTGGAATTACAAAATAAAATGGGAGTGGAGAAGAGAAAAGAGAGGGGAAACTGGCCCATTTCTCTGGGCGGGGCATGGAGGGGAGAAGGAGAGGTGAGGTCAGGTGAGGTGAGGCTGCTGGACGAGAGGGGTGCATCCAGGTGGAGAGGGGGCGTGGAGGCCATGTGTGGCCCCCTCTTCAGCCACAAGGTGTTTGGAGTTTGGGTGTTGCTGCTCAAAGGTGCCTCTACTCTTAGGTCAAACATTTCTGAGATGTGCTTTAGTGTGAGTCACACAGTTGGGGACACTCGCGAAAAATCAGTTCATCCTTACACACCATTGCACCAATCTAGTTCTTAGATATACACTGAGATGAGGGCAAGAAAAACTTTCTGACCCCTGGTTTACAGTCTCACAAAGTAACACTGTAAGCTAAAAAGGACATCATTGAGACAGCGGGGGAAATGGGAATATGAGCTGTATGCGTGCGGGGGAAATGGGAATATGAGCTGCATGTGTGATAATAGTATTGTATCCATCTCCAGTTTCCCCAGCATGAACATGGCGCTGTGGTTATGTACGAGAAGGTCCTTGTTTGTTGGAAATGTATGCTAAAGTATTTAAGGAAGAAGTATCTGGAAGTCTGCAAACTCTCAAAGGTTCAACTATATATATTAGTTGAACCTATATATAGAGTATATATATATCTGTATATATACATATATACACATATATACATGTATGTACAGATTATATATACTATATATCTATATATACACGATATATATCTGTATGTATATATACAAATATATAAAAGGCATAATAATATTAATGATCTTATATATTACACATAATATATCAAATTATACATATACTGCATATGCAAAAATTAGATCTATGAATAATTAGAGTGACTTTGTACACAAACTGGCAAAATGTTAACTGGGGAAAATGGACCATATCTCTGATTTTTCAGTTGAACATTTTCAAAAGAAAAAATAATTCTAGCCCTCAGCCAGTGCTGGGAAACTTCCAGTCAGCCAAAGCTCCCTGCTGGCCAGAATAGCTTATCTCCCCTCTCCCCTCCTGGCTCTTACCTCTCTGTTCCATCGGCCCAGCTCCCCTCCTCTGAAACACGGGAAAGGGCCAGCTAATTTGATTCGCCTTTTAAAGACGACATGCCCACCATTACGGAGGGGAGAGAAGAGAGCGAAAGTACAAGAGTCTCAAGTTCCAGGCCTGGCTCTGTCCTCATGAGCCGTGGGTGAGCTCGAGCCAGCCACGCACAGAGCTATGGGGAGCAGAACCTCTCCCTGGTCCTTCCGGGTCTCACACTCTCTAATTCTTGGCCCCTTAGAGAAAACAAGGCCGGGCGTGGTGGCTCAAGCCTGTAATCCCAGCACTTTGGGAGGCCGAGACGGACGAATCACAAGGTCAGGAGATGGAGACCATCCTGGCTAACACAGTGAAACCCCGTCTCTACTAAAGAATACAAAAAACTAGCCGGGCGAGGTGGAGGGCGCCTGTAGTCGCAGCTACTCTGGAGGCTGAGGCAGGAGAATGGCGTAAACCCGGGAGGCGGAGCTTGCAGTGAGCTGAGATCCGGCCATTGCACTCCAGCCCGGGAGACAGAGCGAGACTCCGTCTCAAAAAAAAAAAAAAAAAAAAAAAAAAAGAAAACAAATCAGCTTATTTTATTCGACAGTTCAGTAACAAAGGAAATGAAATGCGCTTTTTTCCTGGTATACACACAGAAAGATCACACCAAAATCCAGGAAAGCAAAGGCCTACATACTTGCCCCCTCCCACTGGCTGCCCACCCAGCCTGGGGCTCTGGGCTCTCCCAAAGCGCACAACGGGCTCGCTGTGTCCCCAACGTGGCTGAGAAGTGCTTGCCCAGATCACCACCTGGTCTCGTCACAACCCCTCCTGTCATCTCTGCCCTCCCTACCTCAAATAAATAAAAAATCAAATAAAACCTGAAGAACTTGACTTCACCATCCCAGGAGACCCTCCCCTTGCCGTCTGTCACTCATCAGTACCTGAAGACCCTGGGACATTGCCTCTGTGTCTCCACATAACTGGGGTGCATCTCTCCTTTTGCAGACCGGGGGCTTCTGGGATTAATGGAGGTCCATCCAGTCCTGGGTGCTAAAGAGCCTGTGGCTTAAATCCCATTAACAAATCCCCTTGGTTCACAGTTGGGATGGAAGCTGGGGAGCTGCTGCCAGGTTCCAGGGGGGCCAAAGGAAAGATGGAAATAATAGTAAGACAGTCAGACTGCCTCACACCCACTTTATCACTACTCATTTTGTCACCTCATTAGACACAGGGCTGGGAAAACACTTGCTCCCATTTAAAAGCGCGTTGTTGACATTCAGTAAATGAGCCTTTATCTTCCCAGTCACCCAGAGCGAACAAAAGTCAGGCTGAAGGGACCAGCCCCTGCAGAGACCAACGTTTCTGAATGTGAACCAAAGTCAGCACGGTGAGCTCCCCCTGGAAATACGGGGCAGTGTAGGCCGATGGTGGAGCCCGTGCACACCCTAGAAGAGCAATTTGCCTTTCTGCTCAGAGAAGATCATTGATGCCAGGTTTCTGTGAAAGGCTAGTTTCATGTTTTCCCCTGGATTCCTCCTAGAAAGATGGGAGTTTTCTTTCCTTGGAATGTCATTTTGCCTCCTTAAGCCCAGAAACAGGTTCTCTGTAAGAGCAAGGGAGTGTGCCTCACTTGTCCCAAGTGTGGAGAAACAGGCACTTTTATGAGATGTTTCGCTCCACACCCACGTATGTTCCATGGAACACTGCAAACTTCAGGGGAGTGCAGGTGGCTGTCAGTAGCCCAGGGACTGGACAGGAAAATCGGCGCAGTCCAAATTTGTGCTGCTTGGGGGCCGTTTCTACCGCACCACACCCTGGGCATCTTGCAAAGGGCATTTGGGCAGCTGGGGGGTTATTGGGCCCCTGTTGGTTGGATGTGGTTAAGGTGCGGGGCTTAACTCACTTACGTGTGTCAGAGTGTGCACAGCCTCTGCCTTAGAGTGAAACCCGAGGGGATCCCCAGGAGACCCTGATTTGAAGGTGATCTCTGGGTAGAGAGTACCAGCCCTCCAGCATTTTTGCACCATCATTTCAACTCGTGTTTTCTTAAAGTGGAGAGGTTAGGGTCACGGTTGCAGAGTGAGTTGGAGGGGACTCGGACATCGTGTTAGGCAGGCCTCCCCATAGCCCCTCATTTAGAGCTGAGGACCACGAGGAGCTGATGTGTTACTGGGAATAACTAAGGTCTGAGTTACCTTCTCAACAACAACCCAAAATGACTATAATGTTTGCTCTGACTGTCCAGACATCTTTAGAAAAAGTCAAGTCATGACCATATCCTGTTGATTCATGAAGCCAAATTAAAATTAAGCTTCTTCAGGAAACTCTGCCTTCTATGTTCTGTCCAATTATACCATTCATCCCACAAGTAGGAAGCAGAAGGCGCTGCCATGTATTGGCTTAATGTCTGGAGTTACCTGTGTTTCTGTTTGGCAGGGGACATCCAGGGTGTTTGGGAAGCAAGTACCTGCTGTAAAAAAGAGACTGATCCGGCCGGGCGCGGTGGCTCAAGCCTGTAATCCCAGCACTTTGGGAGGCCGAGACGGGTGGATCACGAGGTCATGAGATCGAGACCATCCTGGCTAACACGGTGAAACCCCGTCTCTACTAAAAAATACAAAAAACTAGCCGGGCGAGATGGCGGGCGCCTGTAATCCCAGCTACTCGGGAGGCTGAGGCAGGAGAATGGCGTAAACCCGGGAGGCGGAGCTTGCAGTGAGCCGAGATTGCGCCACTGCACTCCAGCCTGGGTGACAGAGCGAGACTCCGTCTCAAAAAAAAAAAAAAAAAAAAGAAAGAGACTGATCCATGCTCCTAATCCCCCCTCCAGCCAAGCATCCCCATTCCTCAGGCACCTCACCCATTTGCAAAACTCTTCAACATGCCTCTCCAAGTTTCATCAGAATGCTCAGACGACTCTAAACATCCCCCAAGAGGAATTTCTGAGGTCTTTCGGATTCCATTAAAACATCAACATTATTCCCTCTATCCCACTCCGAGTACATATATATTTCTTAAACAACCAGATCGGAAGAAATGTGTTTGAATATCTGTGTTAGTGGTTACATCTCTGAGAGGTCTTAGATGGATTACCAGAGTGTTGAGGGAACTTTTGATTAACTGTGAAGCAGTTCCAATCTGTTCTTTAGTGGGAAAAAGAAAGAAAGAAAATAGAAAAGCCCATGCCCCAAGTGGCTTGCTCAATTTACACAAACCTCATAAGAACCTGCCTCTCACTCATCCATGTTGGAACGGTCACTGCAACCCGAGTGCGTGGTAGGAAAACCCAAACCCTGGGGCCTCAGTGGCTTCACACAGAAGCAAGTAATGGGACAAACAGTCAAAGCTGTGTGCTCCCTGCGTTCCTAAAAACCCAACACTGACGCTGCCCACAGTTCTCTGTTTCACTAAACACAAGTCCCAATGTCACCTTCTTAGACATTTTTCCTACGTAACTGAAGGCAAAACACATTAAATATTTGATCTCGTCTTCCTATGAAGAGTTAGCTAGCAGGCTCATAAATAATCCATTGACCTGGTTCACTTTTCTGGACAAAACTGATTGTAAAAATACATACACAAAGCCTTTGTAATGTCTGATTCAGAAATTCTACCCCTCTCAAATTCCTCAGAGTCCCAAATGGAAAAGGAACAATTCAATATGCAAAAGCCCCAGTTCAGAAGAAAATCTGCTCCTTAGCCCAAGACCCAAATCCACTCTCGAGCTCCAGAGAGTTTTTTTTTCCAAGAACAAATTTGAATGTACACAATTTTCAAGCAAATGATGGTTATACCCTTCAACCACGCAGCACAGTCATTGCAGTTGGAGTTTCACATAAATTCTGAATGCCCTGTGAGATGTCTGAGCGCGCCTCAGCTCTGACAGTGAAACCACCCAAGCGCGCGGAGACTGGGCCCACTTCAGCGCCACTCAGATTTCTCTAGCTATCTGGGCATTTGTGTCAACCAGAACTCTCCCTTTGCATAAAGCCACCTGCACGCGATGACAGCAAAGTAAAGATCAAACCTAAACCATGGGTTGAAACGAAAGCAACTTTTCCCAAAGCGCAGGACAGCACTTTGCTCAAGACCCTCTTTAAGGGGTCTTTCGCGGGTCCTCAAGAGGTTGCAAAGCCACTGCAACAACAAAGGAGCTCCTTACGCCCGCCCCCCAGGCTCCTTCGAGCACTCCACGTTCCTCATCCCCGACCCGGCCGGTCCGCTTCAGCTCTAGCTCTTGCGGAGCTTGGAGGGCGCAGGGTCAGGATCCGGCGCCCACCGCTGGGGCGCATGCACGTCCTCGCCTCCTCGCCTCCTCGCCGGGCGGTGAGGCGCAGCGGTTCTCTCCCCCTCCCTGAGGCGGGGAAGAAGTTCTGGAAAGAAACGTGGGTTCGAGGTGGAGAGGAAAAGCGGACCTACCTGCAGGGCTGTGCGTGGAGGCTGGTCCCAGGCTGGGGAGGTGGGCGGGCCTCGCGCCCTCGAGGCACCGGGCAGCGCTGGCTGTGAGGAGGGGCGCCCTCGCGGCCGTATTTGTACCCGCGGCCCCTCACATGGTCTGATCTCTAGATAGCCGCCGCCAAAGAGCTCTTGAAGAATTTTTGCGTCACTTTGAGGCGAATAAACTTAATGCTTCCCCGCGGCCGCGGCTCGGCGGTCCCGCTGGATGGGGTTGCGCTCGTCCGGGAGGGGCCGCGCTACTGGGCGGAGTGCGCGCCCGACCCCAGCGCCAGGAGGGGAGGGACCCCCGACACACACACGCTTACAGGGAGGAGCGGAGCGCGGAGCAGCAGACAGGGCAGGGCCGAGCGAGGAATCCCGACTTTCCTGCTCTTTAACTTTGTGGGAGGGGGGAGGCTGCACAACGGGGCATGGGATATGCGCCTCCCCTGCCGCCCCCCTCCCCCAGGACGGCACAGAGGGGTCTGTTGGTGCCGCTTCCTCTTGACCTCCGACACCTCCCCATCGCCCCCATCCCGAAACCTGCTCTTTCTTCCCGGGACGTTAACGGTCCTTGGTACCCATGCGTTTATCTGACTGCTGGGATGTGAGCTCAACTTAGAGGCCCTTGTCTAATTCCTCTCTGTCCCCAGAGTCTCACAATAAAGACTTCCACAATGAAGGAATGAAGAGCTGGTTCTCATTTTGTTAACCAGCTACTGTTCAAAGCTGCGTCAAAACGGAGCACAGTGCTTTGGGAGGCTGAGGCGGGAGGATCGCTTGAGCCCAGGAATTCGAGACCAGCCTGGGCAACACAGCAAGACCCTATCTCTAGAAAAAAAAAATTCTTTTTTAATTAACCGGGCGTGGTTGCCCACACCTGTGGTCCCAGCTACTCAGGAGGCTGAGGTGGAGGATCAGCTGAGCCCAGGAGGTCGAGGCTGCAGTGAGCCGTGATGGAGCCACTGCACTCAAACCTGGGTGACGATTTGAATTATCTGAAAGCGCCCAACAGGAGCCTATTGTTTTGAACCATGTGCATGTTATTTTGATACTTTTTTTCAAAAAGTTTAAAAATGGATTTAATGTTAATACCCTTTTTGCTAAAATTATTTAAAACTTTAAAAAGGGCACATGCAGTGCTTGCTTTGGGTTGTCCCTGAGGCGGAGAAGAGAAGGCTCTACCGCTCCCCAAGAAGAGGCCAGGAACGATAGGAAGTAGAAGACTGAAAGGAAATAGCAGTAACAAGTTTGCAGCTCCAGAGAAGCCACAGCCCCTTGTACTTGGAGGAACTGACCCCTGAAAACTGTGCGGCCGGTTGGGCTGAGCGTCTAGAGGGACTGAGCTGGACAACCACGGGCAAGCGAGGGCGGCACCCAGCGGGAGGAGTCCGCACAGGATTCTGGTGCCACCTAGACGCCAGGGCGGGGACCGCAAGGTGGGCGGGAGGCTTGGAGCCCGGGATGCAGGGGGATACTGGGAGGGTGCAAGGGGAATGCTGGAGGGGTGCAGGGGGGATGCCGCGAGGGGTGCAGGGGGGATAATGGGGGTGCAGGGGGATGCTGCGAGGGGTGCAGAGGGGATAATGAGGTTGCAGGGGAGATCCTGGGAGGGATGCAGGGGGATGCTGGAAAGGCTGCAGGGGGGATGCTGAGGGGTGCGGGGGAGATGCTGGGGGAGCTGCAGGGGGAATACTGGGGGGTGCAGGGGGGATGCCGCAAGGGGTGCAGGGGGGATAAAGGAGGTGAGGGGGGATGCTGCGAGGGGTGCAGGGGAGATAATGGGGGTGCAAGGGAGATCCTGGGAGGGATGCAGGGGGATGCTGAAAGGGCTGCAGGGGGGATGCTGGGGGTGCAGGGGGGATGCCGCAAGGGGTGCAGGGAGGATTATGGGGGGTGCAGGGGAGATCCTAGGAGGGGTACAGGGAGATGCTGGGAGGGCTGCAGCAGGGACATTAGGGGGTTAGGTGCTGGCATTCGGAGCGGCAATGCCAGGCGGGGGATTCCCCAACAAGCTTGGGAATTTCATCCCCAGGGGCAGCGCCTGCATGGGGGTGGGGGCTCCTCCTTTCAGATGAACACAGTTGTCTGCTGCCTCCCACGTTCCACTTCTCGTTCTTAAATGAGCATGTTTGTGCCGTATAGGCAAGGGCAACAAAAAACGAGAGGTGCTATTTCCAGGAGGGCCAAAGGAGGGGGGCAAGGGCGCTGGGAAGAGGCGCCAGCGGAGGACGGCAGCAGGGGAGACTTTAGCGCTTGGCCACCAAGACTAGATCTGTCCAGTGTGACTTGATACTTCTTAACTGTGGAGTCTGGTGAACTTGTCCTCATCACTCCTGGCCTTCCTTCTAGACTCTTTCTAGCCGAACATCCATTCCTGCCCAGCGCGCAGCCCCTCCCTATGGCACTGCCCTGTTCTATGGCGCTGCCTAGAGAGTGGGCACCCCGTGGACCTGGGTCAAATCCCGGCCCCCACCCTGTACAGTCGTGTGGGCTTGGCCGAGCTCCTTAACCTCAAGCTGTCTGGCCTTTGTGTCTCTGTCTGTGAAGTAGGGAGGATGATCTCGGTGGGCACTGCCCAGCTGTTGGTGGGGAAGGGACCAACTCCTTGCAGGCCCTGTGCGCTGGGCCCTTCCTCCAAGGGGGCCTTCGACCCATCCTCTATCTGGCCGGGTGATCCCATCTCCTCCCCTCTTGCTCCCTGGCTGCAGGCACCCACCATTAGCAAACGACATTAGAATTACACAGACGGCCCCACCCTGATTCCCCCTGCCTCCCTGGCAGAGTCCGCACACAATTGGTCCAGACCCTCCCCCTCTCTTTAAACAGGTGTTTCTCTTTCTCCTGCCCTGGGCACCATCCCACAGAAAGGACAGGCCCACCTGCAGGTCCTCACCTCCACAGAGCCAGCCCTTCTCCCCACTGGAGCAGCCCTGCTCTGCCTTCTGATACTCATCGCCACAAGCGCCTTGTCCTTCTCCGACCTCCCACTCCCTCCTTCTGAACCCGCACCGTGCTCCCCTGCCAGGCGGTCAGTCGACTGCCGCTCCCCGCCTCCAATTCAGGTGGACAGGTTCCAGCGTCCACCGCCCGGGAAGGGGCAGCCCGCACCCGAGCCTCCCCCGCCTCTGGGCCGCTCCTTCCCAGCCTGAGCCTGACCGCATGAGGAAGTCACAACCTCTGTTGCTCCAGAGACCTGGGGAGGCTGGGAGACCCTATCCTGGGCGTGGAAGGCAAGGGGGAGCCCTGAGCGTGGCAGGAGGGAAGCAGTGTTTCGGGGAATGATCTCATATCTATGACCTGCGTGCGCTGCAGGTAACAGCGGGGAGCATCGTGGTGGTTGGGGTTCCTTAGAATGTGAATGCAGGTGTCAGCGGTGGCGGGGAAGGGATGCAAGCCAGAAACCCAGCAGGCACCTGCGAAGCTTGGTGCTGGTGATGTATAGGGACAGCCATGGAGATGTCAAGGGCGACAGGTCCTGGGCAGCTGGGAAGAGGCTGCCAGGCGATCACCGCACAGCAATATTTTTCTTTGTTCACCTGCTTGAACCCATAAATAGTGGGGCTTAGAAGCTGCTCTGGGGCTCAGAATAAACGTAGGCTTTCGCTTTGAGAGGTAAGGAGCACATAAATATTTACACCTGCCCCAAACACCGCCAAGAAAACCCACTTACTGGGAGTCTCAAAGGCCAGCAGTGAGTTCTCTGTGGAGACAGCCAGGACCCAACCATGAGAATCCCGGGATCTCCCTCCGGAAGCCTTTGGTGCCATCTGTCTGTCCTGCCTCTGCCCTGTTTATACAATAAAGGAAGAAGGAGGCCCACCCCTCCTTGTGGGCTTTTCTTCAGGCCCAGGAAAATGCTGACAGTATTCTGTCCTTAGAGTGTCGTCCTGCTCCACTCCCACCAGCACCTCCCCGACACCCCCAGTTTTTCCTGGGACCTGGTTTTGGTGACTCTACATTCATTCATGTTCAGTGGCACCTCCAAGGCAGGACTTGCTACCACTGGGAACCTTGGGCTCCTCTCTACAGAGGTCTCCATGAGAGCCCCTAGCAGGCCCCCCCATCCAGATGAAGCAAGCTAAAGGGAACTCCAAGCAAGGTCCCTTTGGGAATGCGGGGGGTGTGGGAGAGGAACAGATCAGGTTCGGCCCTAGGAAGGCCAGAAACGTTTGGAAGTAGGTTCATCTTGTCATTGATCACTTTTCCTAGCTCCTTCCCCCCATATTCCTTCAGAGCCTTCTGCCTTTGCTAAACCCTCCTCCTGGCACCCCATCACCCGGTCTCCCACCTCCCTCTCCCCAGCCGCACTGTCCTCTCCACTTGAACTCCCGTTACCTCTTATCACGTGTTATGGCAGCAGCCTCACCACACCACCCACTCTATGATAGCACCCCAAACCCTCCCAGAAGCATTTGCTGGGCAAATGCCAATGCCAATAACAATAACTAAGACTTTTAAAGCGCTTTCTATCTAAGGCCCATAATTAACCCCCTCAGTCTTCACCAGGGGCGCCCCTGCTGCTTCCACAACCCCATTGAGAGGCACAGTCATAATTGTTTAAAATCAGGAAGTCTTTTTCAGATTAGCGTCGATGTAAGTTTCCATTGCTACCCTTGCTTAACTCATTGTATATTCAGACTTCATGGAGAATTTTTTCTAAAAGAGGGGGAAAGGTGGGAGTCTCGGCTGATATGGAAAGGCCCAGCTTGAAGGACACTCACACATGAGGAGAAATCAAGGTGTAGGTGACCCCCAGACTTTACAGATACTGGGACTACCCCACAATCTAGCTGCAATCTCTGTGAGCCAGGGTGTAGCAGGACAAGCCACAGACAAGACCCCTCAGACACCGGGTTGAAGAAGGAAGTGGCTTTATTCAGCTGGGAGCATCAGCGGACTCACATCTCAAGAACTGAACTCCCTGAAAAAGAAATTCCTGGCCCTTTTAAGGGCTTACAACTCTAAGGGGCACATGTGAAAGGGTCGTGATAGATCGAGCAAGCGTGGAGAACGTGGCTGGGGGCTACATCCATCAGCTAACAGAACAGAAAGTTTTGCAATGCTTCCTCATACAATGCCTGGAATTTACAGATAACACAAGTAGTTTAGGTCAGGGGTTGATCATATTATTATTATATTATTATTATTATTTTTTAACCACCAGGACCGAGTGGTGCCAAGGTCATCTGGCTATTTATCTTACTTTTTTTTTTTTTTTTTACTTTTTTGTTTTTTTTTTTTTCTTCTGTCTTATAAACTAGGCGTGGGCCGGGGGTGGCAGGGGAAGGTGGAGGGGGGAGGTGGGCAGCAGAAGTGGTGGGTGAATGAATGAATTCCTTAAGGGTGTATGATTTCTACTTCCTCCCTAGAGGATTCCCTTCCCTGACTCCATCAGCCAGGGCCACACTCCGGAGCGCAGCTGTTTTCCCTTCCACCTTGGTGGAGATGTTGACGCCAGAAGCACAGAGAACCAGGGAGGGCCCCACCGCCCTGTACACACACAGAGCTGTTGGAGCACATTGGTCCCTCTCCGAATTTCCTAGACTCTGGGTTCCCAAGGGACAGGGTGCTTGCTGCCTGTCTCCATGCCTCAACACCTATCACTGCGTGGGCGCACAGCAGCCTCCATAAATGTACACACTGGCAATGAAGGGCTTGGAAAATGCCTCTGAGTCTTACCAGACTTCGTGCCATAAAACCAGGGCCCCAGGGGCATATCCACCAATGGAGTATCATGCAGCAGGTAAAAAGAGTAAGGCAGTTTTCTATGGGCTGATCTGGGGAAGTTCTCAAGATTTATTATAAATGGAGGAAAATAAAATGCACAGAACAGGTGTTACTCCAATTTGTTGAGGGCAAGGCATAGGGGCTGATATGTGTATTGAAATCTGTAAGTGCACAGAAGAGACTGGGAACAGTAGGTGCCTTGGAAGGAGAGGATATTAGGGTGGAAGGAAATCCCCTTTGTCAACATCTACCCTGCTGTACTATTTACATATTTGCCATGTGCAGGTGATATTTTTATGAAACTTTTTCAGAAAAGCATTTTTTTAAATTATAAAAGGCAAAGAAAGAAAGGGGTAAGGGTGAAAGGGAGGGAAAAGAAAGAAAAGAGGAGAAGACGAAGAAAAAAAGATGTTCTAAGGAGCCTCGGGCGTCTCACAAAGGAGGTACGAGCCCTAGGGAGTTCAAAGGGGCTCAGCTCCATGTTACAGCAGACGCACTACCCCACAAATGTTGCCACATTACACATCACCAGTGCTGTTCACTTAAGGAGTACATTTTTTTTACCTATTTATTAGCAAAGATGCTGGGAGCCAAGAGGTGAAGTCCAAGGCTTTGCTCAAGACCTGATCAAAGAGTTAGACCTACTCTTAGAACTCAAGCCCTCTGCTCCCAGCTCCTGAAGCCAATCCTCTCTCCTGTATCCCATTTCCATTTTTCTTTCTCTTGCTCAAGTTTATAAGACACTCACCCTCTCTTTGGCTCTTCTTCCTCTCAGCAAACTTCAGGGTAACTTGTGTCTCTCCATCTAGGAAGGGCTTCCCTTAGTTTCTTCTTGGTGAGCTGATCACCCTCACCCTTGACGTCTGTGTTCACTGTGGGTTGAAGTTACTTTAAAACCAGTCAGCACGTTTCCTTCTCCAACTTCAAGCCCTTTCACAATTATTACGGAGTTTACTGGAAGACCTCTCTCATATAAAGTCACCTTCTTTTTCAACTGGTTCATGCATAAACATGTTATTTTCCCAAGTAAATGCTAATTTGGTTGGAGAGAAGCGAATTGTTTCAACTCCTAGAGGGGCTCCCACAACACTGGACACATTGAAGAAGCTCCATGAGAACTGTTTTTAATAAAAGCTGCCATTTATTGAGCCTCTGCTGGGTACGTTATATGAATTATCTTCTGTCCTTTTTCTACCATATGGGAAATATGCAATATAAACTGGTATTATTATTTTTGGATAACTATATATGTTATCAAAAACTAAATTATGGTTTTCCTCCTTTTCAGGCTGAGTTCTCATGTTTAATAATTTTTTTTTTTTGAGATGGAGTCTCGCTCTGTCATTCAGGCTGGAGTGCAGTGGCGTGATCTCAGCTCACTGAAACCTCTGCCTCCTGGGTTCAAGCGATTCTCCTGCCTCAGCCTCCTGAGTAGCTGGGACTACAGGTGTGCAACACCACACCCAGCTAATTTTTGTATTTTTAGTAGAGATGGGGTTTCACCATGTTGGCCATATGATCTCAATCTCTTCACCTTGTGATCCGCCCATCTTGGCCTCACAAAGTGAATAAATTTTAATATTGTTTTTCAACAAAGGAAGTACGGAAATGGAGGCTCTGAGAGGTTAAGTAGTTTCTCCACATTTATACAGGCTTGCCAGGTGTAAGCACTTATATGCTTGCCAAGTGGCAAGGCCAGCATATCTGAGTCCAAAGGCCCTGGTCTTCCCATTGTGTTGGGCTGATTTGAAACAAGGTTCAAGCAGTGAGGAAGCCAGGTAAGCCTCTGTTGTTCTCTCCCTACCTATTCTCCCCGCTGCCACGCACCTCCATGAAATGAAATTGAGACCTTAATGTGAAATGTTGGAATACAAAGACCTCCGGGGGCTTTGTTCTCGTTCTAGTTGTCCCTACTGAGCAAGTTATAGTGAAGCTGACTTCAGGTCTATGTAAAGACTGTTCATTAATTATAGCTGTCAGAATGGAGGGTGTGCTCAGTGTCAGCCTACCCTATATTTCTTATGAGCCAGGCACTGAGAATACAGTCACTAGCAGGACAAGGTTCCCGCCCCCGGGAGTGAACAGGGAGTAACTGACTTTGGGGAAAACAGACAATACACATATAAATACATCGGTACCTCCAGAAAGTGGTAAGTGCTGTGAATAAAATAGACCCTGTAACAGCATGGAGGTGGCAGAGGCAGGGGGAGGAGGAAGTTGGCTCCCTGGATAAGGTGATCAGAGATGGCCTTGACACTGAAGGTGTGACCCAAATGAGAAGCCAGCCATGCAGAGACCTGAGGGAAGAGCTTTAGGTAGAAGGAACAGCAAGGAGGAACAGCAAGGAGGTGGAGATGAGCACGGTGTGTCTGAGGGACAAAGTGCGGGACAGGGTGGGAGGTGGTCAGTGGTTGGCTGAAGCAGAGTGTACAAGGGGAGTAAGTCGACTGTGGACAGGAGGGCAGGGGCCACAATGAGAGGCTGTGTGTTCCCGTCATTCAATGTGTGCAAGTAGAACTTAAAAGACGTACTCGTTGTGGAGAATTTTGGACTAGGTTAACCCATAAGGTCTCCGCCAGGTGAGATATAGGGATGCTGCAATTCTAAGTCAAGCACCCTCCGTACTCCACCAAATGGCCACCCTTCCTCGGTTGCCCTAGCCTTCTGCACAGCAGCTGATGTTTAAAAACCAAACAGCTGTCATGGGGTAGCCTGAAAGATGGCTCCAGAACTCATTCTGTCCACTTCAAGATGTGCTACCAAACTAGAGTTTTTCTAGAGGAGTCAGCAAGAGGGAAAGCAGTGAGTATTCAAACAATATCCGGGAAAGAAGATGTGGAGGGCTTCCCATCTGCACACAATCCTCTTTCCAAATAACTGATGTGGTGGCTCATGCTTGTAATCCCAGCACTTTGGGAGGCCTAGGAGGGGAGATCAATTGAGGCCAGGAGTTCAAGACCAGCCTGGTCAACATGGTGAAACCTTGTCTGTACTAAAAAAAAAAAAAAAAAAAAAAATTAGCCGTGACGGTGCCCGTCTGTAATCCCAGCTACTCTGGAGGCTAAGGTGGGAGAACTGCTTGAACCTAGGAAGTGGAGGCTGCAGTGAGCCGAGATCGTGCTTCTGCACTCTGCACTCCAGCTTGGGTGACAGAATGAGACTCAAAACACAAAACAAACAAAGACAAAATAGCTGCAGCTGGTGTGAACTGAACATTCCCTCCCTATTTCCTTTCCCTCTGCAATAACGTGGAAAGGACTTGGGAGTTTGAAAAACAGAAAAACCCAGGCCAGTTTAATCCTAGTTTTCAACCCATTTGTGTCACAGACCCCAAGAAGGAAGCACTGGCTTCATGAGTATCAACAACGGTTCTGAACAACTTGTCCTAAGTATGACCATGCTCATCTGGAATTACTTTAAAAAGTGGAATCTAACTTAACAAATGACTAACCAGAGCCACAGCGGGCAGTGGTGCCCACCCGCACACTGGAGGAACGGGACTTCAAGTACAAGTGCCCTGGTGCCGCCAACAGCAAATTAGAATTAAGTTGCTCTTTAAGGACAAGCCAAGGCAAGCACATGGGGCCACACCATATCCTGAAGGCATGTCTCATTATCGTGTCTTGGCTTCTTGGACATGTAGGGTCACCATTACTCAGGCCAGGGCTTCCCAGAGGCCACAGCCATGAAGCTCTCCTCTGGTGACACTATAAGATTCGGAGTTAAAGCAAAAGACAACCCCATGCCCTCCCATTTCCTCATTCGTCACCCAAATATTAGCAGTTTCTTCCAACTGAGACCTCGAGCTACAACTTCATCCCATTTCCCTGATTGTTTAGCAGAGAAGATACACCCACCATGCTTCAATTCTCCCCTCTGGATCCTCATTTCATTGGAAAAATGGATTTTATTAAGTATTTGGTAATGAAGATTATCTTTTTTACATATTGCTGCATTTGGTTTAGGACTTTGCATCTATGTTTATGGGTGAGGTTTACATGTATTTTTTCCACTATCCTTATCAGGGTTCTATCAGCCTCGTAAAATCATTCTTTAGGCCATAAAGTCATTTTTTACATCTTGCCTATTGAGCTAATCAAGTTGCTCCCGAGAAGACTTCCAACTTCCTGGCTACTAGAGTTCTAGGAGCCAAGGATGGCAAGAAGATTCAGAATGTAAATGCTCATTGACTCCCCTTGGGGGTTCACCCGACGCCCAGACTACACTTTTTCTCTAATGGGCTGATGAACGGAGGAAGGGCAGTCATCAAGCTGGTGGGTATAGGAAGGGGACCCAACGGACATTCAACTCTTTGGTAACCCTCCCTTCACACCCAATTCGGGAAGTCATGCTTTCTGTTGCTACCGTATCTGTGCTTTTCGGGGGACGATGCACTGTAAACTGTTATCACTGGCTTTCTCCACCAGGGCTCAGTGAAATTCACGTTTTTCAGCTCTGCTAAATCTTCCAAGGTCTCCATCTGCTTTCTGGGTTTAAATATTTCATGGACTCCTCTCCTGGTCTTCCCGAGCTTGTGGATTTGTCCTCTAAACAAATCCCTTTTACTGTTGCTTTGAGGGTATTTTCTAGTTTTCTAATATTTGCAGCATCTATAATACCCTTTTAATTCCATGTGTACCTAAAAAATATTTGTCAACTTTTCTTTAAAAGAACCAACTTCTTCTGGCTTTGTTGATGCTATGCTTAATTTCTGTGCATATCTACTTTCTTTAGGTTTATTTTGCTGTTCTAATTTCTTGAAAGATGTTTAGCTCAATTTTCAGCCTTTATTACATCCTAGCATTTTTATATTTAGATTTAGAATTTACATTCTTCTATTATTAAGAACTATAAAATTCTGTAATCTTAATACATTAATTTAATGCTGCAAAATTTTAAAATTACTGTTGTAGCTGCATCCCTCATTTTTACATATTTTTATTATTGTTTAGGTTAAATTTCCTTCATGATTATGATTTCTTCTTGGACCCATGAGTTTTAATTTCTAAACATACAGAGGTCATCTTGTAATCTTTTAATTTTGGTTTCTAACTTAATTGCACTGTGGTTGGAGTGTGGTCTACGTGGCAACAACCTTTTCAAATTTGTTGAGGTTGACTCTACTGTCCAGTGTGTGGTCAATTTTTGAAAAAGTTCCATATGTGATCAACATGAAAGTGCAGTTGTTAGATGCATTTTTTTTTTTTAACAGGTTGATGCTCGGTCATTGGTTTCCACACATCTGAGCTTTCAGGATGAAGATGTGGTCTTCTACACATGTCCATTTTACCAAACTCGCTAAATGCTTACATCTCTTACATACTTACCTGAATTTTTTGTTGCTTGGTCTATGTGAAGTATATTAAAATCCCCCACTATGATGCTGGATTTCTTATTTTTCCATACAGCTGTTTTTGTTTTACATATTTTGAGGCAATGTTATTAGGTATGTAACTTAGAATCTTTATGTGTTTCTGAAGAACTGGGTAAGCGTATCATTATGTAGTGGTTCTATCTGTAGTAATGCTTTTTGTCTTAAAGCCTGTTTCCAGGGCTGCGGTGTTCCACAGCTCTAGGGAGGACATTCACATTACAGTTATGCAAATAGCATACCCTGGAATTAGACCGTCTGTTTCGTTATTCAGAGTGGCCTTAATTTTGTGGGTTATGAATATAACTTCTCAGTTTTATTTTGGTTAGTGTCTGCCTGATGTATCTTTTCTATCCTTTCTTATATTCTAGGTTGCCTATGTGTCTCTCTTGTCATCACATATGGTTGGATTTCTTTTAAAAATCCAGTGTGGCATTCTTTTTTTCTTTCTGGAACATTTAGTCCATTTACATATAATTATTGGCACATTTAGATTTCTCTCTAGTATCTTTTTTTTTTTTGAGACGGAGTCTGGCTCTGTCACCCAGGCTGGAGTGCAGTGGCCGGATCTCAGCTCACTGCAAGCTCCGCCTCCCAGGTTTACGCCATTCTCCTGCCTCAGCCTCCCGAGTAGCTGGGACTACAGGCGCCCGCCACCTCGCCCGGCTAGTTTTTTTTTTGTATATTTTAGTAGAGACGGGGTTTCACCGTGTTAGCCAGGATGGTCTCGATCTCCTGACCTTGTGATCCGCCCGTCTCGGCCTCCCAAAATGCTGGGATTACAGGCTTGAGCCACCGTGCCCGGCCCTCTCTAGTATCTTATTTTGGATGCTCTATTTGTCCTGCCTTTTCCTTCTCTACCCTATCTTGTCTTCTTATGGACTGATTGCATTTTTCCATTCTATTTATTCTTGACTGGAAACTGTATCCTCTGCTTATTTTTAGTAGATACTACAGAAGTTTTTGGCACACGTTTACATACCAAAGTCTGAAGTTAAACAATGTATTTATCTTCTTCCTGAAAGACACAAGGATCTTAGAATATGTTCATTCCTATTACCTCCCCTCCCTAGTTATCTGCTACCTTCATGGATTTTAGTTTCACCTTTTTTCAAACCCTGTAAGACTCATCTACAGTTGCTTTTTGTGTAGCTGATCCACATAACAATCATGTTCTTTATTCTACATTCCTTGATACATTTCAACCCTTCCATATGATCACTTCCCTTCTGTTGGGGCAAACTCAGTTTTTTTGTGAAAATGTCTTCTATTTCACCCTTGTTCTTGAAAGGGTGGGCCAATCTCAGTAAGGTAACTTACTGACCTATTCTAAGGCTGGGCCCAACAGAGCCTCACTCCCCACCCTTGCAGGGACCCTGGATCCGGATAGAACATTTACATGGTAGGGAACAGTCCTTAAATAGGCACTTGGAAGCCCTTTGCAGATGCCGGTGAGAATCGGCAGTCTGGGCAAGAGCACACATCTTGCAGAGAAGATGAGGAGGGAAGCCCTGTTCCTGTTTTTTCACTTTCAAGAACATGAGCCAGCCACCTGGCTGCTTTCTTTTGTAGTTAAACAAACACTTCTTAGACAGATCACATAAATCAGCTTATTTTCATTTAGCAAAGTTTTTATTCAAAAGCTTCTCAGCACCATCTAGTTATCAGAAAGAATGGATATCACCTTTTCCTGCCCACCCAATCCCCAGTTCCAAAGGCAGAAGTTAAACCATTTGGCTAGAGCTCCCCCTAATGATTGTAACTGAGACCATAAGATTTTGGTTGTTCTCACCCAACTGTCTCTAAGCCTCTACTCAAACCCGACGCAAGCAGAGATGTGCACCCCACAGTTCAGAACAGGAAGGAATCATGTCAGACCCGATCAACCTCCCATTCTTGGGCTATTAGAGGCACCAGAAATTACCTTGAAAAAATGGAATTCAGTGACTGCCATCTAAGAAAGACAGTGATACTGTCCAGCAGCATGCAGTTCCGAGAGCTCAATTCTTAGGCCACCCTCCCTCCACTCTACTCTAGGAACAAGGAGCATTAGGTCTGTTTTCTCTCCATACACCTCAATCGCTCATCCTCTCGTCTTATTAAAACACAGACACAGAACCAAACTTTTTGACAGTTAAAGACAAACAATTACATCTGATTAAAATGCTAAGAGATCCTGAGCTGTTAGAGATGAGGAGAGTAGGGAGTATGACCTGGTCTTTCCCCCTCCTTTTTTTCTTTAAGAGTATTCTGTTTCAGCATAAACCACACTTCCCAAAGAGGTTCCTGGTGGAGACTGGAAATCTGACTGTGGCAACACATAGTCCCTTGCATAACTTTGGCTTCAGTCCCTGGATCTGTCCTTTGCAGCTACGTCAGGTTCCATGGAAGGAGGAAAGAGCTGGAGGCAGTATCACTCAGCCAAAGCTCCCATGGGGTCCCACGCTGGCAGGACAATGGGTTCCTGCTCTAACACAGCTAGCACCTCTTCAGGGACATGCTTCCTGTCCACCACCACTTCGTAGACATACTCAGAGAACCACTCATCTGTCATGCACAGGTAACCTGGAGAAAAAAACAGAAGACTTAGGAGTACAGAGGGCAAGGGGCAAAGAGCAGAAACCCTTTTTGTAGGATAAACCTTTTACAAAACTGATATTCATACATATTTTTCAGCTTTCCCATCTGTAAATTTCATTTAATTTAAACCTTATTAGCAATTCTGTGAAGCAGACAGGACAGGCATGGCTCTATTTTTAGAAAAATTAGAAAACTGGGTCTTGGAGTAACTAGGTGATGTGCCTAGGTCACATGGTGAGGTTTGGAGCTGAGCCTTGGACCCAAGGCTAACACCAGATCCTGTGCTGCTGCTCTCTTCCTCAGCTGCCTTGGTGATGGTGAGTGATTACCTGTATACTAGTAGGGAGGCAGAAAAACTTCTCATTCATACAGCCACACCTAGGGCATAAATCTAGGGTCAGAAGGGCAAGCACCCCATTTCCCTTCTTATCCTACCAGTGTCAATGGCAGCTCTCCCCCATTCCTTTCTATCACACACTCCTACAACAATCAGGTAGGCTGCTGTGAGCATTTTGATAGGGTCATGTCATCATTCCTAGATACGCACTTATTTGCAGATGATACTGTTGGAGTAAAATGATCAAACAGTCCTTGCTTTCCTAGGAGGAAATCTATGATGAGGATCAGGCAGAACTAGAAGAGTGAGACATCTGCTTAACCTGTTCTCCTTAGGAAGGCCTCTCCAGTGGGTTAGGACTATAGAGAGGTGTCCTGGCACTAATGCCCCATTTAAGGTTGAGAGCTCAGCTGAGAGAAAAAGTGTGGTGTCATCGGGTACCCATCCTAGTAATCGTCGTCTTCCATAAGGAGGATTAACCTGCATCTCAGGCTCCACTAGGCCAACACAAATTCCCCTTCAGAAACCAGATCCTCATCTCTCACCTTACACAAAAATCAACTCAGGATGGTCAAAGGCTGAAATCTAAAACCTGAAACCAATACAAGTTCTAGAAGATAACACTGGAAAAACTCTTCTAGACATTGGCTTAGGCAAAGAATTCACGACTAAGACCCCAAAAGCAAATGCAACAAAAACATAAATAAATGGGACCTAATTAAACTAAAAGCCTTCTGCACAGCAAGAGAAATAGCAGTGTAAACAGACAACCCACAGAGTGGTAGAAAATCTTCACAAACCATGAATTCGACAAAGGACTAACACCCAGAGTCTACAAGGAACTCAAACAAATTGGTAAGAAAAAAAAAATCCCATCAAAAAATGGAAAAAGGACGTGAATAGACAATCTGAAAAAGAAGATACACAAATAGCCAACAAACACATGAAAAAATGCTCAATATCACTAATTATCAGAGAAATGCAAATTAAAACCACAATGTGATACCTTACTCCTTACTCCTGCAAGAATGGCCATAATTAAAAAGCAAAAAAATTACAGATGTTGGCGTGGATGTGGTGAAAAGGGAACACTTTTACACTGCTGGTGGGAATATAAACTAGTACAAACACTAAGGAAAACAGTATGGAGATTTCTTAAAGAACTAACGATCTACCATTCGATCCAGCAATCCCTCTACTGGGTATTTACCCAAAGGAAAAGAGGTCATTAAATGAAAAAGACACATGCACACACGCATGCTTACAGCAGCACAATTCACAATTGCAAAAACATGGACCCAACCTAAGTGCCCCTCAACCAACGAGTGGATAAAGAAAATGTGACATTTACATATTGTGGAATATTACACTCAGCCATAAAAAGGAAAAAAATAATGTATTTTGTAGCAACTTGGATGGAGCTGGAGACCATGATTCTAAATGAAGTAACTCAGGAATGGAAAACCAAATATCATATGTTCTCACTTATATAAGCTGGAGCGAAGCCATGAGGATGCAAAGGCCTAAGAATGATATAATGGACTCTGGGCACTCAGGATGGAAGAGTGGCAGGGGTGGAGGGATAAAACAAAGACAACATACCAGTGTACACTGCTCAGGTGCCGGGTGCACCAAAGTCCCAGAAATCACCACTAAACAACTTATCCATGTAACCAAAACCCACCTGTTCCCCCAAAACGATTGAAAGTTAAAAAAACAAAAACAAACGAATCTGTTCTTTCAGGAACAGATCTCCAAAAAAACTTAAATGGGAAAAAAATGCTTTACCCAAGCCATTGCTAATAAGAAGAGCAAAATTAAAGTGAGAGACTGAAGTCCATATATTTAACAAGAATGGGCTGCTGGGCCACAGAACACAGAGCAAACGATGTGTACTGAACCAAGAGCAATGCAGGCACACACATCCAAGGGCTACCCGGACTAGCAATGGCCATCAGCACCACGACTGTCATCTGACTGTATCTGATACTTGCTTTACAGTAAACACTGGAGCCATTTTTCTCTGAAAGTTTGTATCAACCTAGACCTGTGCTATACCATTTCCCACTACACAGGACCCAGGGAAAGGAGAAGTAGGTGTTTCTACCAAGAGGGTCCCCTAGTGCAGCAGTTCTCAAGCCTCTTGGCCTCAAGCCCTGCCCTTTACATTCCTAAAATTATTAAGGACCTAAAACATTCTTTATGTGGACTAATATCTATCATTATTTACTATACCAGAAACTAAAACAGAAAGCTTAAAATATTAATTCATTTAAAAATAAGTATGAAAATGAATATAAACAATATATTTTAAGGAAAAAATAATTATATTCTGTAAAAAAATATTTTTAGTTAGAAAAGTGGCATTGTTTTACATTTTAATATCTGGATTTGTAGAAGACAGCTGAATTCCGGTATCTGCATCTGTGTTTAATCTGTTGCAGTATGTTGTTCTGGTTGAAGCAGATGAAGGAAATCCAGCCTCACACAGATATGTTGCTCAAGGGCAGACCCTGCACACCCCCTGAAAGGGCCCTAGGGAGAACTGCTGCTCTTGAGGCAAGACTGGTTTAAATAATTAAAAGGCAACGATAGTGGTAAGTCTAATTTTGTGTGCTAAATGGTGTGACAAAGGGCATTATTTAACCTGAAAACACAATTGATTTGGTGAAGTCATCTAGGCCCTGCCCAATCCTGTTTTTCACCTCTGACAGAAGTCAGAGACAGATCATCCTGATGTGGCACAGCATACATTTACCCTCAAAAACACTCTGGAGGCCAGGTGCAGTGGCTCACACCTATAATCTCAGCACTTTAGGAGGCCGAGGCAGGTGGATTGCTTGAGCCCAGTTGTTCAAGACCAGCCTGGGCAACATGGCGAAACCCCATCCCTACAAAAAATATCAAAAAAAAATAAAAATAAAAATAAAAATAAAAATAAATAAAAAAATTTCGCCAGTGTGGTGGCCTGAGCCTGTGGTTTCAGTAAGCCAACATCACACCACTGCACTCCAGCCTTAACAGAATGAGATCCTCCTGTCTTGGGGGTGGGAATGGTGGGGGTTGGGAGTGCTCTGTAAAAGTGTTCAAGTGCTCCGACCAAGGCAGGTAAAGGAATGCATCCTTGTCTCTTGATAAGCTGGCCTCCTGGACCCAGGGCCCCTACTTTCAATAGACGAGAGACGGAAGGAGGGTACAGGCCCATTCTGCAGCCTGTGCTACTTCTGGCTTGTCTTGATTATATATTCCAAACTTCCTGGCTTTGTTGGTATCAGGACCTGGCCCTTAATTAACATCACTCACACCAGTGCCACCAGGTTCCGGCAACAAAAGTTCTGTCCGCTCAAAGGTCAACTAGTGCATATATTTAAAACTAAAACACTGCATCCTAAGTGAGTGCTTCCTGAAAACTCAGCATCTGCCTTCCCAAAAAGGAGCTTTCAGCAAGCAGGAGAGCAGACTAGGGAACACCACACTGTTTGAGACATTAGTCATCCCTTCCCTCACCACAATGCAGGCTGAATAAACACTTGCAGTAGCCCTGGGCAGTTAGGCAGGTGAAGGATAGAAGCAGATTCATGTAATAAAATTCTGTGTCCTTTCAACAATACTATCACCATACAATCAAATGAATCTTCAAAGAATGCTCCCAGAATATGGACAATAAGTACATCTACACTATCTTGTTCCAAAAGCATATCAGATTAAGTCCTCACAAATTAAAATTCCTATCAATTGTAATCCACCCTTTCAATGTCCCTGCCAAGAGGACCCACCTTGATTAGTCTCTCTCTTCAGGATATGAGTTCTTTGGGGACCCACAAAATCCTCACAGTCTAGGTAGCTGCCAAGTAATTGTGCCCTATGTAGATAATGAACTTGCGGCTGCCGTAACTGTTGATACTGTGTGTCTTGGAGTTTGACTGAGAAGATTAGGATCAGCGTGTCTGAAATCTGTGTAGGAAGCAGCAAAGCACTGGCTCAGGCAGGATTCGGGTGGCACTTTTCATTTGTGGGAAGGTACAGTTCCTAACCCTTAGGCCCACTGGCCATGAGACACAAGCATTCCAAGGGAAAAAGAAAAGAAAACAAAATAAAAACCTGCTCTAGGGATCCCAAGGTTACACTGAGGGAAACAAATAGCTAAATAGATAAAGAAAGTCAGCTTTTGGAACTAAGGTGAAATTAAATTTTGTTTAAACTTTAATGTCTTGTTTACATGCAATGAGAAAGAAAGAAAAGTGAACAGTCCTCAAAACAAAACACCTCAAACCAACCAACCAACCAAAAAACACTGGCAATGTTTCTGTATTTTGTAACAGAAAGGGTAGGGTCGGTCTGTAAAGGGAAAAACAGTGTCTGTGAATATAGCTGTAGACAGGTTAGGTGAAATTCATTCAGAAACAGAAGAGTTTCACATGGGCTAGTTTAAGGGAAAAAAGATGCTTTACCTAAGAAAACTTCTTTATTTTCCTGAAATTCCACCAGAGATGTAAGATTTAAGCCTTTCAGACTAAAGAATACAAAGAATATAAAATATTTATATTTTAACATATTAGAAATATTTTATATTCTTTGTTGTCTTGTTCTATGAGGTATTTCATCTCACTAACAAACTATATGTGGCTGTTATTTTTTTGCCATTTTTAAAAAAGTTACGACAAAATGAAGGTATCTGTTCTGCTCTAACGGTCTGTCTGGCAGCATGAAACTAAGAAGCCGGACTACCAACCCCTTCATTCAGTCACTGCCAATCTTTCACCTAGCGGTTGTTAACTCAAGGTTGAAAAAAGGCTCCCAGAAAGGAAAGCAGAAGTCTCATTGGCACTTGTCTTATATTTCAAGCTTCCTAATCATCAGGGAGAAACCACCTCACAGAACAGGAATCACTTATAATGAAGTTGTAAAGACTGTGTAGCAACATGAAAAAATGTTTAGGTAATAAAAATAAAGTGGCATATCCTGTATAATTACAACTACGTTACAAATATAGATGTACATGATAAAAAACCATGAACAGCAATAAAACATGAGAATTTTATGCCATGGGATAGGAGATTTTCTCTCCAAAATTTCTGAAATGTTACACTGCTTTTTAACTCCTTAAAAATTACCCAAAGACTCATCATAAAAAATTCTGGAAACATGAAAGGAGGAGAAAGAGAAGACAAATAATTTTTAAACTGCCTACAATCCCACCACCTTGGGACACATGTTCAAGCTCTGTCAAATTTTACATGTATCCTTGATAAAGTTTCCACATGTACTAGAAGCTATAAATTTCATAAAAATGAGACATCTTACATGGTGGTCTTGTATTACAAAGTAATACACATACTGTTTTCCAATTAATCTCTTTCCTTATTGATAATGAAATACATCTATCTACGTCATGATTTTTTTTTTTTTTGAGACGGAGTCTCGCTCTGTCGCCCAGGCTGGAGTGCAGTGGCCGGATCTCAGCTCACTGCAAGCTCCGCCTCCCAGGTTCACGCCATTCTCCTGCCTCAGCCTCCCGAGTAGCTGGGACTACAGGTGCCCACCACCTCGCCCGGCTAGTTTTTTTGTATTTTTTAGTAGAGACAGGGTTTCACCGTGTTAGCCAGGATGGTCTCGATCTCCTGACCTCATGATCCACCCGTCTCGGCCTCCCAAAGTGCTGGGATTACAGGCTTGAGCCACCGCGCCCGGCTATGTCATAATTTTTAAGTACTGAATCTACATTATTAAATCAAAACACATTTAATCAGTCCCCTATTGTTGGAATCCGGACTGTTTTTTCATGCTTAGAAACAATACTGTTATAAACATTTCTGTAGGTAAATCTTTGTGCACATTCTTAATCATCTACATTCATGCACTGCGTAATGACATTTTGGTCAGCAATGAACCACATATATGATAGTGGTTCTGTAAGATTATAATAAGGTATTTTTGCTGTACCTTTTCTATGTTTAGATACACAAATAGCACTTAGCACCATGTTACAACTGCCTAGAGTATTCAGTACAGTAACATGCTGTACAGGTTTGTAGCTTAGGGGCAATGGGCTACACCATCAAGGTTTGTGTAAGTACAATCCATGATGTCCATACAATGACAAAATCACCTAATGATGCATTTCTCAGAAAAGATCCCTGTCTTAAGCAATGCTTCACTGTATTAAATTTCCTTATATCCTAATCAATATCTGGTATACGTAATTACTAACTTTCTTCTTGGATCCAATTTGAGTCTTTTCTCCTTTTATGTGTTTGCTTGCTATTGACAGTTTTACTTTCTAAAGTGTCTGAGAACTCTGTTCACAATTTTTTTTTTTTTTTTTTAACAGACAAGGTCTGGCTAGGCATGGTGGCTCATGCCTGTAATCCCAGCACTTTGGGAGGCTGAGGCGGGCAGATCACGAGGTCAGAAGTTCAAGACCAGCCTGGCCAGCATGGTAAAACCCATCTCTACTAAAAATACATAAAATTAGCTGGGCATGGTGGCACGTGCCTGTAGTCCCAGTCACTTGGGAGGCTGAGGCAGGAGAATTGCTTAAATCAGGCAGGCAGAGGCTGCAGTGAGCCAAGATTGTGCCACTGGACTCCAGCCTGGGTGACAGAGTGAGACTCTGTCTCACTGTGTTACCCAGGCTGAGTGACACAATCATAGCTCACTGCAGCCTCAAACTCCTGTGGCCATGTGATCCTCCCACCTTAGCCTCCCAAGTAGCTGGAACTACGAACATGCGCCTCCTCATCCAGTTAATTTTCTTAATTTTTGTAGAGATGGGGTCTTGCAATGTTGCCCAGGCTGGTCTTGAGTTCCTGGGCTCAAGCAATCCTCCTGTTATGGCCTCCCAAACCTCTGGAGTTACAGGTGTGAGCCACTATATCTAGCCCTCTGCACATTTTAAATTGGAGCTTTTTTCTTTTTCATAGTGATCAGTTACAGTACACTCTATATTTATATTGGTTGCAAACATTTTTTTCTTATTATGTAATTTGCCTTCTAATTTAGTTTATATTTTCTAGCCTACTAATATTTGTTGCTGTTGTTGTTTCGAGACAGAGTTTTGCTCTGTAGCCCAGGCTGGAGTGCAGTGGCATGATCTCAGCTCACTGCAACCCCTGCCTCCCAGGTTCAGGCGATTTTCCTGCCTCAGCCTCCTGAGTAGCTGGGAATACAGGTGTCCACCACCATGCCCGGCTAATTTTTTGTATTTTTAGTAGAGATGGGGTTTCGCCACTTTGGCCAGGCTGGTCTCAAACTCCTGACCTCAGGTGATCCACCTGCCTCGGCCTCCCAAAGTGCTGGGATTACAGGTGTTAAGCCTTTGTGCCGGGCCCATTTTTGTTTTTATTAAGTCAAATTTATTAATCTTTTTCTTTTTGGTTTCTAACTGGTGTTATGCTTACAAACATTTTTCTGCTATTATAATGAAAAACATACAAGACAAAAGAAGGATAATTGATGAGAAAACATCAGAAACAAGACTCTCAACGAAAAACTCCATTACTCACTAAGGCCTTGGCATAGTCCCCAACTATGAATCCAGACAATTTCAACAGATAATTAAGTAGTGATAATTTGTCAACCACTTCTGTTAGGTATCCACTGGGTGAAGCATGACCTAATACTTCCTTGAATTTGTACAGGGTATGTTGCAAATGTGCAAAACGACACACTGCCTATGGAATGGTGTCCAGAGGTGTTAGATCTGTCCTTTTCAGTATCTAGAAAAATTACAAATGCATTTACCCTCTTCATTAAGCAATGTCATTTCTGGGACTTCATGCTACAGATACACAATACTTACATGCATACAATATGAATTTATGTGCAACAAAGTTAATATTTATTTGGCACTTACGATGTGCCAGGCACTATTCTAAGCACTGTACATATATATAATAACCCACCGCAATATTGTTTGTAATAGCAAAAGACTGCAACAACCCAAGTCCCATTAGTAAGGGAAATGGTTACATAAACTGTGGTAGATCCAGACAATGGAAGATAATGAGGCTGTACTGATGTACTGATAAGGAAATGTCCCCAAGATACGCTGTGAGAACAAGATGCAGAGCAGGCGACCTAGTGTGCTACCACTAGTGTAAGAAAAGGAGGCAATAATATACTTAAATATGTGTAATGTTAGTACTAAAAAAACAAGGAAAGACATACCAGAAATAGAAATAATAACCTAAGGGAGAGGCAGGGGAATGAAGAGTGACGGAGATGGAAACAAAATTCTTTCATATACCTTTTTATATTTTGATTTTGGAACAATGCAATTTCATTATCTACTAAAAGAATTACACTTTAGAAAACAAAACAAAAAAATGCACACATATATAACCCCAAAACCCTGTGAGGACTTTACACTTCACAATGCAATTTCACATCACTATCCTGGTTTTGCTTTTAATCCTCACAACAGTACTGTCAAAGACAGGAGGGCAGTAAGTAAACCCGACATCAAACCCAGGTCTTAAATTCAAATTCCGTCTTTCTCATCGGGCTCAGCTTCCTCCAGCTGAGCACTCTGCGGGCAAAGAGACTTGGGAGGTAGTTATGGTTTCAGCAACAGATAGCATTTAGTCTAGCTCAGGTACCTAACTTTGAAACCAACTCCATCTGCTCACAAATCCCATATCAACAAACAGGAACCCAGTTTTTGTTGGGTCCATTTATAATGTATTTTGTGTCTTCTATTTATTTATTTTTCAGCGATGGAGTCTCACTATCTTGCCCAGGCCGGACTTGAACTCCTGGGCTCAAACAATCCTCCTGCCTCAGCACCCTGGGTAGCTAAGACTATAGGTACATACTACCATGTTTGGCTAGCTATTTTGTGTGTTTAAATCAAAGAGACAAGAGACACCATGTGTTCTAAGTGCATGTATTTAGAAAGACAGATAACAGGATGGGTTGGATGTTTTTTTAAAAAAAAAAAAAGGGGGCAGAGGAAGGGAACCAAAACCACCACTTATAATTATGACTGCCATTTGAAACAGTGATCTGGGAAGAGGCTTCTTTTTCCTCCAGAGGAAACACAAAAGTCTGGCTATGTGGTGGGGACACATTTACATTCATAAACCATTTGCTGATAAAAGAAGAGATACTCTTATAGCCGGATATTACTTGTGGCCTCTTTCAGAAACAAAGGTTAGAAAGTACCATTTCCCCAGTAAATATACTAGGAAAAATGCAGGGTGGAAAATGTGGTAGAGAAAAGGAGTTGTTTTGGTTTGTGGTTTGTATTTTTTAAACCATTAAACCACCACAAAGCTCAGTCAGCAGAAGTGTCCACAGCCTGAGAAGTGCCCTCTGCTAAGGAGCCCAGAAGCAGCCTGTTCACCTCCCGGCTGACTTCTTTCTCTAGACCAATGAGCACGAGCCAGGCAGCCCTGAGGGCACACACAGCTCTCCAGGATCTCTGAGGGTGAACCCAGAGAGGAAAGCACAAATTTAGAAGCCATTCAAGGGTCTTGTTTTCCCACTGAAACTCAGTGACTTTTCTCACACCCCAAACTATCGCTACTCCTATTTGTTTCAGACAAAGTCTGCTTGTTGGTCATTCCTCAAAAGCTCTATGAATGGCAAGTCACATTATTTCTTGGCTTCACTCCTCTGACCTGTTCAACGCATGCTCCAAATGCCAAGAGCTGCACTTCTCAGCCACCATTTCTCTGGCTGGCCTCCCTCTCCCTTTTCAGAAAAAAAGTCACAGCCCTAAAATCTTCCCTAAAGAGGGTCACCCTTGAAGAATCCCTACGGAGGCCTCACAGTTCCAGTCACTGACCACTTCCCTTGCAGTTTATCCCGTGTGTGACTCTGCACTTATTCTTGTGTTTATGTTTTACAGATTTTTTCTTACAATAGGTTACAAACACCATATGGGGCCAAGACTAACAGCCTTAATTGTCCCAGCTTCAATTCTTTGCAACTCCACTGTACGTAGCCTTTGAGGGAACGAAGTACTGACATGCTGCCAATGGAGCATAATAGGATAGCTGGGCTTGCACCCTGACCCCTCCTAAAGTTTCAAAAAACTACCTTAAGTCCAACCCAACAGCTTTTCTCCTTGACCCATTTTCTGTCTGCTCTGCTGTTCCACTATGTACCACCATGTTCATCCTGACACCCTCTAGTCCTGGGCTTCCAAAGTGCTCTCTCCAACCCCTCACTCTTTTCAATCACCTCAGCTTCCATGTCTTCCTATTGTCTCCCCACTGAGGGAAGGTACTCCCTAGTTCTTCTTCTGTCAACTGCCTTCTTGGAAAAAAATTCATCCCTTCTCTGCTTTTCTCGGTCTATTTATCCTATATCTTACAGTCTGAGGAACACACCATGAATGCCACTTCTGTCACATCACAGCCCTCTTCAAATCCCCTTCCTGTGTCACAGGTGAGTAAGTATAAATTCCTCTGAGGGTCAGAGACATTCATTCCACCATGGCCTATGCACGGTTCCTTGCATCCCATCAAGAAATGTGAGTTGATGCTACTGCTAATGGTTTTTCCTCAGCACTAGGTTTATTCACCTTCACTGCTTTCTCTCACGACACTAAGCCCACACTATGGGTAATCCACCCAGTACACTGGTGATGTAGCATAATGATCACACTAGGGCACTGAATTTAGAGATCTGAAACTGGAACCATGGGGCAAGTTAGATGCCCTCTTCTAGAAGGGAAAGGTTAGGGAGCTTCATGTTCTTGTTCTCTTGCCCTCATTAGTCTATAGAAAACATTAACAACAGTAGCAATGGGAGCTCTAATATTTCTAAGCACTTCTTATACGTCTGGCATGGTTCTCACAACAACCCTATGAGATAGGTCCAATTATTATCCCTATTTCACAGATGAGAAAGCTGAGGCTCAGACAGGTTAAATGTCAATGACCACTGTGACACAGTCAATATAGATAGGTTAGCCAGGCTGCATACCCAGGTGGTCTGGCTCCAGATTCTGTGCTTAAACTTCCATCCTTCTTAAGCCAATGCAAACACACCTTGGAGACAATCTGGTGAAAATTATAGATCCTATCTACAGGTAAAAGCACATCTATACACAAAACTCTACATTAGATATGAGGAGATTTCTCTCTGAAGCAGATGCCTCATTGCAGGTTAAGAGCTCTGTCATACAGTCTGTCCTTGCCCACATAATGATAATCCTCTCTTAGTCACATACTTTGATCAGGAAGCACCAGTGAACTGGAGAGTACATGCTTCCTCTATTCCATCTACATACACTATTTCTCAGCCAAAGTTCATGCAGGCTTTTTGGTTAATAAAGATGTATGATGAAAAGCCCTTCTGAGAAGGCCGGGCACGGTGGCTCACACCTATAATCCCAGCACTTTGGGAGGCCAAGGTGGGCGGATCACTTGAGGTCTGGAGTTCGAGACCAGCCTGGCCAACGGGTGAAACCCCGTTTCTACTAAAAATACAAAAAAAAAAAAAAAAAAAAAGCGGGGCGTGGTGGTGGGCGCCTGTAATCCCAGCTACTCAGGAGGCCAAGACATGAGAATCGTTTGAACCTGGGAGGCAGAGGTTGCAGTGAGCCGAGACCACACCACTGCACCCCAGCCTGGGTAGACAGAGCAACACTCCGTCACAACAGCAACAAAAAGCCCTTCTGAAAGAACCCAGAATCCAGATGTGATGGTAGCAGCACTTTTCCCAAGCCTGGAGAGACATGAAACCCTCCAAGGTGACAAAACAAATTTGCATCTTGCCCTTTTCTCGGAAATCAGAAACCTGAGGTTTTAAGTTCTACAATTCACTCTCGTTTCAGCAAGTCTGGCCCAACACTGCCTATAATTTCCATTATTGTACTAGAGATCCAGAACGGAACCTCAAAGAGACCTGCAAATAACTGATTATCTTTTGTAAGTAATATATACTTTTAGGGAAGCTGTCTGTGTCAAATTAAGAGATTTGAATTCCAGTTCTCTCTCTGATTCTGGGGAACCCGAACAAGACACAACTGTCAGTAAGTTTTAGTTTCTTCACATAAAACCTGGGTATAATCACCCCCATTCACATCCTGAGTTACTCTACTCTGATGTCATGAGGATAAATAAATAGAAATTATTAGCGAACTTCGAATTCTCATGAAGCAAGATGCCCTGTAGCTTTATGTCTCGACTACCTCCAAAAGAAATATGGGCTGTTCATAACTCCTTAGATTTATATAACAGTATACGGTTTGAAAAATCCTTGCATACATTATTTCATTTGATGGCTACATACAAACTGTAGGAGCTCAAAAAGAAACAAATTGTCCATGTTATTGATATAGAAATGTGACACTACAATGAGTTAAATTACTGCCCAGCATCTAAAATCAAGAATTAATTATTAGTAACTGTCTCTCAACTCACCTGGTTCTACAACATAGCATTATATGAAGAATATGATGGTTTTTGTGCCTAGCTTTGAATATACCATCTCCAAAATCACACATGGCAGTTTGGCTGGTGAGACAATTAAAGGTCATAATGTTGGTTTTTAGGAAGCAGCAGAAATCTAGATATAATCTGAATTGGTAACATGTTTCTTTCTAATCTCTAACATGCCAAAGTCTCTTTAACTGAAACCATTTAGAGGTTCCTTTCTAGAAGGAAGTCTGAAAATTTTACTAAAATGAAAGAAATCAGCAACAGAGAGGCTCATTTGTAAGAAAAGATTAAAAATGTGGGTTAAAAACAATTTCAAATGTTCATGTATCTGAAAGGAACAAAAGCAATGTGAAAAATGGAAAACTCATCTTGGTTCAAAATGAAAATCAGAAGAGACTGAATTTTTAAAAGGTAAGTATTTTCCTTCAGTGAACATTGCAGAATGAGAAAATATCCCTCATATCTTCACTTAAAAGTTGTTACTTATCATATTGAGAAACTACACCAAATAAGCATTAAGAACTATATTATGATAATTCCACATTTAGAGCTCTGCTGTGTCAGGCTCTAGAAATGGAATACAATCTCATAACTAAGTGAACCAATCACAAAGAAGTAAAGTTTCATAGTAAGAGTGGTTCATTAGAAAGACCATCTAGGAATTTTATTTATTGACTATCAAATACACTATTATTTGCATGACAGAATATTGATAACTACTGAAGGTGGATGACAGGCATATGTAGGGTTCCTTAATACAATCCTGTTTACTTTATATATGTTTAAAATTGTCCAAGATAAAAAGTTAAGAACTAAATAACCTTAGCCGGGCGCGGTGGCTCACGCCTGTAAACCCAGCACTTTGGGAGGCTGAGGTGGGTGGATCACAAGGTCAGGAAATCGAGACCATCCTGGCTAACCTGGTGAAACCCCGTCTCCACTAAAAAATACAAAAAATTAGCCAGGCATGGTGGGGAGCACCTGTAGTCCCAGCTACTCGGGAGGCTGAGGCAGGAGAATGGCATGAACCTATGAGGCAGAGCTTGCAGTGGGCTGAGATCGCGCCACTGCACTCCAGCCTGGGTGACAGAGCAAGACTCCATCTCAAAAAAAAAAAAAAAAAAAAAAAAAGAACTAAATAACCTTATTATAAAGCAGCATGGACAAAATTCAGGGAGGTTTTGGGTGGCTGCATAGTTTCTTACTTGCCTAAGTCACAAATGTGCTAACATGGGACAAACCCTCACAGAACGCCCCATTCTTCACTCTTTACTCAGATTCCCAGCCACAAATGATGCCCTAGGGGCCTTTTCTCCCAATGTCAGACATTTACATAACATCTCCAGGTCCTTCACACAGTTTTATATCCCTCATCCACTGTTTCTGGTCACCAACGACCATGAACTGACCTGTTATTTCATGAGTGGATGACATGCTACTAGAACAAGGAAGCTGAGAAAAAGCAGTTTAGTGGTTAAGAAAACTGGCTCTGGTATCAGGCCATCTGGGTTATAATTCTGGCTCTATCATTTACTAGCTAGGGGATCTGCAGGTCACTTTGGCTTAAAGATTAGGCTCTTCTCAGATGAATTTCTGACTAATAGTGAGAGGAATCAAAGGTGACTTCCTTGATTTTAAATTCTTAAATATTCTACAAAATATTTTTATCAGCATTTCAAAATGAAAGATAATATATCAAATCCCAAAGTCTGTTCCCTCATCTAATTGTGAAATCCATTTCTGATATGATCCATTAACAAGATACAAAATGGATAGTCAAGTATTTTAAGAAGGAGGGGAGAAAAGAAACCTATGTTGGTATTACATGTTAGATATGCATCCAATTTTCAGTACAACTGACTATGAACACTAGAATTCATCAACTTGAAGTAATCCAACTGGTACAGTAAGGCAAAAACTATTTTCTCCTTTTATGTCCTCCTGGTCAGAAGAAACCTTCTGTCCATTTTATGAAATAGTCAGGTTATCTGTTACAAAACAATTTCTGGGCAGGAGGGCCATGAACATAACCAATGGGGAGAACCAAAGCCAGGGCTGGGCAAAGGCAGCTTGCCCAGGTATCTTTGCTCTGTTTATCTCCAGCATGTATTATCAACACTGCTTTTTCAGAAACATCATCTTAACAGTAAGAAATCCCAAAGAGAATAGCAACAAACTGTTAACAATGTTATCTACAGAAACAAAATCCCAGCAATGCTTTTTAAGGTTGTCATGTCTCCCAAGAGAGCATAAACAGAGGTCCTGCCTCAGACGTGCCAGCCAATGTCCACTAGGATGACTGACAAGAAGGCCCTGCTGGGGTAAACACATATTGCCAACATAATAACATACTATGCACTCTCCTAAGGTCAGGCCAAGTGTGCCAATTAAATTAGATCATGTTTTCTTTCCTTCCTTCCTGTTAAGTCAGAAAGAACATTACCAAGAAATACATGAGAATAATTTATTTTGGCTTGAATGAACGATTCCCTGCCCCCACTCCAGTTCTGTTTCTTATCTTCTGGCTCTCTACTGAAACGCTTTGCTGTGTATAATAACAGGCATTTCAGTTATTTGAGAACAAAAAAGTTAATCTTTACTACATAGCTGCAGATTTCACTAAGAAGGATTATAGGAGAGTTACAGGGATAGCAAGATCCTGTATTATACAGTTCTCTCAGCATAATAATGAAATGAGTAAGTTAGCAGAAGCAAAACTTTTAAGAGGTAAAGCTAAATGGAAAAATTATATACAGTAAAGTGACCTAAAATTAAGTATTTAGGTTCAAAATAATAAAGACAGTAACTCACACTACATAAAACACATTTTCCTGATTTTACAAGTGTTTATCCTCTATTAACCAGATAACACTACTATCTTCAAACTCACTGACTATTACAGATGGAAAAATATCGCAGCAAGCTGACGGATCCAGGCTCTTCTAAACAAATATAACTTTAGTTCTTCTCGTAGGTGGTAAGCTGTATGATAACAAACCCAATTACAGGAACCAAATTAGACCAGAAATGAAACAGAAGCTGCAGGGGGTTCACTGGAAGCAACAGGAAACTTTAACTCAGTATCTTATGTTTGCTACAAATAATCAAATCTTTCAAATTTAAGACAAGTATCCATCTCTTAACTATCACCAACTTACAGATACAACTAAATTGTGAGTTATTTTTACTCTGTCTGCTAGCTGTGCTGAGGTTTAAACCCTTCTCTATTTGATCCTAATGTGTATTTGTCTCAAAATAAAATTAACCTTACAAGAAACTGCCAATTTTAAAATGTTGCATTCTAATTCATAATAGTTAACTTTGGCACCCCTGAAATCACAGAACGATTATAGAAATCACAGAAGGTAGACATGCAACTATCTGATGAAGAGAAATGCAGTAACAGCACTTGTGTTTGTTTACATATAAACATTGGGCTGCTGAGTTTCACAGCAGATTCCAGGGACAGTCAGCCAAAATCCACCAGTGATTTTTCTCATAGGAAGATGAAAAGCCCTAGAATGACAAATAAATGGTCTTCAGATTTTGGCTATCATATACAAGCCTGTGCTGCCCAATCAGCATACTAAAGTGCTGTCAAGTTCAAAACTTAGCTTAACAGACTCTTCTAAAACAGCAATTTTCAAATACGAGCTATGGAAGTCAGATACGCTCACGTCCAAACCTCCACACCCCGTCCTCTACCTTTTACCCTTGGAAATCCTAGGGCTGTGAGGAACATAGCTGGAAAATCACTATTGTAAACACAGAGAGGGGCAACAACAAAGAGTTGCTAAAATCTATTTTTCTTTCTTTTTTTAAAAATAAAATGCCTAATTCCTGTTGGGTAAAATGTATGCTCAAGTTTGTTTCCAAGTATCTCTGCATATCACTTCTCTGGCTTTCCTACCTGGTTCCTCTCAGTTTTCTAACTAGTCTACTAAGCTGCAGTTAATGTTTTTCCTAGCCAGAATTCATTGGTTAAAAGAAAAAGGACTCTGGGGAAGAGTTGGCTACAAAATGCCCCCAGCACACACACATCTACGTGTTCATATGTACACATATGCCATGGTGGTCGCCACTTTTGGTTTGGAACCCTAAAAATTAAAATGTAACATCTCCTTCAAAAGCTATTACTAAAGACAGCCTTTAAAAATATGGTCTCAAAATTTTACAATAATACACCCTAAACTGTTAATCAATGGTGATCTCTAGGTGGTTGGATTATTAGAGACTTTTTATCTATATTTTAAAATTTTTCTACAACTCACATATTACCTATGTTATTTTGTTTAGTCTACTTAGTGTAAGTTATGACTTCTCCCTAGGTTTTGATTTGTTAGTATAAAGAAGTTCTAAGTGGTAAGCAAAGTGTTCATTTCCACTTTAGGCAATGGTAACTTCTACGGAGTCTCTAATAAATGCCTAAAGAAAGCTTCTTGCCAGTCCCATTCTCCCATACAGAAAGCTTCTGACTTTCTAGAGTACTGATGTAGTAGATGAAAACACATCAAGGCTGGGTGCGGTGGCTCATACCTGTAATCCCAGCACTTTGGGAGGCCGAGGAGAGGAGATCATGAGGTCAGGAGATTGAGACCATCCTGGCTAACACGGTGAAACACCGTCTCTACTAAAAATACAAAAAATCAGCCGGGCGTGGTGGTGGGTGCCTGTAGTCCCAGCTACTTGGGAGGCTGAGGCAGGAGAATGGCGTGACCCTGGGAGGTGGAGCTTGCAGTGAGCCAAGATCATGCCACTGCACTCCAGCCTGGGTGACAGAGCGAGACTCAGTCTCAAAAAAAAAAAAAAAAAAGAAAGAAAATGCATCAAATGCCATATAGCAAGTGTCCTGGCAAGGGCACTCAACCTTAACCTCCTCACTAGCCAAGTGGTCTACAAAGAGGGGAGGATCAACATAGTTTGGAACAAATGCAGCACATAGCGGTCTCAGAGTCAACCTGGGAGTTCAGGCACGCCATAATGGTCAGGGGAATTCTGGGGGCAAATCAGATCCTCAGATTTTTCTGTAGAATAGTCTAGTCAGTGAGCCAATTACTGAGAAATCTTCCACACTAGAGCAGCTTGACACCCAGAAAAGCAGAGTATAGCAGGTTCAGTCACCTGGAGTTAGTATTACCAAACTGAGCTCACCTTTGTGGCCATGGTCTTCACCCCATGAATTCTCCACTCTCCATTTCGTGAAAGCACCATCCTGATCATCCTGCAAAAAAGTGGATGATGGTGAGTAGTGTGAAGCCAGATTCTCCCTGCTGAGGTGTCACATAATTTTAGCTCTTCTGTAGCCACTTGAAAGAAACAGCCTGCTCTACACAGTCAGGATGTACTTGGTCAAGGCCATAAGTTTCCTACTATCACTAAAGGGATACTCCAATAGAAATGGGGAATTTGAATCTCTTGGGGTAAAAACATAATAAACTAACAAAGCAATAAATACTATTTCATCCTTTCTATTCTATTCTATACATAAAATAAGCATGTAAAAATGCTACTTGACTACAAAAAACTATATTAAAAGCAGTAAACACTATTTGAAGCTGGGGAGTCTTGCTTTTAATCAATCAATATTGATTAAAGCAAATGCATCCTACTTTATTTTAGGAATAATTCTAAAACCTGGTCAGAGTCTTTTTAAACAAAACAAAATAAACTCATCATACTGCCTGATTTTCTACTTGGGGAAACCAAATAATGATACTCTCCAAATGCATTCTTTTACTGATCCAGTTACACAAATATTGAATTTCATAGAAGAGACTGAATGGCAAAGCAAAAGTAAAAAGACCATTTTCATAAACAAAAGCCAGGCAGTTCTACTTTTCTCCTTCTTCCATCTTCATTATTAAAATAAGCTCAATTTTCGTCTTCTTAAAGGTACAGTGATACTCATCATGATAGCCTTGATTTACAGCCTTTAATATAGTGACACAGAGAGAGACAAGAGGAAGGCTCCATTTGGGAAAAGACTTCTCTTTCATGTTTATTCAGGACATTTACTGATGTCAAAGCAACTTAAATCTTTGTACCATGAGAAAAGCACTGACCCCTGTATTATCGCCTAATGACTTCATCTGTCAACTCCCACTTGCAAATAACTATATGATGAGTCTCATCTATATGGGATTTGGTTCTCTTTGGCTCTGCTAACCCAAACACTCCACTCTTGGCAGTTTTCTTGGATCTCAGTAATTTTCTGTCTCACAAATAGCGCCAACAAACTCACAAGTTTCAGACACCCTTACCTGTACTAATCCTTACTCTTTGCCCCCAAATCCTTTAAAACCATATCATTATATACTATACATTCTGCAGCTGGCATATATCTGTTTTGGTTTTCTATTCCTCCCACTGTAGTCCAACTTTACTTTCCTTTTAAATATCACTGTTAGAATCAATGTCACCTAAAGTGATACAGTTACTTGTACTCTCAGTCTTAAAATGTTTCCTATGTTTTCCCGTTGGCCAATGAATTCCTGGAGTGACCTAGATCAAATTGTTCTCTGGGTCATCTACAATTACAAAATTATTAATACCTGGAACTCCCTTATAGGGATTCCATGATATCAGCGACAAAAGAAAGAAAATTGTGGAAATACAACCATTAGTATGCATTTACCTCTGTACTATTACTCAAATGCAGTTCAAACTCGTTTTTGGGATCAAAAACTCTAGTGGAATGAAGAGAAAATGTTCAATATAAAATTCTTGTTATAATAATATAAATTCTGCTTTATACCATTAGCATGTAAGGTAGCTCCATTTTCCTAAGGAAATAAACCATGCTAATCAAAGAACGGAAGTTCCCAAGAAAATGACAGTGGTATTCATTATTTTTATTTCTGAAAAATAGGAATATTCTGTAACAGAGACAGAAATGATAAAAAGCAGAATTTCTCTTGGAAATTACAACAGGTATTGTTGGTTTGTTTAAAAAAAAAAAAAAAAAGAACTCTCAGCTGGGCACAGTGGCTCAAGCCTGTAATCCCAGCACTTTGGGAGGCCAAGGCAGATGGATCGCTTGAGGTCAGGAGTTCAACACCAGCATGGCCAACATGGTGAAACCCTGTCTCTACTTAAAAAAAAAAAAAAATTAGCCAGGTCTGGTAGTGCATGCCTGTAGTCCTAGTTACTCAGGAGGCTGAGGCAGGAGAAGAGCTTGAACCTAGGAGGTGGAAGTTACAGTGAGCTGAGACTGTGCCACTATACTCTAGCCTGGGCAACAGAACAAGACTCAGTCTCCAAAAAAAAAAAAAAAAA
>NC_045449.1:24869997-24870317 GCF_002776525.5 Piliocolobus tephrosceles
TTGTTGGTTTGTTTAAAAAAAAAAAAAAAAAAAAAAAAAAGAACTCTCAGCTGGGCACAGTGGCTCACGCCTGTAATCCCAGCACTTTGGGAGGCCAAGGCAGATGGATCGCTTGAGGTCAGGAGTTCAACACCAGCATGGCCAACATGGTGAAACCCTGTCTCTACTTAAAAAAAAAAAAAAATTAGCCAGGTCTGGTAGTGCATGCCTGTAGTCCTGGTTACTCATGAGGCTGAGGCAGGAGAAGAGCTTGAACCTAGGAGGTGGAAGTTGCAGTGAGCTGAGACTGTGCCACTATACTCTAGCCTGGGCAACAGAAC
>NC_045449.1:24870417-24870691 GCF_002776525.5 Piliocolobus tephrosceles
CAAGCCTGTAATCCCAGCACTTTGGGAGGCCGAGACGGGTGGATCACAAGGTCAGGAGATCGAGACGACCCTGGCTAACACGGTGAAACCCCGTCTCTACTAAAAACTACAAAAAACTAGCCGGGCGAGGTGGCGGCGCCTGTAGTCCCAGCTACCCGGGAGGCTGAGGCAGGAGAATGGCGTGAACCCGGGAGGCGGAGTTTGCAGTGAGCTGAGATCCGGCCACAGCACTCCAGCCTGGGTGACAGAGTGAGACTCCGTCTCAAAAAAAAAA
>NC_045449.1:24871091-24923414 GCF_002776525.5 Piliocolobus tephrosceles
GGTGACAGAGTGAGACTCCGTCTCAAAAAAAAAAAAAGAAAAACCTTTTCATGTATTTTATTTATTTATTTATATATATTTTTTGAGACAGAGTCTTGCTCTGTCACCCAGGCAGGAGTGCAGTGGTGCAATCTTGTCTCACTGCAACCTCCGCTTCCCAGGTTCAAGGAATTCTCCTGCCTCAGCCTTCAGAGTAGCTGGAATTACAGGTGCATGCCACCATGCCCAGCTAATTTTTGTATTTTTAGTAGAGGCAGGGTTTCACCATGTTGGCCAGGCTGGTCTTGAAGTCCTGACTTCAAGTGATCCTCCCGCCTCGGGCTCCCAAAGTGCTGGGATTATAAGCGTGAGACATAGTGCCCAGCTAAAAACCTTTTTTAAAAAATTATTTATTTATTTATTTTGAGACAGAATCTCACTCCATCGCCCAGGCTAGAGTGCAGTGGTATGATCTTGGTTCACTGCAACCTCTACCTCCCAGGTTCAAGCAATTCTCCTGCCTCAGCCTCCCTAGTAGCTGGGATTACACGCTTGTGCCACCATGCCCAGCTAATTTTTGTATTTTCAGTAGAGACAGGGTCTTGCCATGTTGGCCAGGCTGGTCTCGAACTCCTGACCTCAGGTGATCCTCCCGCCTCGGCCTCCCAAAGTGCTGGGATTTCAGGCATGAGCCACTGCACTCGGTCTAAAAAACCTTTTATAAACTAACTTTATGTTTTGTTTATAATTCAAATGTGAGAATTTTGTTAAATTGGGGTGATAACACTTTTAAATCACCTTTTGCTATTTTAAAATGGCTTTTCGTGATCTACATAAGTAATGCAAATTATACTCTACACATTCTCCTGGGTAACCCTGAAAACCTGTTTCTTGGTGTGGGAGTCTCGCTAACTACAGAGCTGAGATTATCGACGAATGGAATAATGAGGAAAACAGCTCGCTGGATTATAAGACCTCAATCTTTACATTTATTTATGAAAACTACATGAGGATCAGAAATATCAGCATTAAGACTGACTCTTAAGTTCAGGGCACCTTTACACCATACTGTTTGATCTCATATAAAACTGAGAATACCTCAGAGTTCTACTATATAATTTGCAGGAATGTAATTAAACCCTTAAGACCAAGTTTTGAATACGGAGAGAGCACAGGGATCTTAGATGCTGTGGGGTTGAAAGGGCACCCTTCAAGTGAAGTAGTTGGAAGAGGTGAGAAAAAGGTACAGACAGAAAACACCATTCCACTCACAATTCTGCATAGAGTATAAAAAACAAATCAGGACTTTTAGATAGGCTAGTTATGAAAATGTGGCATAATGATATGCTAAGATATTTCTAAACATTTTAAAGATAATAAATCTAGTGGATAGGATAGCAAAAACAATTCTCTATCAAACTATTTTCTAGCCAGGCACAATGGCTCACGCCTGTAATCCCAGCACTTTGGGAAGCCGAGGCGGGCACATTACCTGAGGTCAGGAGTTTGGGACCAGCCTGGCCAACATGGCAAAACCCCATTTCTACTAAAAATACAAAAAATCAGCTGGGCGTGGTGGCAGGCGCCTGTCATCCCAGCTACTCACAAGGTTGAGGCAGGAGAATCTTTTGAGCCTGAGAGGTGGAGGTTGCAGTGAGCTGAGATCACGCTACAGCACTCAAGCCTGGATGACAGAGTGAGTGAGACTCCGTCTCAAAAAAAAAAAAAAAAAAAAAACCCAAAACGATTTTCTAGAACAATTTATACAAGGTAGTTATTCTGTGAGTTTCCAGGAATTAGGCTAGAAAGAGAAAATTTTTGCTTGTGCTGGTAAGGAATTAAAGTAGTTCGAGTTCTTCCTTTCTGATGATCCCTGAGCACAGAGGGGAAAATATCTATTTTTACTGACTGGAAGTGAGGAGTTTATTTGCGAAAGATAAAATTTCAGTTGTTTCCAACTGTGTATCCTGAAAAAAGCGGTATTACTATACACACTATTTCACAGGAAATTCAAAATACTTTATATCCAATTTCCTGAAGCTCTGTATATAACTAGTAATGGGTATGGAGTCCACAAATTACTGTTATTGACATTTTACTGAAGAAGAATCTGAATGACAAATGAAGGGAAATCTGAACATACGTCATCAAGATATGAACACTTTCAGGGCACATTTTGATTCCCTATAAAGCAGAAGTTGCCTTCTCTCAAGTTCCCTTGCTGAATTCTCTTCACACCATGACCTTCCAAAGTTACACAGTTACTTGGTCGTTCCCTGCTGACCCGAATTCTCTTCATAGAAAGTTTCTATTTTTATATTACCTCTAAGCACGCAGGCAAGCCCCAAGTGATGCAGGTACAATGTCTTACTTGGAAACTAACTTTCTTTTTTTTTTTTTTTTTGAGACTGAGTCTCGCTCTGTTGCCCGGGCTGGAGTGCAGTGGCTGGATCTCAGCTCACTGCAAGCGCTGCCTCCCAGGTTCACGCCATTCTCCTGCCTCAGCCTCCCGAGTAGCTGGGACTACAGGTGCCCACCACCTCACCCGGCTATTTTTTTGTATTTTTTTTAGTAGAGACGGGGTTTCACCACGTTAGCCAGAATGGTCTCGATCTCCTGACCTCCTGATCCGCCCGTCTCGGCCTCCCAAAGTGCTGGGATTACAGGCTTGAGCCACCGCGCCCCGCCGGAAACTAACTTTTAACAGAAATCATATACACTATAAATGAAGCTCTGTTGGGTAAACAGTCTGCAGGAGAATGTAGATCCATCTGTGCAAACACTCCAGGAGGCATGCTGAGGGTCATACCTTCTCTGAGACAGCAGTGAAGGTCATGGCGTGGGTCATAAGTGACTCACCAAAAGTCAGCCTCTCCGCTTTATTCATGTTCTTCAAGGAGACACCAAACACTAATTCATGGTCATAGCTGTAAAAAGAATGATAGTACAAAATAAAGGGAGTACGATCATAGGGAAAACTGGCTTTTGGTTGTAAAAGGAATTCAGAAGAAACTGAAGAGGCTCAACAGCTCCAAATAAATAAGGCTCTAGCTGTAGCTCTTCAGAAAGAATATGGAACATGCAGAACTTAGTCTCTCACTGGGAGTCCATTCTCTACGTGTCACAAGAGTATGCAGGAAAAAAAGGAGAAGATTAAACATAAATTCTCCACATCAGAAGCTGACAAGTTTACATTGCCATTGAGGCAAGAAAACTTTAAAAAATAATGAAAAAAGCTTTTGAAGTAACTTCTTAGAAAACTGGTCTCTTTTGAGCTGGTAGAACCAACCAGTTTCTGAATTCATTTAAATCATTGCTGATTAAAATTTAAATAAATAATGCCCAAAATATTGGGGAATATTTTTGCATAAGCACTACACTCACATTGTTAAATACAAAGAAACAAAAGCCAAAATACATGTGAGAGACATCCTTGCATGTTCTAGTTAATGTGAAAGACACACTTGGGAGTTGCATCTACCTGCTTTCAAAAATTTTTTAAACCTCATTAATTCTCTTTTTAGCAGATTTCTCTGACTATCAAGATATTTACTCAACTTCCTACAAGTAACAACTACTTAAAAGTAACCCTAAAATGGAGAATGGTGAACTGTCAAGGAATCCTATATGATTCAGTTTACAAATTAACCTTCATTGTCATAAATGACCAGGAGGAATGCTTTAAAGTATGCACGCAAATTAGTCCCACTTGTTACAAAGACAAAATACAAAGCTACCAAAGTAACACAGCAAACGGGAGCCCTGAAAAATCTTTCATTACATTCCCAAATGTACTGAACACATTTACACACTAGCTAATTATTTTTTTATTTTTTTTTTATTTTTTGAGACGGAGTCTCACTCTGTCGCCCAGGCTAGAGTGCAGTGGCCGGATCTCAGCTCACTGCAAGCTCTGCCTCCTGGGTTTATGCCATTTTCCTGCCTCAGCCTCCCGAGTAGCTGGGACTACAGGTGCCCACCACCTCGCCCGGCTAGTTTTTTGTATTTTTTTTTTAGTAGAGACGGGGTTTCACCGAGTTAGCCAGGATGGTCTCGATCTCCGGACCTCGTGATCTGCCCGTCTCGGCCTCCCAAAGTGCTGGGATTACAGGCTTGAGCCACCGCGCCCGGCGTTAATTATATTTTTAAAGTGTCTTTCTCATAGAAGATGGCTTTTTAGGAACACTCAACGATTTCTACTCAGATAGAAAGTATTGTGATCTTGATGTCCTGGGTTAGAGTATTTAAGTATGTGGAGTTTCTGCTATGAATCCTCAAACTCTACAGGATGCAAAGAAAGAGACTCGCCCTTAGGCCAACCTTCATCTTTGGATGAACCTCGGCAGAGTCATTTTGTACCAAGAGCACATTCTAACAGCAACAACCCACAAATGACTTTCTATTTTAAATTTCCTGCACTCACAGATTCATGTCACTGAGGCCCAGCTTGCCATTGAAGTGTTTTCCAACATCACAGCCAAACCACACAGCCTAGAAACAGAAGAGAGAGAGAAAGAAAGTCAACATAAGCCCCATCTTCCTATTATACCAAAGAAGTAAAAGATGTTTTAACCCCAATGTGCAAAATACAAAAACAATACCAACCTCTCCATCTTTGATGGAGGCAGCAACCATCTTTTTCAGGAAGTCAATGGGCTGGTTGTTGTATAGAGTTTTTCTCCCTCCAACCATATTGCTTAAGTATTCCACTGTGTAAAGTTTGTTGTACTTGTGCTGGGGCCTAGGGTCATTCACTAAACAAATCTATTGAGAGCAAAAACATATTGATTAGAGCACAAAGCCAGGAATGTCAAGCAACACACAGCTCTCCTCTAGGTTCATGTTTGCATCAAGCTCATCATTTCTGCCTACAAGCTAAGTACTACAGCCACATCGTTAAGTAACAAAGAAACAAAAAGTGGCAAAATACATGTGAGAGAGGTCCTTGCTTATTCTAATTCGTGTAAGAGACACACTTAGGAGACACATCTACCTGTTTTTCCTACTAGCAAGAACTGCTCCAAAAGCAATTTTTTTTTTTTTTTTTTGAGACAGAGTCTCACTCTGTCACCCAGGCTGGAGTGCAGTGGCACCATCTCGGCTCACTGCAACCTCTGCCTCCTGGGTTCAAGTGATTCTCCCACTTCAGCCTCCCAAGTAGGTGGGATTACAGACGTGCGCCACCACGCTTGGCTAATTTTTGTATTTTTAGTAGATGCGGAGTTGCACCATGTTAGCCAGGTTGGTCTCGAACTCCCAAACTCAGGTGATCCACTCACCACAGCCCCCCAGTGTGCTGGGATTACAGGCGTAAGCCACTGCACCCGGCCCTCAAAACTCATTTTGAAAAACTACATGCACTGAGTAAGAAAAACTGGAGAGCTAATCACAAGGCCCCTATTCTCAAGTTACAAGACAGGCATCTGCTTGGAAGAGGATCAAGAAGCCAATAAAAGGAAGAGGCTCTGATCATCCTGCTAGGCAGATGAGGAAGACTTAAAGGGAACAGGAAAAACAAAGATTGCTCCCTTCAACAAGAGAGTTCCCCAAGGGGACCTCAGTGCAAAAGTGCTCTGACTCCATGATAAGAAATACCCAATACACTTTCATTGTCTTTGCACTTGAGAATGATTCTGGTCCTAGACAGGGGCGCATGTGGGAATTAAAATCACTGCTGGCTTACAGTTTAAAAAGTCTCTGAAGAGGAACACTGGGGAAAGGCTGATAAATCCTGGCACCACCAACTTCATTAGCTACATAAAATACTTCCAAGGAAGTGGGGAAAAATGTTTGCTGTCTAGTTTGATACTCATGAATGCTAACCAAGAATCTTATACCATTCCCTGTGATTACCAGCCATTTGAAAGTATAATAAAAAAAAAAGTCAAAAAAAAAAAAAAAAAAAAAAAAGAAAGTAAACAGCCAGTGACCACCAGTGCCATTCACCAACCTTATTTTCCATATTGAAGAGTGGCTTGACATGCTCCCTGTAAAACTCCAAGGGTGTTATGGGGCCAATCTTCTGATAATTTTTATCTTTGTCTCGATACTCCCAGGTGAATGCCTCTGGTGGATTACCCAAACAGATGCACACCACTCGGAATATCTGGAAGAGAGGAGGAGGAAAGGCGAGAAATGGCTAGGGGGAAATGTTATTTTCTTCACCTCTTCTTTTTCCTTAAGCTTAGGAAACACAAGAAGTTAGTGGCTAAATGCAAGCTAAAATTTTCACAAGAAATCTAATACTGCGTCAAAAATTGGAAAGCTGATGTCTGAGATTTGGTACCAGTCAACTTATGAGTTCTCAAATAAACACTGTGAACAATGCAATTCTGAAATGTTAACATTTAGTGCTTAGTACTTGTCCTGAAAATTAAAACTTCCTTAGCCAAGAATCTGCCTACCATTGATACCCAGCAAGATCTGAGTTGCTGCTCTGCTGATTATTTTTCAAGTAACAAATAATGACAAATTTTATAAATGGATTTCCTTCCCTTTCTACATTGATGTTTTCCTTATTACAACAGGAGTCTCTACTCATAGGAAAGTAACTAATTTTTCAGCTGCAGTTGGATGACAATGCCTATTAAAAGTATTAGAAGAGGAGGGCCAGGTGCGGTGGTTCATGCCTGTAATCCCAGCACTTTGGGAGGCTGAGGTTGGAGGATCGCTTGAACTGAGGAGTTCAAGACCAGTCTGGACAACGTAGTGAAACCCCATCTTAAAAAAGAAAAAAATCAGCTGGACGCAGTGGCTCATGCCTGTAGTCCCAGCTGCTCAGGAAGCTGAGGTAGGAGGATCGTTTGAGCCCAGGAGGCAGAGGCTTCAGTGAGCCATGATCATGCCACTACGCTCCAGCCTGGGTGACAGAACAAGACCCTATCTCAAAAAATACAAAAATTAGGGGCACATGTTCTCAGGATCTCCTGACGGCTGAGTCATGGTTTAAAAAAAAAAAAAGTACAAACATTAGCCACACGTGGTAGCCTGAGCCTGTGGTCACAACTACTCAGGAGGCTGAGGTGGGGTGACGACTTGAATCCAGGAGGCAGAGGTTGCAGTGAGTTGAGATCACACCACTGCAGTCCAGCCTGAGTGATAGAGTGAGGACCCTGTCTCAAAAATAAAAAGAGGAGTAACTTTTAGTAATAAGGTATAATTTTTTGGGTTGTGAGACAACGTATTTTCTAATGATGTCACAACATCTTCAAGTTAACATCATTACAATCCAAGGATATATTTTATATTTTTTTCATTTTATAGAAATGCAAAAATAAGGCTGGGTGCAGTGGCTCACGCCTGTAATCCCAGCCCTTTGGGAGGCTGAGGCAGGTGGATCATGAGGTCAGGAGTTCGAGACCAGCCTGGCCAACATGGTGAAACCCCGTCTCTACTAAAGATACAAAAAACAAACAAACAAACAAACTAGCTGGGCATGGTGGCATGCGCCTATAATCCCAGCTACTCGGGAGGCTGAGGCAGGAGAATCGCTTGAACCCAGGAGGCAGAGGTTGTAGTGAGCTGAGATCGTGCCATTGCACTCCAGCCTGGGTGACAGGGCGAGACTCCATCTCAAAAAGAAAAAAAAAGCAATGCAAAAATAGAAAAAGAGATACACCCTGCACAAGGACAGAATAAAAGTATTTCATCTTCTATATCATATGTCCTTGTCTTTTTAAAAACATAACACTATGATCTGCCTCTCCCTTTTGCACCCACAGTCACCACCCTGATCCAATCATCTACTACCTGCATTATTTAGGCCACACATTTGTATCTGCTATCACATTCAAGAGAAACAGACTTTATATTTACCAAGTGTGCCTATTTTGTGCTAGATACTATGTACTTGCTAGGTCCACTTCATTCTCGTAATACCCTCTCAAGGTATATTTCCCTCCACTTCCACTTCACCTTGTTTTTTCTTCTTTTTCTTCTTCTTCTTCTTCTTTTTTTTAAATCAGAGATTGAGACACAAAGAAACCAAATAATTTACTTAAAGTCACACAGCCAGCAAGTGGAAAACCACAATCTAAACTGAGGTCACATGCTGTCAATGACAACAACAACAAAGTATTGCTCCTTGGCTACAGGATTTAAAAAGGGAAGATGTACTGACCGTCTACTTTGCTGTACTATCTTTCATTACCATATCTCTTAAGCCTCTCAGCAAAGATGGTGGATATTATCCCCCTTTTACAGATAAGGAAATCAAGGTTCAGGGAAATAAATCACTTTCCTGAAGTCATAGAGCCAGTAAACGGCAGTATCAGGATTTGAACTTAGGGCTGACTTTAATATGCTGTTTCCAAAGTCCATCTATTTGCCATTTACTGTAACTTTCTAGTTTTCATATAACTTGTCTCTCATAAAAGATTATACACTTCTTAAAGATAAGAACCAGATCATGGATATTTCGTGTCCTTTATAGCATCTAGCAATGCTGGTGACATGACATAGATATACCAGCTGATCTGAACATTGTTCCATTCTCCATATCACCACAGGAGAATTTTAAAAGGACTACTTTTCTCAACTCACGTCCCTGTTGAAGAGCCAATGTTTCCTTATTACCTCCCACAACAAATCCAAACTCCGTGACCTAATTCCTTTTTCTCACTTTTTAACTTAGGCATAACGTATGTTAAGTGTGTAAAACACACTAACAATTCGTTTTTTAAAAACATACATATATACCCATGTAACCATCATTCACATCAATATACATAACATTTCCAGGCTCTGGAGGTTCTCTGGTCCCTTTGCTATTAAGTAACCCACAACTTCCACCAGATAACCACTATTCTTACTTTATAACCATTGATTAGTTTTGCCTGTCCTTTAACTTCGTATAAAAGTATTCATAGAACATATCTTTTGTGTCTGGCTTCCTTTGGTTGACATAATGTCTGTGAGATTCACACACACTGCTGTGTATGTGAGCAATCTGTTCTTCACTGCTGTGATTCTATCTTAACAGAAGTAAGTTAACTTAGAGAAGAAGTTATGCTTGCTTGTCGTTTTGTTTTGTTCTGTTTTCCAAGATAGAACCTTCCTTTATTAAGATTTACTGTGTGTGTTATGAGCCTGAACGTCTGGTCATTAAACCATCTCTCTTTTAACATTATATCCTTCTCAAGTTGGTTTCTACCACAGAAAGGAGGCAGAGTATCACATAAGCAACTGTAATTGAGTTACTCTAGCCAAGGATTAATGAGCTGTTTGGGATTCACAGTCATTTTGCATTTGCTCAGTGCCAAGACTACAAATGACAACTTTAGGCATCTGTCATTATGAAGAAGACATTGCCACTGGTAACTATGGTCAACTCAATGACAATGAAGATGTACAGTCAGAACATACTTAGATTAGAAAGGTTTTAAAGACCTAAATGATGTGTATTTTCAACTAGTAACTATTGTTACATGTGTATCTACATGTAGTAGTGGAATCATTTTGATTAATTCTCAGTTATCCAAGGGTGGTAAATTCAGCTCAGCCAGGTTCTGGTCAAAAAAGGAGAGGCAAGGCCAGGCCCAATTAAGATGAAGATAACTAAGTGAATTTCTGTTTACTTTTAAACATGTTCTAAAGATAAATACAAATGTTTTACACTATAATTTGCAAAATACCTTATTATGTACTTGACTCCCTATTTAAAGTAAAAAGTGTTAAATTCCTCCTTCTCCCAAACACATTAGAGGAAATTTGCATTTCTGCTATCTAAATGAATTCTACAGTGAGTCCTTTTGTAAGACAATACTTATGCCCTTCACATATATTTTATAAATCTGAATTTTAATAAAGATATAATTAAGGCATAAGTAAGGATAAGGGTGATATTTCTTTCTTTTAGATTTTAGTAAAACTTTGTAACTTGAGATATGTTGCATTGCTTTATACTATTTGTTTACCACGACTATAAATTATCCAAAGTCATTAATACTTAAGTCAGTTTGTAACACTTTGTAAGGAATATCTGACTCTGAGTCAAACAACACTAGTTATTTAAATAAGCTCTCATTAAAAAAAAAAAAAAAAAATGCTCCGAAGAATAATTTCCATGGTCTCTGATACTAGATTTTTTTGATAAGAGACTCTGCAGTTCTGAAACAACATTCCCTGGGCAGTGAGCTTTAGGTATCCAAGTCTGCTCTCTGGTGGGCAACACTGGAGTGTCACCTGCTTCTCACAAGATCTATTTGGCATTCAGCACAAAAAAAGATACTGGACATTGAACACAAGAGATTATATTGAATTGAATAAAGTAAGAGTACAACCACATCCCTCAGAATATAATTACACATTAAATTAATATTAAAACCAACAATTAGCCCATTTAGGGAAATGTATTTGTGACTTTAATTGAAATTGCTCACTTCCCATCCCAGTACTTTACATCTTTTCTCCTTTACTTTTCTCCATTGCACTTATCTTCTGACATACTATATGTCTTATACACTTGTCTTTCCCTACTAGAACATCAACTACACAAGGGTAGGTATTCTTTTCCGCATTGTTCACTGTTCAATCTCCAATGCCTAGAATAGTGTCAGGCACATATATTAAGAAATATTTACCGAACACATGCCTCCTTTTTTGTTGTGGGGGAGCGGGGGACAAAGCCTCACTCTGTCACCCAAGCTGGAATGTGGTGGCATGATCTCGGCTCGCTGCAACCTCTGCCTCCCAGGTTCAAGCGTTTCTCATGCCTCAGCCTCCCAAGTAGCAGGGATTACATGCACGCACCACCCACCAGGCCTGGCTAATTTTTTGTATTTTCAGTAGAGACAAGGTTTCGCCAGGCCAACGTGATCCACCTGCCTCCCAGAGTGCTGGGATTATAGGCGTGAGCCACCACGTCCAGCCCCACATCCAGCCCCGAGCACTTTTGTCATTTCAAACCAAATTTAGAACCAAACTGATAAAGGGTGTGGACTTGGAATATGGGCTTTCCAAAATGCTGGAAAGCTGAAGGCAAAGATATACATGGCTCAATGACACCTGGCAACAGATTCTGCTCTTCCTCAACTCCTTAAACGAATAATGATGTGATCCTATTAATTCTGAATCTGGTTTAAAAAGAACAGAAGCAGTCAATGTTTCTAATTATTCCCTTAAATATAGATTACTGAGAAAGGTCCCCTAAAATTGTGATATGAGTCCCAGAGTATAAAGGACAGCCTGCCCAAAATTGAGCTACATTTTTTGATTGATGGAGACCCTTCACTTAACCCTGGGGGCAGGTGTATGTCAAGGGAAGCTATGCTGAGTGCATCTGTACTTGTCTCTTGGGGCCATTTATCTTCTGATTAAGATTTGTATCTTTAGCTAACTAAATAGGGAACTTAAACTAACCTACAACAATGTGGATTATATATAGTCCCTCTCTAGCAACCTATAACTGGAAAAACTGCAGCTGGTGCCAGAAAGGTCCAAGCCCTATTTCCAGTTTAAATATATTTCATAAGAAGATGAATTATAAAGAAGGGTCTTTCCTCTCAAGTCTCATTTTATAAAGGAGCTCCATTGTAACTGATCTCTAAAAATATTTTCAGGCCAGATGCAGCGGCTCATGCCTGTAATCCCAGCATGTTGGGAGGCTGAGGTGGGAGGATAACTTGAGCCTGGGAGGTTGAGGCTGCAGTGGGCTGTGATCGTAACACTGCACTCCAGCCTGGGCAACAGAGCAAGACATTATCTCAAAAATATAAAAAAATAAATCTCTCTAATGGAGAGATCTGTTTATTTTAAATGACCTGCTGAAGTACAACATGGTAAAAGAAGCTGAATCAGGAGAGAAAGGTAAAAGAATGAGACATGAAATAAGGGGAAAGAAAGTGTAGATCCCAATTTAAAGACAAATGATACAGGACTTAGTTAATTCCCATACCCATGACAGACATCAAATGAGAGGAAGAAGGAAAGATGCAGCAGTTGAGAGTCAGGCATAAATCTTAGAAGCGTGAGAACCTGAAACAGTTTTTTAAGGCAGCTACAGGCAGACACAGAAAAAAGGAGAGGTTAGAATAGTAAGGTAGTTTGAAGATGACAACCAAACTACTTGAAAGATAGCAAAACTTCATATAATTCTTCTGCTCAAAAATCTTCCTGACTTCTCATTGCCTATCGAATTGGGGCAAACTCTCATGTTCGTACTCTAAGTTCTTACTATCTATGTCTAATTTTACCTTTCCACTGTTAAGGCTAAAAGATTTCAGTGCTTGAAACCACCGCAGAAGAGACAGAATCTTAAGTATTCATTTGTATTTGAAATACTGGGTTGTTGAGAAAGTAGTACAGTAAAGTCTAAAGCACTGTAAAAATATTAGTTACTTCTATTATATAAAATGCAAAGCCCTACAATCATTTACCCCAACTTATTTTTTAAGAGACAGGGTGTCACTCTGTCGCCTAGACTGGAGTGCAGGGGTGCAATCATAGCTCACTGCACTCACTGCAACCTTGAACTCCTGGGCTCAAGTGATCCTCTCACCTCAGCCTACCATGTAGCTAAGATTACAGGCACCCACCAACACATCCAGCTAATTTTTTCATTTTTTTGTAGAGATGGGGTCTCTCTGTGTTGGCCAAGCTGGTCTCAAGTTCCTGTGCTCAGGTGATCCTCCTGCCTTGGCCTCCCAAGGCAGATATGAGCCACCGTGCACAGCCTACCCTAGCTTTTTTTAGTTTTACTGATGGAGAAAATAGTCTCAAGGGTAAAATAACCTATTGATCAAAGAATAGAATGGTCACGAGAACACTAAAACAGTCACAGAAAACAGCTCAACTCTGAAAAAGGTTTAGTGCCGTGGGTCAATGAGCCAGTTATGGGAGAGAAGGAGTAAGGAACCTACCTTAGTGACTATTTATTCACAGAGGAAGAGGAGAAGGGAAGACAGCTCTCTACTGCTTTCTGGTAGGGAATGAAAGAAGGGCAAAGATCTGTTTTTTTTTTTTTTTTTTTTTTTGAGACTGAGTCTCGCTCTGTCGCCCAGGCTGGAGTGCAGTGGCACAACCTCGGCTCACTGCAAGCTCCGCCTCCCGGGCTCACGCCATTCTCCTGCCTCAGCCTCCCGAGTACCTGGGACTACAGGTGCCCGCCACCACGCCCGGCTAATTTTTTGTATTTTTAGTAGAGATGGGGTTTCACCGTGTTAGCCCGGATGGTCTCGATCTCCTGACCTCGTGATCCGTCCGCCTCGGCCTCCCAAAGTGCTGGGATTACAGGGGTGAGCCACTGCGCCTGGCCTTTTTTTTTTTTTTAAAGTAAAACACCTAAGCTTGCAAAAGCAGGCAAAAAAGCAGATGCCTTCTGGAGGCATTAAATATGTTTTCGGGCACAGAAAGACATAAAAAGGTACAAAAGTATAGGCACTTCTGTGATATTAAAGGGAATGAACTCATACAGATGATAATAGTTAAATGATCTTGAGAGTACTTCTAGAGGTGTTTATATCAAAGAAAGAAACAGAAATGTGGACTATCTGGCCCCACCCCACACCTACTGAATCAATCTGCATCTTAACAAGATCCCAAGGTGATTCATGTGCACATTAAAGTCTGATGGCACTACTTTAGACCACATCTACTCTTTCTCTCTTCCAAAACCTTGCTTCTTCAATTATTATTTCTCTCATTCACACCTGCTATCCTTTTCTACACACTGGTTCCCTCACACTGCCCTAATTGCCAAAAAGCCTTTTTTCCTACCTGTAAGTCCACCCTTCAAGATCCCAGGACGTTATCCCAATACTTTTCCTCGTCCTCCACATCCAATTCATCAGCAAGTCCCGAAAGCTTCACTTCCAAAATATACCCTGAAAAATTTTTTGTTTCTGAGATGGGGTCTCGCTCTGTCACTCAAGCTGGAGTGCAGTGGTGACAATCAGAGCTCACTGCAGCCTGGAACTCCTGGGCACAAGTGATCCTCCCACCTCAGCCTCCTTCTAGCATATGCCACCACATCTGAACATTTTATATATTTGATGTTAAAAATATATTTTTTAATCAAAGATGTCTTTAAAATAAAAATACAGGTAACTAGGTTCTATTCTCAGGGAAATTGACTTTGTGGGTCTGGGACAAGTTAGGCCTATATATTGTTTTTAATAGCTGAGAGCCACTGCTGTAGAATTTCCTAAGTCAATCATAATGGCTTCTTTTCCATTTTTGTGGTACCGACAAATATTGTTTTTGGTCTTTGATTGACTGATTGATTTTAGAAATGAGGTCTCACTGTGTTGTCCAGGTAGCACTTGAACTCCTGGGCATGTGATCTGCCTTAGCTTCCCAAGTAGCTGGCACTACAAGTGTCACAAAACAAAAAAGAGAATTCTTTTTGTTACAAAACAAAAAATTGACAAGTGTTACCACCATGCCTGGCTATGTTTTGCTTTTTAACAGACAAAGTTTTTTGTTTTGTTTTGTTTTTGAGACAGAGCCTTGCTCTGGCACCCAGGCTGGAGTGCAGTGGCACAATCTTGGTCTCTGCCACATGTGGGGTTCCAGCGATTCTCATGTCTCAGCTGCCCAAGCAGCTGGCATTACAGGCATGCACCACCACGCACATGTATTTTTTTCATATTTTAGTAGAGACGGGGTTTTGCCATGTTGGCCAGGCTGTTCTTGAACTCCTGGCCTCAAGTGATCCACCTGCCTCGACCTCCCAAAGTGCTGGGATTATAGGCATGAGCCACTGCGCCCAACTGAGAATACATTAATAATCTTAAGGGGATTTGCAGGCTAAAAAAATGGACACTGAGATAACATTGCAATAGAGGTAACCACACATCTCCAAAACAAATCTGCCTTGCCTGTCCTCTCAACAAGCAGTCTATACCTCACTTCTCAGTAAGAATGCCTTTAGCATAAACACATTTTATTTAAAGCTATCTGAGCTTCATGGTTGTTGATTAAGTCATCATTTTGACTTGCCTACAAGGTTACACAAATCATAGGTACTAATTTGTGGCTTTAAAACTGCAGCTAGATTCTTCATTACCAAAGAGTCAGGTTCAATGAAAAGGAGTCATCTGGGGGATTGTAAACATTTTAAAACCTTATATACAGGGCCATGCATGGTGGCTCACACTTTATAATACATGCAATCTTTGGGAGGCTGAGGTGGGAGGATTGCTTGAGCCCAGCTGGTGGAGATAGGCCTGGGAAACATAGTGAGACTGAATCTCTACACAATTTTTTAAATAAATGAGCTGGGCATGGTGGCATGCACCTGTAGTCCCAGCTGCCTGGGTGGCTGAAGCAGCACTTGAACCCAGGAGTTGAAGGTAATAGTAAGCTATGACTGCACCTCTGCACTCCAGCCTGGGCAACAAAGTGAGCTCTGTCTCTAAGGGGGAAGAAACCCTTACACATAGAATTCTGTAGTAAATAGTTTAGGCAGAATCATTAAGTAAATAATCCTATAAAACACTCATACTCAGGACTTGGTAAAGTTGGATGTTACTATTTCTCTGAGGCAGGAGTAGGAGAGGAAAAAAAAATGTGAAACATATCTGCCCTAATTCTTATCAGCCAATTACCATGCTCTACAAATGATGAGGACATCAATCTTAGACACATCATTAGTTCAAGGATCATTAAAGCAAACATCAAAGGCCAAAAGGATGCTTATGATCTACAGCAAGTATCATCTAGGCCCTTTTCCATAACTGTTTGCAGAACCTTCATTCCTACTATGACCCCATCTTTTTTTTTTTTTTTTTTTTGAGATGGAGTCTCATTCTGTTGCCAGGCTGGAATGCAGTGGCATGATCTCGGCTCACTGCAATCTCCGCCTCCTTGGTTCAAGTGATTCCCGCCTCAACCTCCCAAGTAGCTGGGACTACAGGTGCACACCACCACACCTGGCTAATTTTTTGTATTTTAGTAGAGACGGGGTTTCACCATGTTGGCCAGGATGGTCTTGATCTCCTGACCCTGTGATCTGCCCGCCTCAGCCTCCCAAAGTGCTGAGATTGCAAGCGTGAGCCACTGTCCCTGGCCCCCACCATCTTAATCTAACCCTAAATAAAGGCAAATTATGTAGCAGATACAGCCTCTGCAAGACAGATTCCCCAAAAATCCAATAAGGAAAATATTTCAGATCCTGAACTGAATCTCAGACAGGTTTACCTAGGATCACAGACTGTTAAGTAAAAGAGTCAGAATTTAAACCCATGTATGTCTGACTCCAAAGCCTATTTTTTTCCTACTATACTAAGATGTCTCTCTTCCATAAGAATTTAAGAGATAAAAATGAGATTATTTAAATGCATTTGGTAAATGAAATTTCTGCATTTGTCCACTCAACAAATATTTAAGAAACAGCTATTGTGTCAAGCACTAGGCTAGACATGTTAAACATGAACGGAGTCTTTAGAGCTTAAGGAACTTGTCCCAGGATATATGGCTATTAAGTAATGAGAAGACTAGAACTCAGATAGCCTGACCTCAGAGATTACACCCTCCACTACTCCACTATGCTGCATCTCTAAACTTTAAAGGAAAACGGGAATGAAGCATTAGTGTTTTCCATCGCAGTGAAAAAAAGTAGGCCATTTTAACTCCATACAGTCTTGAAACGAAGCCTAATTAAGGGCCCACTGGCTGACAAACGGATACATTTATTCTTTCCTCAAACCAATTTCAGTTTTATGCATATTCATTCTGGACATGGATAGTATTAATAATAAAGATTCTTAACTGTCTTGATCACAAATAATATTACCACCACATATTTTAGGGCTTTTTACATTTTCCAAAATGTTTTTACATACATTATTTTAACAAATAAAACCATCAATAGCTCCCTGTCTTTATTTCTACAGAAAGAAGCCAAATGTTCTGGTATCTATCTAACATCCCTTACATCTCTGCCTTTCTAGCTTAATTTGCTACCCATCATACTGACAAAAGCTACGTTTCAGCCACACAATTCCCTGAAGGTTCTACCTTCGTTCATGGCACTGTTCATACAATTCCTTTTGCCTAGAATGGTCTTGTTATCTACCTGGTAAATTGTGACTACTCTTTCTTTTTTTTTTTTTGAGACAGAGTCTTGCTCTGTCGCCCAGGCTGGAGTGCAGTGGCCGGATCTCAGCTCACTGCAAGCTCCGCCTCCTGGGTTTACGCCATTCTCCTGCTTCAGCCTCCGGAGTAGCTGGGACTACAGGCGCCCGCCACCACGCCCGGCTAGTTTTTTGTATTTTTAGTAGAGACGGGGTTTCACCGTGTTAGCCAGGATGGTCTCGATCTCCTGACCTCGTGATCCGCCCATCTCGGCCTCCCAAAGTGCTGGGATTACAGGCTTGAGCCACCAGGCCCGGCCTGTGACTACTCTTTCAAGAGCTATCTTCCCTATGAAACCTTCAGCTCACTGAGCTAGTCACTTCCTCCTCTATGACCACCAAATCAGTTTTACACATCTAGCATAGGATTTATTCTAATTAGAGATATGTTTTTCCCAAGAGACTGAGCTCTTTAAGAGCAGTGACTATGTCTTTCTCATCTGTTTCCTCAGTGCCAAACTCATAGAAGGTATTTAGTATTTATGAAATGATAAAAGAATGATTATACAGACCACTAAACTAGGCATTAGGAAACCTAAGTCCAAGTCCTATACTAAAAGGCAAAGTAAGTTTTAATCTCAGTTTTTTCAGTGTAAAATAAGTAATTTTCAATTCAATTAAACATTCGTTGCCATGACTAAAGCTTCCTAATCATTAGTTTAACAGATGGGAATATTCTGAGAGTTCTTTAGAAGGGTCAAAAAAAATCCAAATTTTGTTATTACCTCCTCCATCATGACATCCTGTGTGGCTGAGATTTCTCCTTTGGTTGCTCCACTGTGTACCAGGTTCCGTAGTCGTATACAGAATTCTCTCATCTATGACAGAAACTTATTCAGCACTCCAATAGTTACCCAAATTCAATCGTAAATGAGTCTCATAGACCAACACAAGTTCTATTTTGAAGTATAACTCAGGCCAGACCCATGGCAAAGTTCATAAAGGCAAATGTGTTTTTCTTCAACTTGTCCACTTAAACACATAGCTAAAAATGCTTTCCATAAGGAGCAGAGGCATAAATTATTCCTCCAAAATACTAGCTGGAACTGCTCCTGTTCTGCAAACATCATATAAAGATGTTTTATGTGTCTGGGCATGGGGAAAACACGTGATTACATAATGCCTATCACTCAGAAAAAGCAGGAGACAAGATAATTATGCCACTATGTTACTCTAGTAGATTTTTACTTAGAATTTCAATAGCTGTCCATTTTTCCTTCTCTGCCAACTGACTATGACTACGGTTATGCCAGCCCCCAATAAAATTTTCATTTTTTCACTAAGATAAAGGTGAGTCTGAAATTTAACCACAGTGCTAAAGAAAATGTTGCTCTCACTTCAAATGGAATCAAATGCCATATTATTGATCTTTTAGCCTTTGGATAAAAATCCCCAGCGTTTCCAGGGTGGAAAATAGCCCACTTCTAACGCTGGGGAGACACACCTATAGTTTATTTTAAAATGTAATCTTTCTCCCAGGGAGATGAAAAATCCAATTTTGGCCTCATGGATTAGGACAGCAGATTCTGGCAACTCCCAGTTCTCAAAAAAGAGGCCTGGCTAGCAAAGCAGCATCTCTGCAGGAAGTATAATTCTCCTCGGGAAAACTGGTTATGTAGAGAAGACACAATGATTCATTAAAACAACTGAAGCAAATAAAAAGCAGTTCAATAACTACAACAAATCTTTAGTGGGTGGATAAACCACACTGATGTGGTCTGGGGAAGTCTCAGAACACAGCACACTCTTTAAGGGAATCTTGCAAATAGTTCTTTTGGTTTTACTAGCACATAAAGCAGTCCTAGCCCACCTCCACTAGAACCAAGTGAGAGAGACAGCATCCTGAGTGCCTGCAGTCAGTATTAATTGGACATGGGACTTTATTTCCTAACTATCCCCCTAAGAAGACATTAACATCAACAGAAATAAAAGTGGAAGTTTTTTAAAAGCAAAAACTCTCTAATATTAATTATTTTTAAAGTTATTACATAGCTACATTGCTTTTGACAGACATTGACATCAGTAGTTATCTTGTACACAAACGGTATACACTGAAATACCCAGGAACCCCTTCTAAAAAATAAGTTTTAAGGAAAGTACACTAAACTCAATCCAACCCTGCTTCATATATTGTACCTTGTGATTCAGAATATCATTCATCCTTCTGGTTGCCTCTGTTGTATAAGATTCAGGAAAGCATTTCTTAGGGATAACACCATATTTTTCTAAAAGAAAACAAATTCCAGTGTTAAATAAGGTAAAAGATTAGAAACCCTGGCAAAAATAGTGATTGTTTCAAAAAATAGCCCATATTTTGCTGGCTTAATTCAGAAAATCTTATACTTCATATCATTAAGCAGGGTTTTTGTTTTTTGTTTTATAGAGTTTTGCTCTGTCACTCAGACTGGAGTGCTGTGACACAATCCTGGCCCACTGCAGCCTTGAACTCCCAGGCTTGGCCTCCTGAGTAGCACAACTATGGCGCATGATACCATGTGCAGCTAATTTTTTTATTTTCTGTAGAGACAGGGTCCCACTATGTTACCCAGGCTGGTACTGAACTCCTGGGCTTGAGCAATCCTCCTGCCCTGGTCTCCCAAAGAGCTAGGATTACATGCCTGAGCCACCTCACTCAGCCTAAGTAGGTTTTTAATGTGCATATTTATCTGTCTATGTTAGAATTAATTCTATTCTTTTTATCTACTATTCTTTGTCACTTCTCAGCCTTTTGGTCAAGATGAAGTGTATCTATCATACTTTTGTGAAGTGCTCAGCATGATAAGATTTCCCCAAAAGATGTTTTGAAGACATTTTAAAACAGCTACAGTTTTCATGTGTTTCCTGATTACATCAATGGAGAAGAAAACAATTTTTTCATGGAAAATTAGTTCTACTTAATACTACCTTTTCTTCTCCAACCCATCCTTCACAGTAGCTCTCTCCTTACTCCTCATTTAAGAAAGGCACTTTACAGGTGAGAATGTGAACTAAAGGTTCTTAGAAATAACGATATATCCTTCTTGGAGACCAATTCTACTCTGTACATAACCATCAAAGAAATGGCCCATGTCTAACTATAGGCTTACTTAATCACGCTGAGTTTCAGTTCCATTAAAGAAAGAACTTTTACCAACAATATTGACAAGCATATCCCATTGGCCACCATCATTTGCAGGGTTCATAAGCAAAAATTGCACCAGCCTCCCATCCTCAGGCTCCTTTCTCTGGGCTGTGTCCACAAAAGCGTTCAAGAAGAAATAACAGCGCTCAACCTAAAGAGTAAAGAAAGTTAAATAAAATTAAAAGAAAAAAGAGTTAGTAATTTTATTGGCATTATCAACAGAATGGGAGTCTTGGAATTACCATGGAATCAACATAATAGTTTTTGTTTTACTTTTAAAAACATGAACCCTTCATGAATTTACATGTCATCCTTGTATAGAGGTCATGCTAATCTTTTCTGTATCACTCCAGTCTGGGTATTTGTGACGCTGAAACAAGCACCATAAGTATTTTTAAACTAAAATTGGTAAATAAACATCAGTATCTGACTTCATCAGAACATGTGAAGTTTCTTATACCTGTGTATGTATTCCAATATATTGCGTATATGTGTACAGTGTTTACATTTCAATGCTAAAACAAAACCTGATATCTAAAGTCTTTGATCAATAAACATTTAATGAGCACCTATGGAATATATATTTTGTTTGTTTATTTATTTATTTATTTTTAGACAGGGTCATGCTCTGTTGCCTAGACTGGAGTGCTGTGGTACAATCTCACTGCAGCCTCAACCTCCTGGGCTCAAGCACTCCTCCCACCTCAGCCTCCTGAGTAGCTGGGGGGACAGGTGTGCACCACCACACCTGGCTAATTTTTGTATTTTTTGTAGAGACGGGGTTTTGCCACGTCCAGACTGGTCTCGAATTCCTGGGCTCAAGCAATCCTCTCACCTCAGCCTCCCAAAGTGCTAGGATTACAAGCATGAGACACCAAACCAGGTCAGTAATATACATTTTGAAGATTAGGAAATGGAATATGGCCAGGAATGGTGGCTCACACCTGTAATCCCAGCACTTTGGGAGGCCAAGGCAGGCAGATCACTTGAGGTCAGGAGTTCGAGACCAGTCTGGCCAACATGGTGAAATGCCCTGTCTCTACTAAAAATACAAAAATTAGCTGGGCATGGTGGCATGTGCCTGTGATTCCAGCTACTTGGGAGGCTGAGTTGAAAGGAGAGCTTGAACCCGGGAAGCAGAGGTTACGGTGAGCGGAGATTGTGCCACAGCCCTCTAGCCCAGGTGGCAGGGTGAGACGGTCTCAAAAAATAAATAAATAAATAAACAATGAAATAACATTATTTACTGTTTTTCAGACAAGTACTTGAGAAGGGAAATTAGGTCCTAGAAAAGAACAAATAACCTAAAAAGACATTAAAAAGGGAGATACACTGAATTGAATATTGAATATAAAATTTAAAATTCTAAATAGACAAGTAAGATGAGTCAGTAAACTTATTTCATTGCAAAAAAATAGCCACCTACCAACCAAAAACAGTTCTTGCCTTTGAAAGAGTCAACTTTTGATACTCTGGAAGTCAGAATAAAAGGTGTCTCACCCATTATGAAAGGGCAGGGTATAAATGGAAAAGCAACAAATGAAGAGGCAGTCCGTACCAAGGCTGAAATCAATACAAAAAGAATCTTGCCAGATCCGTCCCATACCTTGTCCCAAAAAAAGAGGTAAGATTGACTAAACTCAAATTCTTCAATATTTAATTTTTTCATGAATGGAAGCCTCATAACATTCAGACAAGAAAAGATCCAGCATCGCCCTGAAACAAGAAAGCATATCAAGAAATTATGAGGGTTCACATAGACTGCACTGCTCCAACTGTTATTTCCCACCAGTGAACTCATGACAAGATCTGGACAATTCAGAAAGAGTAAATCAGAAGGAGCAGAAAAATTAAAAACAAAACAAAACAAGAAAGGTGGCGATTATTATTAGCAACATATATGCAAAGGTTTAATATCTTTAACACAAAAACATTCTTTACATATCAAATAAAGAATCCATTACATATCACCCAAGAAAATCACATTAGAAAAAGAAACATTGTTAGAAAACTGTGAACAGAGACCACAAATAGATCATTCAGTGGCCAAAAAAGATAAAAAATGACAAAGAAGTAGTTTTAATAATTAATGATAAGATACCTGTTAAGTGGGGAAAGATCATTTCTTTTATTTCATTTGGGGAAATAAGCATCACTATCAATCTAGATAGGAATCTAAATAGGTATAAAATACCTGAATGCAATTTGGCAATACCTAGCAAAAGCTTTAAAAAGCCCCTACCCATCCGGCGGTGGCTCATGCCTGTAATCCCAGCACTCTGGGAGGTCGAGGCGGGTGGATCACCTGAGGTCAGGAGTTCGAGATCAGCCTGGCCAACATAGTGAAACCCTGTCTCTACTAAAAATACAAAAATTAGCCGGGCATGGTGGCGAGCACCTGTAATTCCAGCTACTCAGGAGGCTGAGGCAGGAGAATCACTTGAACCCAGGAAGCAGATGTTGCAGTGAGCCAAGATGGTGCCACTGTACTCCAGGCTGGGTGATAGAGGGAGACTCCGTCTCAAAAAATAAATAAAAAATAAAAAGTCCCTACCCTTTAATCTGGGATATGCATTCCAATATGCTTCCATATAGGGTGAGTATATGCTTCGGTATAGGCTGACCTTAACGTTAAGTCAATTCTCCATTCTCCTAGTGATAAGTCAAAAAAGTGGAGATATTTCCCTAACTGGATTTTATAAACACTTCGAAATACATATGAGTAGTAAATTGTCTACCCATAATATTTTAATAAATTTTTTTTAGGAAACAGAGTCTCACTCTGTCACTCAGGCTGGAGTGCAGCGGTGCAATCTCAGCTCGCTGCAAACTTCGCCTCCTGATTCTCGTGTCTCAGCCTCCTGAATAGCTGGAATTACAGATGCGTGCCACCACACCCACCTAATTTCTGTACTTTTAGTAAAGCCAGGGTTTTGCCATGTTGGCAAGGTTGGTCTCGAACTCCTGACCTCAAGTGATCCATCTGCCTCAGTCTCCCAGAGTGCTAAGATTACAGGCACGAGCCACAGCACCCGGCCAATATTTTATAAATTTAAATATATACTTAAAATCATGTTAACATAAATTGATTTAGAAGTACTATTTTTCCCACTTCACATTTCATTTCCACACTGATTCATACTCTTCACATGTCCTAGCCATCAGTGTCTGTGCCATCATTAGATCCATTCTTTCAGTCAGCACACGTCATCTCTCTTCCTCTAGTACGTTTGAGTCAATGTTTTGAATTCATGCATGATGCTGTCCCTGAAAATTCTATGCCAAGCATCCACTATACAATCAGATTCTTCATTTGTCCTGTATGTGTATAATCACAAACTCCATGTCACCACTTCCTGTTCTGACTTAAATGATCTTTAAAAGGTCTATTTACAATGATATGCAACATCAATTTATTCGAATTTGTCGCCTTTTAAAAAAAGCTGATTCAATCAAAGGATCTCTGTAAGCATGCAAAAGTAGTATGCATCTGAGGTTTTTCAGAGTAATGTCTTCTCCGAATTGTACTCTACTTCAAAATAAATTAACTGAGACCGCCCATTAGAAAAATCCTTTAAGGTCTTAAATATAGGCAAATTATCTCTTTTCTGAAGGACAATTCTGAGGGAAAAACTTTGACTTGTATTGGGTATAATTTTTTTACTAATATGAAAATATGTTTATAATATATTGGTAAGTGAAAAAGATAGGTAGCTAACATAACAATGCATAAGGTATCAATCCACATTACACACATACACACACACACACACACACAGACCTGACAAATATACAGGAAAAATATTCACTTGGTATTTGCAAATATTCTACATTGAACAAAAATAATTTTGTAACAAGAAGAAAACTCTAGTTAACTATAGCGTTTTTTGAAAGTCACTAGTGCCTTACTATTAGTTACTCTTTACCTTAGATTTACCTGTATGTCACCTCTCTTCTATATGCTATATATTTCTAGTAGAAGGGATCTGGATGCACTGGTGATGTGAAAACTGCATGAAAATAAACTACATAGCTCACATGCTATTTGGATCTTTTGTATATAAAATGGCACTGCAAAATGTGTAAGACCTGACCTGTTCCCTCACAGATCACTGCAATCTAAACTATGTAGGACCACTGTGACATTACTAACTGGATCATCTGTAGCCTGAGAGTCCATACCACTCCAAGCACTTTCTTCTAGAGCAAAACATTAATGATTGTAAGGTCTTGATGTTTTCCTTAACATTTAAAAAATCAACTTTATTCAGGTAAAATGTACATACAATAAAATGTACTCAAGTTAAATGTGTGCTTTGTGAGTTCTCACCGACTCTAAACAAGCAATGATGTGCTTCCTGTCCATATAGACAGACTGGGGGTCGTTTTCAAGTAGATAAAGACTTTAAAAAAACCCTTTTAGTACAATTTTGTTGTGAGAATGTGCTCCTTATTTAGATGGTTGGATATCCAATCTTTCACTATACCTGTTTTTTTCTGAGAGTGGTGCTAGAAACCACATAGCAAAACGAGACTTCTTGACTAGTAAGACATGAGAACAGAACTTTTTTCTGTATTACAAATTGATCTACTGGTGGGAACTGAGCCTATCAGCACATCAGCTTCAACTGTAACCAAGCAGCAAATTTAAAAGTAACATCTGATGACATTTTAACGTAATTACATTGTATCTTTTCTATTTCATAGTATAAGGCCTTCAGGACATTTCTGGTGAGTCCTCCAAGGATATGAACCTTTTCACATATTCTGTTTTGTGACCAAAACCATGCATCTCCAAGACTTGGGCTACAAACCACAAGACATAGGAACATAATATAGTCAATGACACTCAAACGTATACTCGTGGACATGTCACTTTAGTACTCTAACCACATGTGCTAACAAGCCACAGAACACCAAAACAAACCATATGGGTAATGTTCTTAGACCTGCCTGTACCTGTGCCTCACTCTCTAAGAATTTACAACCAGTTCTTTCAGTACGAATTTAAGACCAATCTTAAGTAAGACACCAAAATGGGACGCTGTCAAGAAGGTCAAGGAAAGCATGGGAGAAGTTGCAGCCCACACCTGAGCTCTTCTGGTTGGTGACCGGCTTGCCCTCCTGGGACACTGCGTGCTGGAACACATGCTGCGCGCGCTGCACGGTGGCCCGCTTCAGACAGATGTCCAGCAGGTCGTGGGTGGTCCCGACATTCTGGGCAAGTACGAACTGGGAGTCGGAATTCAGTTTCTGTATCAGAGCAGCTACCTTCTCCGAATTCAGTCCTGTTGGGAGACCAAACGGGATTTTAACGCCAAAAAGAGGGGGAAGAGGGCTGATCTGGGGCTCCCGCGTCCCGGATCTAACTTCGTAAGCGGATCCTGGGGTGCCCGCTGCAGCGGGGAAGCCCATGAGCTGCATCCTCCTCCAAGGCGCTGTCTCCCTCCAGGCCGCTCCAGCCCGCCCCGAAAGCTCCCTCCCCGCCATCGCCCAGGGTCCCAGCCCCCGGCCTTCCCCGCCGCCGGGCCTCACGGGGACCGCGGAGCTCCTCCAGAGAGGACCGCGGCGGGGCCTCGGCGGGGGACGGCGGCAGCACCTCACCCGCGCTGCTCATGGCGCCCACGCTGCCCGGCGGGGTAACAGTAGCTTCCAGGGTCCTCGGGCGAGCGCCGGGGTTGCGCTGCGGCTCCCTGCCTAAAGCGCCGGACCTGCCTCTCGCACCCGGAGCGCCGGAAAAAGGAAACCGGCTTGGCGGTAGCGGCGGGGAGGCTGAGGCCGGGAGAAACGGGGTCCGCGGAGGGACAAAACTCCCCCCTCGCGTTGCTGACTCAGCGCCGTCGGGGCTGGCCCCGCCCGGGGGAGGGCCGACGGGGGCGGCCTCGCTGACGCGCTGGGTCAGCCAGTGCCGGGGGCCCGAGGCCGCGCCTGCCCCCGCGCGCTACCGCGCAGTTGCTCTGCGAGGCAAGGCGGTGCCGGAGCCCTCGCCCCCGGGTTCCCGCCTCCGGGCCGTGCGGGCGCCGTCTCGGTATCAGGCCGGCTCCGAGGAGGAAGGCTTGACGTGTTCCCTACGGGCCCAGACCCCAAGTACTCTAGCATCGGGAAATCGTCCCCAGGAATCCTTGTGAGAAGCCAAAAGGGAGCTCGAGGCGGGAGGGAGGAGCTGAGAGGTCCCATAATTAAGCATCAGGCTTAGGACGGGTCACAAGGAATGCACCCGAAGGCTCTTCCTATAGGCTTCGTTTGCTGACCAATCGCTGCATTCTCAATGGCAACTGGTTGCTTGGATTCTCGTCAGAAGCAAATAATTGTCTTTGAGGGGAAATTGGAACCAAGCTCTTTCCCACCCACTCCAAAGCTATTACAAGAGTTCTACAAATAGACATCTGCTCATTTCAAGAACGCTACCTATTTGGTCTTCACGGAGTTCACGAGTGTCTCCTGTATAGTCCAGCATGTCCCGTTGGGTTTAACCCAGGAGGATGACAGAGGCTAGCCTTATGCCTCAATGTTGTTTTGCCGAGTTCTCTACAAAACTAACTGATGTTCCCCCTCTAGGCTTTCAAGATAACAGTTTCCCAAAGTTTTGAGATTGTAAAAACCTTGTTTTTGTTGATTCCGTTTTTGATGCCCTGAAATCTCAGCCTTTAGTAAGATGTTGGGATAGAACCCAAAAAGGGTAAAACAAAAACACTGAAACCCTGTATCTGCTATTCAAAACAGTAAGATTTTGTGTGTGTGTGTGTGTGTGTGGAACCTAGAATCTAGGTCTTCTTAGGTTGAAAATCATCGCAGTTCTAAGGAACTCTGATATCTGGAAAAATCCATACTGAGGCACCAGTCATTCGAGACAGCACAGTTTCTATGTCCCTAGAGAGACTCAGCTAAAAACTGGGGCTATAACATAGCAACTATTTTAAGTGGGCCCATCAACCATCGTATTCTGAGGTTCTTTCAATATCTGAAAAAGAAGAGGCTGAAAATTATACAGAAAGAAATCACTGGTCTTTTCACAAAATGATGTTCAAGCATCCTGTCCAATTCAAATAATAAATTTTTATTCAATGTCTAACATGTACTAGGCACTGGACAAACTACTGATGACATAGAGACGAACAAAACTTAATCTTGCCCTTAAGAAGCTCAGTGTAGTAGGAAAGAAAGGCAAAACAACTTTTAGACTCTCTGTAGTAGCATACCACTAGCGCTGTAGACTGTAGAAGCAATGAGGAGAGCACCATCAATTAGGGCCAAAGGGTGCCTGAAAATAGAAGTAACAAGAGAGCATGATTGTGAAGAGTGGATGAGATTTTTACAAGTCAAAGAACAGGAGAAGGGCATTCAAGGCACCAGCGAAGGCACAGAGAATAAAATCATGTTCGAGAAAGGGTGCATCATAACCGGATGTGGCCAAGAGCAAGGCATGTGTTGGGAGCAGAGGCAAGGTGTAGGACTGGAAAAGTGTGAGTTTGGGCCAAGATATAAAGGGTTTTATGTGCAATGCCTGAGCATCTGGACTTTGTCTTATGGTTAATTAGAAGACAAAATGGGTTTTGAAACAAAGGAAAAACATGCTAAAGTCCGTGTAAAAAAAGAAACCTGGTGGCAGTGGGGGGAGTGATTTGGAGGGGAGAGGCTCTGGAGATAGGGAAACTGCTTAGAAGGTTCTTCCAGTAGTGAACTTGGGAGAGAACAAAAGCCTTAAATTGCGGAAAGGGAAGAGGCATCGATAATTTTGAGGTTTTCAGCTGAATAAGAAGATGGAAGGTGGTATCATTAACCAAGAGAGAGCATACAGAAAACTAGGCATATTTGCATATTTGCAAGTGTGCAGATCTGAACTGAGTTTGGGCTATAGCAAAATTAGGATGCCCACAGGACACCCAGGAAGAGAAGTTCAGGAGGTAGATGAAAAGATACCTAGAGATTAGGTGAGACACATAAGTTCAAGTTGGAACCATGAAAGTCAGCAGGGTTACAGAGGGAAAGAGGATAGAGCGAGAAAGAGATAAAGACCACAGATAGTGCCCTGGGTTGCAATGTGCAGTGGCACAGGGTGTTCATGGCACAAGGGCACCAGGCTGAGTGTGGTAAGTAGAGACTAAAATACAGTCCAGGCTCTGCTTGCCAAGCCATGCACCTGGCCAAGGCTGTGCACAGAGTATGATGTACCTTTCACTACTTTTTTTTTTTTTTTTTTTTTTTTGAGACAGAGTCTCGCTGTGTAATCTCGGCTCACTTGCAACCTCCACCTCCTGGGTTCAAGCAATTCTCCTGCCTCAGCCTCCTGAGTAGCTGGGATTACAGACACGCACCACTATACCCAGCTAATTTTTGTATTTTTAAGGGAGACGGGGTTTCACCATGTTGGCCAGGCTGGTCTTGAACCCCTGACCTCGTGATCCGCCCACCTTGGCCTCCCAAAGTGCTGGAATTAAAGGCGTGAGCCACTACGCCCGGCCCCTTTCACGACTTCTTATAAGGATGCCATATGGGGGTAGCATTAGCTCTGAAAATGATAATGTTTTGAAAACAGAGGAGCCAGCAGAAATAGAAAGAACAGTCAGAGAAGTAGGAGACCTGGGGAGTTACGTCCTGGAATCCCAGGAAGGCAAGGCGAGGACAGTGAATTGAACTAAAAGCTGCAGAAAGTCAAGTAAGATTGGTTTTGGCAAGTGGGTTGCAGGCAACCTTAGAGAGGGCAGTTTTAGTGGAGGGGAAAGGTGGGCAGAAGCCACATTGTAGTGAGTGGAGAGGGAGGTAAATATTAGGGAAGCTCTTTGGGGAGAAAGGGTAAATTTATGTCTACTGGAGGATGAGAGGAAGGAATCAGTAGATTCCTTAATGAGAGATTAATGAGAGATTAAATATACGTCAGAGAGGATACAATTGCAAGAGTAAGAGCTCAGGAGGAGATGGAATCACTGGGGAAGGTGGAGGGGACCAGTTTTACAGCTATTGCCACCCTTTCCATGCTGGCGATTACATTTCTCCACCCCATGCCCAGAGATTTCTATCATCATCTCTTTGCCAGCATCCTGCTCTGTCCTCATCATCAGGGTGGCACCCTTATTACCAGATTTCCACCCAGCAATTCACACCCATGCACTCAGCCCCCATGTGGGCATGGTGAAGAGGTACAGAATAAAACTGGTTTCCCAGTGGGTTGCCCCCAAATGACCCACCCAGGAAGACATTTCTCCAAGAAGAAAATTCTTATATTCTATCCCTCTTATTCCAGCCAGAAGAGATGTTATACAGCCCAGTGACACCTCATGGGACAAGGCAACCAGAAACAGAATTCTAGTATGAAGTCCATAATATTAAAAAAGAAAATATTGCCTGTAATCCCAGCACTTTGGGAGGCTGAGGTGGGAGGATTCCTGCCTTGAGTTAAAGGCCAGGAGTTGAAGACCAGCCTGGGCAACATAGTGAAACCCCACCACTACAAAAAAAGAAAGAAAGAAAGAAAGAAAAAATTTTAGAAAAAAATTAGCTGAATGTGGTGGCAGACACTTTTAGACCTAGCTACTCAGGAGGCTGAGATGGGAAGATCACTTGAGCTCAGGAGTTTGAGGGTGCAGTGAGCTATGATGACACTGCTGTACTCAGCTGTCTCTAAAAAGAAAGAAAAGAAAATCTTTATAAATCCTGTGAGGCAGCACCATCTGCCACAGCAGACATGCCTTCTGCCTGTTGCTTCCACACCACTCTACCAAGTTAAAGCAAACAAGGCCAGTCTCAAGGCAAATTGATTGCCCACTCTGTGCCTCCTCCTTTGCTGTCCACCAATCTTCGACATGTGTTTGTCAACTACTTCTTTTTTTTTTTTTTTTTGAGACGAAGTCTCGCTCTTGTCTCCCAGACTGGAATGCAATGGCGCGATCTCGGCTCACTGCAATCTCTGCCTCCCAGGTTCAAGCAATTCTCCTGCTTCAGCCTCCCAAGTAGCTGGGATTACAGGCGCCTGGCCACCACACCCAGTTAATTTTTGTGTTTTTAGTAAAGACAGGGTTTCACCATGTTGACCAGGCTGGCTTTAAACTCCTGACCTCAGGTGATCCGCCCACCTTGGCCTCCCAAAGTGCTGGGATTATAGGTGTGAGCCACTGTGCCTGGCCGCAACTACTTCTATTTCGATAGAAAAGACCAGGTTTTTATGTTGAATGGAAGTCTACGCTAGAATCTAACACAAACATTCTCCAATTCTATGAAACTCATTCATACTTAAGTGTTGTCCCACTAACTCCAAGATTTGCCTTGGTTAGGAAACCTTCTTATATTTCACCAGACGTGATAGTCAACTTCGGAGTTCACACACTGGTAGCCTATTGGAGGAAATTCAGCTTTGAGACGTTTTGTTTGGCCTGCATGGTAATGCTGGCCGGGGTAGTGGCTCACGCCTGGAATCCCAGCACTTTGGGAGGCTGAGGCAGGCAGAATGCTCAGGAGTTGGAGATCAGCCTGAGCAACATGGCATGGTGAAACCCTGTGTCTATAAAAAATACAAAAATTAGTGAGTGTGATAGTGTGCACCTTAGTCCCAGCTACCTGGCAGTCTGAGATGGGAAGGTTGCTTGAGTTTGGGAGGTTGAGGCTGCAGTGAGTCATGATCACGCCACTGCCCTCCAGCCTGGATGACAGAGCAAGACCCTGTCTCAAAGAAAAATTTTTTTGAGACAATATTTATAATTGGAAAGTTTTGGATACAAATCCAGTAGCTGGCTTCTCTTTAAAATATTGTTGTTTTGGCTGGGTGCAGTGGCTCATGCCTAGCATTTTGGGAGGTTGAGGAGGCAGATCACTCGAATCCAGTAGTTTAAGACCAGCCTGGGCAACATGGTGAAACTGATAGCAACAGGAGGTAGTGAAATGCCTAAGCAGATAGGGGCGGGTCCCCAGCGAAATCCCACCTTCAAGCCAAAGACAGTTTAAAGCCTGAAAGCCAAGCTACAAGTTTTGCATAAATCCATGGACTGAATTGAGAACCCCTCTTCCTATTTGGCATGCTTTCCTCTGACTGAACCCCATCCTTCACATAATTTACATATACCTACCCTTCCCTAAATGATTTTTTACACTGTTGTGCCTTTGTTTTAGCCTTTTTGCCATACCCACAAACCAATCAGCACACACTGCCCTATTCTGAGCCCATAAAAGCTCTGGACCCAGCCACCCTGGGAGAGAGACCACCCAACTTCAGGTGGGAGACCATTCTCGCATTCCCTCTCTAGTGAGAGGTATTTCATCGTCCAATAAAACTCTTCTCCATCCTTCTCACCCTTTGATTGTCAGCGTAGTCTCATTCTTCTTGGACGTGGGACAAAAACTCAGGGCCCTGCTGAATGCAAATACAAAAAGGCAATAACACTGTAGCCCTCCACCCCACATTGGCACCTGGCAGCTGCCCCACACTATGGCAGGGCTGAGCCAACTCCAGAGCCATGGGCTAGAGCATAGAGCAGGGCAGTGGGACGGACAGAATGGTTAACCTCAGACTAGAAGAGCTGTTAGCGTGTTGTAACACATCCTTTTGGGGCTTCAGGGTCACAGGCTTCCCTGTTTGGGCACCACCACGTTCCCCTCACCTGGATGCCAGAGTCCACCGCAGGAGTCTCTTGCAACAGATGTGGTTCAACTGCAGGCACCACATGGAGCCCACTCCTATGCCAGCACTTGGAGCTACTGGCTAGACCCTGCACTCGCTCGCCCACACATCCCTTCCCACTGGGGACTGAGCGTGCAGTTGTGATGCCTGTGGGATCTGTGCTAGAGCACAAATCAGGCACGGCCTATGGGCCGAGTGGGCTGAGTGCCTCCTGCGACAAACCTAATGCCAAGCGAGACCTGGCCAGAGGTCTCTGGCTGGCAAAGTGGCCAAGAAAAATCCTGTGTTGAAACCCATCTCTACCAAAAATACAAACATTAGCCAGTCGGTGGTAGTGTGTATCTATAGTCCCAGCTACTTGGTAGGCTGAGGTGGGAGAATGGTTTGAGCCTGGGAAGCAGAGGTTATAGTGAGCAGAGATTGCACCACTGCACCCCAGCCTGGGCAACAGAAGTGAACCCTGTCAAAAAAAAAAAGAAAAAAAATACTGTTGTTTTCCCGTAATAGTAATTTCTGCATCAAAAACGGGAAAAAAAGTGTTACATTTATTGCCTATGGATATTTATGTTTTCAACCCCTGATTTAGAATGTCCTGGGTGGAGTTTGGGAAAATTATTTCTCCCTTTCCACTCTCATCCCCATTCTTATGCTTGTAATTCCCGCCTCCCTAAGATGAGCAAAGCCAGCAGGTGCTCACCCTGCCAAAACTTTGAGATATTGGATCCTGGGGATTTTGGGGCCCAAAGGAGCCTATATCCCTTCACTATAATTTTTCTCCAGAATGTGGCATGCACCTGAGTCCAGGAGAACTAGCAGCTTTCTGACTTCCACCTTCCCTGCCACTCCTAAACTCCATGTGGGCTTAACCCAACCCTGTGACCCCTCCTTAAGCCCAGAGAACTTTAGATTCAGGTTTTAAATGTTTCAGCATATTCAACATTAGTTGTAGATTATGTCCGGGATTTTTTTGAAACATGATCCAATGTTCTTGAATGTTGATCCAATGTTCTTGATGTTTGCACCCACATTATTCTCACCTCTGGATATAACATTTCTGCTAGTCACTGCTCTAGGTGCTAGCACTTCACAGAGCATTCTAGGCAGAGGAAACAGCACATGCAAAGGTAGAGGCATGAATGGCCTTGAGTCTGATTCAAGAACAAATAGAAAGTTTGGTCGAGTTTTATGAGCACTTGAGATATGCAAATTTGGAATCATTCATTATAAACCATTAATAGTACTTCATTATATACACAAAATTTGAAGTGGTGTGAAACCTTTGTAATATTTAATATTTGTCAGGAATTGCATACTTTCAAACCTGGTGGCCTTAAAGTGAATTAGAAACTGTTTATGCTAGTGCCACATGGCGGAGCCATTTTAGCTGGAAAAATAGTATCTTTCCTTCAATAAATTCACATTTATTGCTATGAGAAAAATAGTCTTGGATTTTGGAAGTTTTAAATTTTATGTGAAGATTTCAGGAATGTATCCCTTTCAGAAAATTTGGCTGCTCTAGAATTTGGTGTGGCAGTAGCATAGAGTAAATGGCAGGGGAAAAAATGTATATAGGAGGTAAGAGATGAGGTTGAAAAAATAGTCAAACCATGAAGCCCTTTGAAAGGCATGCATCTTTTACTCATGGGGATATGACTGTACTCACAAAATCCTCCTCTATCAGTTAAAAAAAAAAAGAGAGAGAGAGAATCAACTTCAAATTATATTTCCCATAAAGGGAGTAAGTTGACATTATACTTCCCCAAAATTTCTCTCTTTAATTCATTTATTTAACTGCTTATTGAATGCCTACTGATTGGCAGCAACTGTACTAGGCACTTGAAATACAGAAAATGAAGGAGACTAGTCCTTGACTTCAAGAAGCTTCAATCTAGTAGGGAAAATGAACATGACAAAATTAATCATTATTTTTTGATTAATACAAAAAATATTCGGCTGGGTGTGGTGGCTCACACCTATAATCCTAGCACTTTGGGAGGTCAAGGTAGGTGGATCACTTGAGGCCAGAAGTTCAAGACCAGCCTGACCAACATGGTGAAGCCCCGTCTCAAAAAGAAAAAGAAAAAAAATTCATTGAGCATTATTACATGTCGGGCACTGTATTAGATACAGAAATACAGCCAGGTGCGGTGGCTCACGCCTATAATCCCAGCACTTTGGGAGGCCGAGGTGGGTGGATCACGAGATCAGGAGGTCAAGACCACTGTGAAACCCCATCTCTACTAAAAATACAAAAAATTAGCCAGGTGCAGTGGTGGGCGCTTGTAGTCCCAGCTACTCGGGAGGCTGAGGCAGGAGAATGGCATTGAACCCGGGAGGCGGAGCTTGCAGTGAGCCGAGATCATGCCACTGCACTCCAGCCTGGGTGACAGAGTGAGACTCTGTCTCAAAAAAATAAATAAATAAAATAAAATAAAAGATACAGAAATACACAGGAAAACCAGATAGACAAGGTTTCTCCCTTCTGGTGCTTGCATTCTGGTGGGGGAGTTGGACAATAAACAAATATATGACATATAAAAATATGTCACTATTTCAAATAGTGACATAAAGAAAATAAAACACAATGATGTGATAGTCACTGGCCAGGGGGAGTAGTGGCATTGGCCAGGGGGAGTAGTGGCATTAAAGGCCTCTTTAAGGAGGTAACTATTTGTTCTGAAACTGAATGACAATAAAGATCTGGCTTTGTGAGGCTCTGTGGGAGAAAGCAAGGGCAAGGGCCTTATAGAAACAAGCACCACTTAACAAGGTCATTGGGTTCATTTTGCCTGCTGCCCGGATAGAGCCAATTTATCAAAACAGGGGAATTGCAATAGAGAAAAGGCTTCATACACATAGAACCAGCTAATTAGGAGACCACAGCTTTATTATTACTCAAATCAGCCTCCCTGAAAACACAGAGGCTAGGGTTTTTCAAAGACAGTTTAACAGGCAAAAGAATGGGTTCAGCTGATTGGTTGGGGATACAATCATAGGGATGTGGAAACCCCAGTCCTTGTGTGCTGAATCTACTTCTGGGTGGGGCCACAGGAGCAGTTGAGTCAAGAGTCGTGGGTCTGGGTGAGGCCATCTAGTTGTCAGAAACGCAAAAGCCTGAAAAGACATTTCAAAAGGCCAATCTTAGGTTCTACAATAGCAGATGTTCTACAATAGTGATGTTATCAGTAGGAGTAACTGAGGAAGATGCAAATCTTGTGACCTCTGTAATAATGGCTGGTCATTGTTCACGCCTAGATCTTAGCAGAATCCAAGCTTCTCTAATCCTCCTAACAGTGATCTTTCATTAGTTTTACAAAGGCAGTTTAATTTGGGGAAAGGCTGTTATCATTTAAACTATAAACTAAGTTTCTCCCAAAGTTAGCTTGGCCCAAGCCCAGGAATGAACAAGAATAGTTTGGAGGTTAAAGGCAATATGGGAGTTGTTAGATCAGATCTTTTTCATTATCATAATTGTCTCACTGTTATAATTTTTGCAAAGGCAGTTTCACTTCCTCTTTCAAGTCCAGTGGAAAAAAGTCTGGCTTTTTCTTACTCCCTCCTAAGAGTGAAGGCCAACTTTCCCAGAAGCTTTCAGCAAATCTCTCCCTGAATTTTGTTGTCCAAAAGGAGACTACATGCCTTTTCCTGAACCAATCATTGGTTAGGGGATGGGATTACCCTTACCTCGATGAAGCCTGTCCTTACTACACTGGTCAATTCCCCAAATTGTATTGTTTCTCCTCAGTGCTACAGAGATGGGATGGGTGTCAAGAGTTAATCACAATGTTCACTGCATCATCATAAGAAGTTTAGGTTTTATTTGAAGTGTAATGAATTTTAAGAAATGAGACATGATTTCATTTATGTTTCTAAGGGCAACTTTGAGGATAATTGTAACACATTTAATTGGAAAATAAAATATTAAAATATATACACATCAAACAAGCAAAAATATATATAAAGAACTCCAAAATATCGATAGGAAAAGACAAACAACCCAACAGGAAAGGAGACAAAAGACTTAGACAGACATTTTACAAAAAAGAAAGCATAAATGGCAAATAAACAATGATGATGGACATACAAACTAAAATGCAAATAAGATGCCTTCACTGGCAAGGGATCCCGATCCAGGCCCAATGAGAGGGTTCTTGGACCTCGCACAAGAAGGAATTCAGGGCGAGTCCATACAGTAAAGTAAAAGCAAGTTTATTAAGAAAGCAAAGAAATAAAAGAATGGCTACTCCACAGGCAGAACAGCAATTTGGGCTGCTTGACTAATTATAGTTATTTCTTAATTATATGCTAAGCAAGGGATGGATTATTCATTAGTTTTTTGGGAAAGGGGTGGATGATTCTTGGAACTGAGGGTTCCTCCCCGTTTTAGAGCAACATTTTTTTTTTTTTTTGAGACAGAGTCTTGCTCTGTTGCCCAGGCTGGAGTGTAGTAGCACGATCTTGGCTCACTGCAACCTCCGCCTTCCAGGTTCAAGCAATTCTCCTGCTTCAGCCTCCCGAGTAGCTGGGATTACAGGCACCCGCCACCATGCCCAGCTAATTTTTGTATTTTTTTTAGTAGAGACGGGATTTCACCATGTTGACCAGGCTGGTCTTGAACTCCTGACGTTGTGATCCGTCTGCCTTGGCATTCCAAAGTGCTGGGATTAGAGGCATGAGCCACTGTGCTTGGCCAATATAGGGTAACTTCTTGACATTGTTGTGGCATTAGTAAACTGTCCTGGTGCCAGTGGGAGTGTCTTTTAGTATGTTAATGTTTTACAATTAATGTATAATGAGGAGTGAGGATGATCAGAGGTAGCTTTCATTGCCATCTTGATTTGATGGGATTTGGCTGGCTTCTTTACCATATCCTTTTATCAGCAAGATCTTTGTGACCTGTACCTTGTGCCAATGACCTATTACATCCTGTGATTGAGTGCCTAACCTCCTGGGAATGCAACCCAGTAGGTCTCAGCCTTATTTTACACAGCCCCAATTCCGGATGGTGTCACTCTGGTTCAAACACCTCTGACTATTCCCAGTTTATACCTAGATAAGCAAAAATTTTTAAGGCGGGCTTTAAAAAATATGTTGACAATTCTTTTATACTGCTAATAGAAGTATAAATTAATATTACCACTTTAGAAAACTTTTGTTGATATTTTGTAAAGTTGAAGACACACATACTCCATAATCTAGCAACTCTATTCTTGTGTATATTTTCTCGAGCTATTCTGTCCAATATGGTAGCCACTAGATGCTTGTGGCTATTTAAATCTAAATTAAGTAAAATAAAAATTTAGTTTTTCAGTTATAATAGTTATATTCCACATGCTTAATAGCCACACATGGCTGGAGGCTACCTCATTGGATGGAGAGCATATAACTAGAACATTTTCATTATCACAGTAATTTCTCTTTCCCTAGATAAATTCTTACATACATGTACTAGAAGTCATGGTCAAAACTGTTGATCCTAGCTTTGCTGGTGGTTGCATAAAAACTCAAAAAAAATCCAACAGTTCATCACAGGAATTTGTATAAATCGTGATATAGTCATATAATGGAATATTACAACACAGTGGTAAAAATCTACATGGATGAGTTTCAGAAGCAATGATGAGTACAAAAATCACGTTGCAGAGCAAATGGCATGAAATCTGTTTTCAAAATTTCAAAAACAAGCTAAGTCAAATAATTTTTTTTTTTTTTTTGAGACTGAGTCTCATTCTCTTGCCAGGCTGGAGTAGAGTGGCTTGATCTCAGCTCACTGCAACCTCCACCTCCTGGGTTCAAGCAATTTTCCTGCCTCAGCCTCCGGAGTAGCTGGGACTACAGGCACCACCATACCCAGCTAATTTTTGTATTTTTAGTAGAGATGGGATTTCACCATGTTGGCCAGGATGGTCTTGATCTCTTGACCTCGTGATCTGCCCGCCTCGGCCTCCCAAAGTGCTGGGATAACAAGTGTGAGCCACTGTGCCTGGCCTAAAGTATTGTTTAGAAATATATACATAGATAGTAAAACATATTTTTTTAACAAGTGAATGTTAAACACCAAATTCAAGATAGTATTTACCTTTGGGGAGGAGACACTGAGCTTCAAAGGTATTTATAGTTTCCTATTTTTTAATTTTTTTGAGACTGAGTCACTTTCTGTCACCCAGGCTGAAGTACAGTGGTGCGATCTTGGCTCACCACAACCTCCACATCCTGGGTTCAAGCGATTCTCCTGATTCAGCCTCCCAAAGTAGCTGGGATTACAGGCACCTGCCACCATGCCCGGCTAATTTTGTATTTGTAGTAGAGATGGGGTTTCACCATGTTGGCCAGGCTGGTCTCGAACTCCTGACCTTGTGATCCGCCCGCCTCAGCCTCCCAAAGTGCTGGCATTACAGGCATGAGACACAATGCCCAGTCTAGTTTTCTATTTCTTAAGCTGGTGTTGAGTACATGGGTGTTCATTCTACAATATTTGTTATACCTAATTTTATATATTATGTTTGTATTTGCATATATGAAATATTACTTCTTTAAAAGGTCATTGTGACCGCAGTGACTTAAGAAAGAAAGGAAGGGTGGGCGCGGTGGCTTACGCCTATAATCCCAGAATTTTGGGAGGCCTAGGCGGGCAGATCACCTGAGGAGTTCTAGATCAGACTGGCCAACACGGTGAAACCCTGTCTCTTCTGAAATATAAAAATTACCTGGGCATGGTGGCAGGCGCCTGTAATCCCAGCTACTCAGGAAACTGAGGCAGGAGAATCGCTTGAACTTGAGAGGCAGAGGTTGTAGATAGCCGAGATCGCACCACTACACTCTAGCCTGAGTGACAGAGCAAGACTCCATCTCAAAAAAAAAAAAAAAAAAAAAAAGAAAAAGAAAAAGGAAAAAAGAAAGGAATATAAGCAGAAGACTTGTTAGGAGGCTATAATTTTTCCAGGCAAGAGGTGAATGGTAACCTGGATCAAGAAGGCAGTGGTGGGGCCGGGCACAGTGGCTGACACCTATAATCCCAGCACTTTGGGAGGCCAAGGCGGGCGGGTCACTTGAGGTCCGGGGTTCAAGACCAGCCAGGCCAACAGGGGGATATCCTCTCTCTATTAAAATACAAAAATTAAAAATTAGCTGGGTGTGCTGGTGAGCACCTGTAATTGCAGCTATTTGGGAGGCTGAGGCAGGAGAATGGCTTGAACCTGGGAGGTGGAGGTAGCAGCAATATGAGATGGCGCCACTGCACTCCATTCTGGGTGACATAGCAAGACTCCATCTCAGAAAAAAAAAAAAAAAAAAAAAAAAGGCAGTGGTAGAGATGAAAAGAAACAGATGAATATGGAACATATTTTGGAGGTGGATCACATTAACCCTAACCCTAACCCTTGTGCTGTGGTAGAGATTTGTATGGTGTGATGTGGAGTGTGGAGGAGGAATATCTAAGTCAAAGCTCCCTGGGAGCTTTAGGGAAAGTTTCTTGGAAGAGATGACAGATCATCTGAGTTTTGCCCGGTTAGGAGTTTGCCAAGTGATAATAGCTGTGGAAAGGAATTCCAGTTAAAGGAAATATGGAAAAATCTTTTTTTTTTTTTTTTTTTTTTTGAGATGGAGTCTCCCCTGGGCTGGAGTGCAGTGGCATGATCTCGGCTCCCAGGTTCAAGCTATTCTCCTGCCTGAGACTCCCAAGTAGCTGGGATTATAGGAGCCTGCCACCACGCCCAGCTAATTTTTTAAATTTTTAGTAGAGATGGGGTTTCACTATGTTGGCCAGGCCGATCTCAAACTCCTGACCTTGTGATCCGCCTGCCTCGGCCTCCCAAAGTGCTGGGCCCCAAAAGTCTTTTTTTTTTTTCTGACATGGAGTCTTGCTCTGTCGCCCAGGCTAGAGAGTAGTGGCGCGATCTCGGCTCACTGCAAGCTTTGCCTCCTGGGTTCACGCCATTCTCCTGCCTCAGTCTCCCGAGTAGCTCAGATTACAGGTGCCTGCCACCACACCCGACTAAGTTTTTTGTATTTTTTAGCAGAGACGGGGTTTCGCCATGTTAGGCAGGATGGTCTCGATCTCCTGACCTCGTGATCTGCTCGCCTTGGCCCCCCAAAGTGCTGGGATTACAGGCGTGAGCTACTGCACCCGGCCCCTTAAAAGTCTTAAAACAACAAAATCTCTGTTTGGAAACTGAGCACAGCTGAACTAAGGAGAGAGAGGGCAGGGGCCGAGTGTAGACAGCCGCCAGTGCCCACAGAGGAGTTAAGACCTTGTCCTGGAAGATGCAGGGAAACTGTCTCTATTTTTCTTTCCTCCTGCCAGGGAGAAAGGAAGATCCTTGTGAAGAGCTACAAAATAAGGTGCTGATCCTCAGTGCTGTGAGGATCTAGCTAGAAGGAAGTCCTGGTTGGGCTACCCTAAAAATGCTTTTTTGCGTTACTTACTCTTAAAAAGTGACTACTACAATCACCAAAGACTAAATTTTGTTGAAGTACAGAAAGATTGGAGCAAAATAAAAGGAAAATAAGGGCAAATGGAAGAGAAAGTGACAGAGGTGAAACAGAGGAAATTGGACTTGAGAGAAAATCACAATTAAATATCACTGGAGACCTTAGATCCCAGTTTCCTTCTGGGAATGCTGTTAGACTGGCATTACTTAAAGATGCAAAACCAAAGCTTTCTTTAATTCTTCCTTTGTTTATGAATTACATTCTTTATTATCTGAAGCAAATGTTTAAGTATAATAATTATGGGTTTTTTTTGTTTTGTTTTGTTTTTGTTTTTTTAAGACAGGGTCTCACTCTGTTGCCCAGGCTGGAGTGCAGTGATATGATCTCGGCTCACTGCAACCTCTGCATCCTGGGTTCAAGCGATTCTCCTGGCTTAGCCTCCCAATTATCTGGGATTACAGGTACACACCACCATGCCCAGCTAATTTTTGTATTTGTAGTAGAGACGGAGTTTCACCATGTTGGCCAGGCTGGTCTCGACCTACCGACCTCAAGTGATCCACCTGCCTCAGCCTCCCAAAGTGCTGGGATTACAGGCATAAGCCACCGCACCTGGCCAGAGACTTAAAAAAAAAAAAAAAACAAAGCATAAAAATCACAAAACAAAGTGAATATGCAGGAGTTGGTGGCTCAGTTCCACCTTTTCCAGTGCATATCCTTTGTAATGTTTTTTCATCCAATTTCCACTTTTTGTTCTCATCTGATTTTTCTTTCGTTTAATTTTATTTCTTCCTTGTTCCAACAAGAGTGATTCATCAGATCAAAGTAAAACTGAAGACATTACAGTGCAAATGAAAACTAAAAACAAAAGATAAACATGCATCTTACCCTGAAAGAAAGAAAAAAGAGAGAGAGGGAGAGAGAGAGAGAGAGAAAGGAAGAAAGGGAAAGAAAGAAAGAGAAAAAGAAAGAAAGAGAGAGAGAAAGAAAGAAAGAAAATTGTTCCCTAAAAGTCCTCAATTAGAACTCTGAATTTCTCACATTAAGTAAGAAAGGCAGCATGGAGTTAGGAAAAAGAGGCCAAAGTTTGAAGTTTATTATACCTGGTTTTAATAGCTCTGGTATTTTAATGGCTTTAGTATTTAATACTTTTAGTGTTTGTAGGTATTCATTTAATCTCTGAGTCTGTTTCATCTTCTGAAAAGTGGGGTGGATAATAATACTAGCTATAGTAGCTAAAATTTATTGAGTACTTCCTGTGCCGCAGGCATTGTTCTGCTTTCTATACAAGCTTTAGCCCGTTTAATCTTCACAATAACCCTAAGTCAGGAGGTGGGTTCTATTACCATTCCCATTTTATAGATGAGGAAGCGCAAGAACAGAAAGGCTAGGTGACTTGCACATAATAACTTGCACAGCTAATAAAGCGATAGAGTCAAAATACAAACCCAAGCAGTCTGATTCCAGAGATTAAAAACTTAAACTCTCAGCTGGGCATGGTAGCTCACACCTGGAATCCCAGCACTTTGTGAGGCTGAGGCGGGTGGATCACTTGAGCCCAGGAGTTCAAGACCAGTCTGGGCAACACGGCAAAACCCCGTCTCTACAAAAAAAAAAAAAAAAAAAGGCTGGGCACGATGGCATGTGTCTGTGGGCAGCTACTTGGGAGGCTGAGGCTGGAGGATCACGTGAGCCTGGGAGCTGAAGGCTGCAGTGAACTGTGATCATGCCACTGCACTTCAGCCTGGGTGACAGAGCAAGACCCTGTCTCCAAAATACAAGCAAACAAAAACTTAAGCTCTCTAAGCCTAAGGATCAAAAGATGTAATGTAAGTGAAATTACTTTGAAACTCAAGCACTTTAGACATACCAGTCTATACAATAAACCTGCAGATTTATAAATGGCTGAGTGTTTTCCTATGGCATTTTTCTAATTGTCCCATTAGTGGATAGTTAATGGAACATAATCATGAAGTTTTTCTTAGGGACACAAATTTGCAGCTGTTAAGTTTTCACATTAGCCCATTTTAATTTATCTGATATAGGTAGAAAATAATGAAGACCACTCAACATGACAAACAAGGAATCATTGATAGAAGACTTTGTTATACGACTGATAGCATTGTAGAATCATACAAGCATTATCCCTGCATTTAGAGTGATCAAGAAATTGTGACTCTTAGGCTAGGCATGGTGACTCATGCCTGTGATCCTAGCATTTCGGGAGGCCAAGGCAGGCAGATCTCTTGAGGCCAGGAGTTGAAGACCAGGCTGGCAACATGGTGAAAGCCCGTCTCTACTAAAAATACAAAAATATTAGCCAGGCATGGTGGCACGCGCCTGTAATCCCAGCTACTTGGGAGGCTGAAGGGTGAGAATCGCTTGAACCCGGAAGGCAGAGGTTGCAGTGAGCCGAGATCATACCGCTACACTCCAGCCTGGACAACAGAGTGAGACTCTCAAAAAAAAAAAAAAAATTGTGAATCTTAGCAGGAATATGAACTTGTTAATACGTCGTTAAATATTGTCTTAAAAACGAGTATAACTCACATCTCAAACTGGAGCAAAGTCCTTTAGACTGGTGATTTCCAAGTGAGTCAAGTTTGTTATTGAACACTTTTATGAAGTACCATAGCTATAAAGTCATTTCAGGAATTCAAGGCTGTGATTCTTGAGTGGCAACAAAGTTCATATCCTCTTTGGTGGAATTGTTTAATGATGACCTTGAGCTGCCTAGGAAGTAGTAAGGCCTCCTAAGAGTTGTTTCATTATTATTTTGGGAGTTTTGGTTTTGTTTTGTTTTTTTTTCTTTTTGAGACAGTCTTGCTCTGTCACCCAGGCTGGAGTGCAGTGGCGTGATCTTGGCTAACTGGAGCCTCTGCCTCCAGAGCTCAAGCGATTCTCCCGTCTCAGCCTCCTGAGTAGCTGGAACTATAGGTGTACACCACCACGCTGGCTAATTTTTTGTATTTTGTATTTTTTCTATTTTTTTGTATTTTGTAAGAACATGGCTCACTGCAGTCTCAACCTGCCTGGCTCAAGTGATCCTCCCACCTCAGCCTCCAGAGTAGATGGGACCACAGGCCCATGCCACCAGGCCCAACTAATTTTTGTATTTTTTGTAGAGAAGAGGTTTAACCATGTTGCCCAGGCTGGTCTCAAACTCATGGGCTCAAGCAATCATCTGGTCTCAGCCTCCCAAAGTGCTGGAATTAACAAGCATGAGCTGCCCAGCCCCATCTATTGTTAAACTTTTAAAAAATAGCAATCATATAATGTGAGGCCTCACAGGATCTTACAGATTATCTTCTGGTCTAGTTCCTTAGTTTTGAACCTATAAAATGTTACATCATTTCCTTGAGTTGAGCAGTTCATTAGTGGCTGAGCCAGGATGAGGGGCCAGGTTTTCAAACAACTGTTCATGGATCCGGTGGCTTCATGTATATCTGGTAGCTACAACTTCTCCATGAGCAATGTTGAATACGTACAGCCAGTTGGGTGACAAACTACAGGAATCTGACTACTCCCTTCAGCACTGACCATGTTCAAAGATATAAGTGGAATTGTGACTTACTCAAGGATGAGGCTCCAAAGTCACACACAAATTGGTCATAGTCAAAATTATCCTTGCAAATTCTTTGGGAAGGCATCATCGGAGACCCAAATATCTCCTCTTTGTAAGCACCATAGAGAAAATTTTTATTCCAGAATGGAAAGAGAGGGCTATTTTGTGGTTGAGAACCAAATGAGGTATATGGCTTCCTTTTAGGGACTATGTTGTACAAAAAATACGAATTATTGAGGACTAGACTCACTCTCAGCTCACAATAGGCTCACACCTAGAGAGCCATGAGGGAACTGGGACTGACCAGGGGAGCCGACGCTCCTCCCACTCTTGTGCTCACTTCAAGGCATGTGTTCTTTGAGTGGAATACAAGACTCATCACGGCACTTCAAGCTGTGTGCATGTGTCTCTCTCTCTCATCTCCCTTTCCCCATTTGCCCCTCCCTCTGTCTTTTTACATTTGCTTTTAAAAAGTTATTATTTTTCAGCCGGGCGCGGTGGCTCAAGCCTGTAATCCCAGCACTTTGGGAGGTCGAGACGGGCGGATCACGAGGTCGGGAGTTCGAGACCATCCTGGCTAACATGGTGAAACCCCGTCTCTACTAAAAAATACAAAAAGCTAGCCGGGCGAGGTGGCTGGTGCCTGTAGTCCCAGCTACTCAGGAGGCTGAGGCAGGAGAATGGCATGAACCCGGGAGGCGGAGCTTGCAGTGAGCTGAGATCCGGCCACTGCACTCCAGCCCGGGCGACAGAGTGAGACTCCGTCTCAAAAAAAAAAAAAAAAAAAGTTATTATTTTTCGAGACAGGGTCTCGCCCTGTCACCCAGGCTGAAGTGCAGCGGCATGATCATATTTCATTGTAGACTCAACCTCCTGGGTTCAAGTGATCCTCTTCCCTCAGCCTCCTGAGTAGCTAGTAGTACAGGTGCATGCCACCATACTTGGCTAATTTATTTATTTATTTATTTATTTATTTGAGACAGACTCTCACTCTGTCACCCAGGCTGGAGTACAGTGGCACAATCTCGGCTCACTGCAACCTCTGCCTTCCAGGTTCAAGTGGTTCTCCTGCCTCAGCCTCCTGAGTAGCTGGAATTACAGGTGTGTGCCACCACACCCAGCTAATTTTTGTATTCTTAGTAGAGACGGGGTTTCGCCGTGTTGACCAGGCTGGTGTTGACCTCCTGACCTCAAGTGATCTGCCTACCTTGGCCTCCCCAAATGCTGGGATTACAGGTGTGAGCCACCTCACCCGGTCTAATATAAAAAAATTTTTTTAAGAGTCAGGGCCTCTCTGTGTTGCCCAGGCTGGTCTCAAACTCCTGGCCTCACTGCTTTCTATTTGAATTCAAATGTTAAATGTGTCAATAATGGAGATTAAATAAGTCTATTTATGTGTGCTCCTGGAATATAGGAAGTATCACATACATGTTCATTCTTAATATAAAAGACAATTTAGCCTAGTGGTTAAAGACCCAGGACCATAGTATCTTGGCCCAAATTCTGGTTTAGCCACCAACAAGTTGTGTGACCCAGGACCCATGACTTAAATCCTCTGTGCCTCGGTTTTCTTCCCTGTAAAGTGGGTATGATTTAAAAATAGAATCTTTGTTCTGTGATTGTTAAGATTGAGTTATAATATGTTAAAAGTGCTCATAACAGTACAAAGTAAGTGCTCATAGGGGTGTAACTTCTGTTAGGTGAAGCCACTACACGTCAGGTGATGCAGAGAACTCAATGTTGATAATTCCTGACAATATCCAATGGAAACAATTAGTGTTTGTGTGAGATCATTTATTTTTTCACCTCCTATTGCCACTTTTCCTGTCATACAGTAATCACCTGTAAGGCAAAAGGATCGAATGATTGTCCTCTACAAAACTAAGAACAACTGTAGTACTTACTTAGGACCAAAAGGCAGGGTGATGGGAGAAGTGACTCTTCTTACTGGCTCTGTTACCTTGGACAGATCACTTAACCTTTCTGAATTTTAGTATCATTTAGTTGCAAATCATAAATAATGACAGCACTACCTATCTCACAGAGTGGCTGTGAGAATCAAACCAAATACCTGTAAAAATGTCTCATAAACTGTAAGGTAACGTGAAAATATGAGATTGTTATTACTAACTACAATTTAAACAGAGGCTAGCAGTAGTGCTGCTATCAGGAGTGTCAGAAGAAATAAGGACAAATCATTCATGAATTCATGGGTTTCCACAGCAACACTTTACTGTAGAGATACGTTGGCAGGAACCCCAGATCTTCCATTTTTTGTGTATATATATATAAAAATATATATATAAATAAAAATATACATATATATGTGTGTATATATACACATAAAGAAAAAGGAAGCTCTGAACTTCTTCCATTTTATATATATATCTGTATATGTACACATATGTGGGTATGTGTATATATATGTGTGTGTGTATATGTATATATATACAATTTTCTGAGAACTCAGGGTTTTTCATGAATTTACAATAGTGTTCGCCATGTTTTCCACCAGTATGTATATGTAAACAACCTGTGATGTAAGTTGTTTGCCACATAGCAACCTTGAAGTTGCAGAGATACACTCTTGGGAAAAGATTACATGAGTATTAGGAAATGTGTGATTAATGTGTCAATTTTATTCCCTGTAGTCTCTGGCATGAGATTAAGCATGATTTGATTTTTTAAAATAAGATGAGACAAACTTTATTCTGGTTTGCACTATTGTTATTGTACTAAGTTATATCGTTTCTCAACTCTTCCCTTTTCTTGACAATAAAATGGAGGCTTCAACGCCTACCTTTCAGGAGTTGTTGCAAAGATCGGAAATGATCTATGCAAACCCCTTGACAAAGAGTAATACTTGGTGATTATTATCATCAGGAGGACAAGCAAATATTTAGGGCAGCAATTCTCAGTTCCAGTCCTGCAACACTGCAGGGTATTGCAAATTATCTCAAGGAGTGTTGTAACATTTCCAAAAGTCTCTCCAACTAAGATTATTGTAAATTTCTTTTACTTCCGGAAATAATTTCTCTAGAGGTCATTAGAAGTGGGGTTGTACTGATATCACTCTCAGCATATTACGAGAGAGGTGAAATTTTTATTATTCAACCTTTACCCCTTCTGTGATATCCTCTTTGCTACTCCAGTCCCAGGCTTTGGATCAGCCCGGATATAAATCTCAGCTTAGTCACTCTCTATACATTAATTATGCATTCTGAACCCAAGTGTCCTCATCTCCAAAGTTGCGACAATCATGACCATTTCATAGGATTGTTTACAGTCAAATCATGTGCACAAAGTCCTCAGCAGACCATAGCTAACTGTTCCCTGACTTAGCTCCTCATGATCATGCCTGATCTCTGGGGAAGCAGTGAGTGAGAATTCCAAGAATTGTTTCACAAAGATCTCCATGAGACAATGAGAGCCCAAGTCAACTCTGTTATAACCTACCTGCCAGAGGATGGCATATATTGGGCAAGAGGATTCTTCTACTCTTAGACATTCAGGATTAAAACAAACAAACAAAAAACATTTTTAAATTAGGGGAATCACACATAAAAATTCAGAACTCTGACTTCTCTTAAAGAATCACAAGATCTGGCCAGGTGCAGTGGCTCACACCTGTAATCCCAGAGGTAATCCCAAGGTAGGCGAGTCACTTGAGACCAGGAGTTCAAGACTGGCCTGGCCAATATGGCAAAACTCTGTCTCTACTAAAAATACAAGTTAGCCAGGCATGGTGGTGCGTGCCTGTAATCCCAGCTACTTGGGAGGCTGAGGCATGAGAATCATTTGAGCTCGGGAGGTGGAGGTTGCAGTGAGCCAAGATCGTGCCACTGCACTCCAGCCTGACAGAACGAGACACCGTCTAAAAAAAAAAAAAAAAAAAAAAGAAGCAGAAGATCTGTCCCTGATTATAATTATCAGCCTTCTTTTGGACACAGATGTGCTCTCTGTTTGCCACACTCCCCACAACTCCCTATTATTGTACATCTAGCCTGCTTCACTCATTGACGTGCTTGACACCTGTAAGAATTTGAATCTATGACCCCTGGCCAATAGGGTCAGGAAAGTAGTCATGATGGTGGTGATGACAGGGGCAAAGCTGGTGGGGAAAGAGGTTTGTGAGGTTTTCTTCAATGATTCAAAAAGCCTTTTGGCAATGATTTTATCTTTAACCTCTAAAAGACTGGTTAACTAAAGCACCAGATTTCTTTGCTTTTAGGTGAAATTCTGTCAACTGGGTAACTGTATTGTCATAAAAGATCAAAATGGCAAACAGATATCATTGATTAATGTTTTAAAAATTAGAAAAACAGATAATTCTTACTACTACTTTATTGTTTGTTTGTTTGTTTGTTTATTCTTAGACGGAGATTCACTTTTGTCGCCCAGGCTGGAATGCAACGGCATGTTCTTGGCTCACTGCAACCTCCGCCTCTCAGGTTCAAGTGATTCTCCTGCCTCAGCCTCCCGAGTAGCCGGGATTACAGATGCCCACCACTACACCTGGCTAATTATTTGTATTTTTAGTAAAGACGGAGTTTCACTATGTTGGCCAGGCTGGACTTGAACTCCTGACCTGAGGTGATCCACCCATCTCAGTCTCCCAAAGTGCTAGGATTACAGGTGTGAGCCACCGTGCTCAGCCCTATTAGTATTATTTTTGAGACGGAATCTCACTCTGTCGCTCAGACTGGAGTGCAGTGGTATGATCTTGGCTCACTGCAACCTCCGCCTCCTGGATTTAAGCAATTCTCCTGCCTCAGCCTCCCTAGTAGCTGGGATTACAGGTGTGCCATGCCACTCCTGGCTAATTTTTGTATTTTTAGTAGAGACGGGGTTTCACCATGTTGACCAGGCTGGTCTTGAACTTCTGACCTCAAGTGATCTGCCCACCTTGGCCTCCCAAAGTGCTGGGATTATAGGCGTGAGCGACCGCTCCTGGACAGATAATTATTATTATTTAATAAATAAAGTTTGCTTCATTGATTAGTTCTTGGAAAAATGGGGCCCAAGAAAGAGAATGTGACAATAATAAGAGGTATCCTTATTGGTGGAAAGGTTGGGAAGGGAGCCACGGGCATTGTCACTTCTCTGCTGCTACTTTTAGTCCTATGGATCAAAACCAGAAGAATGAATGTTGGAATTTCAGGTATCTCATGGTAAGTAGGAAAGACATCTGGAAAAAGGCAGTGGAGTCCTCTTTTGAGTCCTGAAATTTCATGTCCTTCTCAGGCAGGCTCACTCATGATTTTAGTGTTAATAGTATACATAGTTTTTAATACAAGTTCTGTTTTTTCCATACTGCAAGGCAAAATGCAATGACCATTTACAATATTGCTGTGCTCTGTTAAAGCTAGTTAATGTTCCTAGCCTGTGCTAACGTACAAGGCCACTGTATTTTATAAGGGTGAGGAAACTCTTTACTTATGACCTGTAATTCTCAAGGATTGTTATATGTCCTAGAATAAAGCTGATTCAAAATTCTACTAGGTGGGGCAAAGGGATTACATTTTCAGTCTTTCTTGCCAACTCTTTCCAGCATTTAACTAAATTATGTAGGATCTTTTGAGAATTATAGACTTTTGAAGCTAACGTGTACTTTAAGGATAAGGATCCCCTAATCTAACCTCCTCGTTTCCTAAAGGTCCAAGAGAGTTTTTCCTGCCCAAGTTAACAGAGCCAACACTAGAACTCTGGTCTCCTGATTCCAAGTCCAATTTGATATGTATGTTTTCTGTTTCCTTTTCCATTTTAAACTATCCCAACCATCATTGCCTGAGATTTGTTTTTTGCTTTACAGTCTCACGGCTTCTACTTAATCATCTAAATGTTCAGATTTTTTCATAATTCTATTTTATCCTTACAGCATTCTCCTAGGGTTTCCAGATTCTACTTTGAGAAATCTCGAGTGAGGAACGTGATCTGGAGGCTTCCCCACAAAACCCTGCTGGATCCTCCAAGAAGACAGAGAAATCTGTAACCCACAGTCTGTAGCGGTCTCTCTCATCCATTCCATACTGAAGTTTCCAAGGAAGCAAAGAGAGACTAACAGGAGGATTATGTCTGTTCTTTTTAGAAACAAGTCTGTTGAGATTTCATACATTCTGCTAATTTCTTCTCTTTGCTTCTATGTCAAGAAGGCTTTTTACCACCTGTCTGACAGCAGATTTCTCTTGCACTGTGTCACATTTAGCTTCTGCAAAATTAGATGAAAACAGCTTTGTTTTGTTTTTCTAAGACAGAGAAGGAGCACAGAAGAGACATCAAAGATGATTCTGGCCAAGGCTGCCTTTCCCCACAAGCTCCCCCAGTTGTGTGGGAAAGAGAAGCATAAACTCTTATGGGGCAAAAATGAAGAAAGAATGGAGGTGGGGAAAGTCAATGATAAATTATGAGAGCTGCGGTTTAAATAGGAGATGTATGAGAAAAGTATAGGCTGACTCATCATTAGTACAGATAGTGTGGCACAAATGACCATTTTCATTGCTGTTTGAACATTCATTGCCACATAGAGCTCACAAATTTTGTGACCCTGTCAACGACAATGAGATGAGAAAAACAAGAACATATGCTGAGTTTTTCATAATACTAAATTTATTCCATTTGAAGGAGCATCTTATATTTCAAGATTATAGTCTTCTTTCTTTCTTTAGTCCTAAAACATTTTTTTATGAAACGACAGTGAGGGTAGATAATAATTGATTTTTTGTTTGTTTGTTTTTGAGATAGAGTCTCACTCTGGTGCCCAGGCTGGAGTGCAGTGGCGCCATCTCAGCTCACTACAACCTCCGCCTACCAGGTTCAAGCGATTCTCCTGCCTCAGCCTCCCGAGTAGCTGGGATTACAGGTGCACGCCACTATGCCCGGCTTTTTGTACTTTGAGTAGAGATGGTTTACACTATGTTGGCCAGGCTAATCTTGAATTCCTGAAGTGATCTGCCTGCCTCAGCCTCCCCAAGTGCTGGGATTATAGGAGCCACCACACCTGGCATAACTGGTATTTTTTCATGTGCTTCCTGGACAACTGAAAAAATTGATTACTCTTGTTGTTTCCTCTTTTTTTTTTTTTTTTTTTTCAGTTTTGCACCAATTTGTGAGACCCAAGTATCTCCTACCTCGAAAAAATCACACTAAACAGTAAATGATTGCCAACCTATTTGGAACAAATCTCATTAATATATACTTCAAGGAGACGACTTAACGAAATCTTACTTTTCATTCTTAATAGCTGTCTCCATAAAAACATTCCACAAGTGTATCAAATCAGTACTAACAATTACTGTTACGTGATTAACGAAACAGGAGTGACAGGAGTGAATTTAATAATAGCAATAAATACAGATGGGACTACATAACTTTGGAGGTCCTGATGCAAAACTCTCTCTGTATTCGATGGCATCTCAGCTTTCTCATCTGAAATGAATGAAGAAATTAATTATAATGATGCTCATAGCAATAAGAAAAAAATTCAAAACAAAACCCATACTCTCTGACCACATGTCTTTGTTCTTATTACCTACTACCCACTCCACATATGCTAGAAGCACTAAACGAAGCTGCAAAGAGAAGGCAGTATGAGGATGAATGTGGTTCCTGGCCTTGTTGTAAAGCAGTATGGGGCAGTGGCTTCCCCCAGAGCATTTGTGTTGTGTGGCAATAAAATGCAGTTGCACAAACGTTAGGCAAACTCACTTAAAGAGAGAGCAGGCTTAGGACGGAAGGTGTTCTCTGTTCTAGGCAACTTTTCAACCTTCTTCCTCTAAAGTGGAGGCAGATTTTCCTCCACCTTCTATTCTTCTTTGAACCCCTCCCCCTTCCAGCACCCCCCATCTCTAGATTTCCAAACTCTAGGAGTTTGTCTAGAGTGATGCATATCACTGCTATTCATCTGCTTATTTAAAAAGCACTGGTCCCAGCCTAGGGTACTTACAGAGCTGTTTCCCTGTGAGGGTCTTTATCCTTCATGCAGAGCTAAAAGCAAACATGGCAATAAATTAGCCTGCTTTTTAAGGCCCATGGAGAAATATTTTGAATGCATTAAGATGGCTAGAGGACAGGTGCATGGAAATACAGCCACCTCTGTACTGGTTCAGGTGTTGTTCTGGGGGCCACACTAGTAGTTATTATTAAATGCAGAGAAGATGTAACGGTTAGTTAAGATACTTCCAGGATCTTAGATACTCGAGTATTTCTGTTTTTATAGAAAAAAATGTGGCCGAGTGGGGTGGCTCACGCCTGTAATCCCAGCACTTTGGGAAGCCGAGGAGGGTGGATCATTTGAGGTTGGGAGTTCAAGACCAGCCTGGCCAACATGGTGAAACCCGGTCTCTACTAAAAATACAGAGAGAAAAAAAAAAAAACAAAAGCCAGGTATGGTCCGCGTGCCTGTAATCTCAGTTACTCTGGAGGCTGAGTCAGGAGAATGGCGTGAACCTGGGAGGTCGAGCTTGCAGTGAGCTGAGATCGTGCCACTGCACTCCAGCCAGGGTGACAGAGCAAGACTCCGTCTCAAAAAAAAAAAAAAAAAAAAAAAAAA
>NC_045449.1:24923514-24954950 GCF_002776525.5 Piliocolobus tephrosceles
CTCTACAAAAATTACAAAAATTAGCAAGGCATGGTGGTGCATGCCTGTGGTCCCAACTACTTGGGAGGCTGAGATGGGAGGATCACTTGAGCCCAGGAGGTTGAGGCTACAGTGAGCTGTGATCATGGCACTGCACTCTAGCCTGGGAGAGAGAGTAAAACTCTATCTCAGAAAGAAAGAAAGAAAGAGAGAGAGAGAGAGAGAAGAAAAGAAAGAAAAGAAAGAAAGAAAGAGAAAGAGAAAGAAAGAAAGGGAAAGGAAGGAAGGAAAGAAGGAAGGAAGGAAAGAAGAAAGGAAGGAAGGAAGGAAGGAAGGAAGGAAGGAAGGAAGGAAGGAAGGAAGGAAGGAAACAACAACAAAAATATGCTTGGGATTGGAATAGGGAGCGGAGTGAATTGCTTCTTGAGAGACATGGCTGCCCTGTTACTATGTGTTCCAAGGAGAATGCCCCTTGGTGAATGATGAACTCAGCCTAGGGCTTTCTGCCATATTTGCTGTTCTTTGGCACTGGCTTAACTGGCAGAGTCAAATGCATGGCATTAACCTATGCATGTACATATTCTGAATCATACCAACCAATGAGGATAACTACTTTATAGTTCAAACCCCAGCCCACTACAGCCAGGGCATGTGGCTGTAGTCCAGAGGTGAGCAGCCAGTGCCATCTTTTTCATGCAGATCTCTGAATCTAGAGCAGATGTTCCTCCTTATGCTTATTTATTATACCACAGGTACCATAGCAACAATAAAGGGAAATTTAAAAGGAAGGAAAATCAGCCCCCAATTCCCTATCCCTGGCAACACAGCTATTTTCAATTCAGGCTTTGCCCATGTGCACTTCTCTTCTTTGTAAATCTGTACTCATAATATACCACGTAATTTTTATTCCCTTGAGCAACTGTATTTTAAGATCTCATGGTAGAAAACCAGATTTGACTTTGCCAAGAAGGGTTCCTAACTGAAGTAACTTATAGTTCTAGCTTTCTGCCTTTATTCAGATGATCGTTTTTCACTTAAATAGCTCAGAATACTTAGATACCTCCATTATTTTCTTTCTTCTAGCAATCAGTCCAAAGCACAATGTCAGAAAGATCACAACACATGCAGCAATAATGGCCTCTACTGGTACACTCACAGTTTTATCTGTTGGAAATGCAAACACAGGGAATAAGAATGAACATTTATATACTTCCAGTACATCCCAGCAATGGTGCCTTGAACTTTATGTATATCATCCCCTTAATTAAACCTTCTCAACAATCTCAAAAGATAGGTATGATTGTCCTCATTTCACAGGTGAGGAACCAGGGGCTTTGAGGGGTTATAATGCTTGTCCAAAGTCATAGAACTAGGCCAGGTGCAGTGGCTCATGCCTGGAATCCCAGAACTTTGGAAGGCCAAGGCGGGCAGATCACTTGAGGTCAGGAGTTCAAGACCAGGCTGGCCCACATGGTGAAACCCCATCTGTACAAAAAAAAAAAAAAAAAAAAAGCTGGGCATGGTGGTGAGTGCCTGTATTCCCAGCTACGTGGGAGACTGAGGCAGGAGAATTATTTGATCCTGGGAGACAGAGGTTGCAGTGAACCAGGGTCGCACCACTGCATTCCAGTCTGAGTGACAGAGCAAAACTCTGTCTCTCCAAAAAAAAAAAAAAAAAAAGGTCACAGAACTAGTAAATGGCACAGGCAGGTTTTGAATCAATTCCTTTGTGGATTAATAATTTATTGTAATATGAGTAACTCCCCTAAAACAAGTAGGCCATTTTGTACTTCCTTCACCCACAGTTTTTGCCACACACAGAGCAGAATTAGATTGAAGTCAACGGTTTTGCCTGGATTTTGAAAAGCCCAAAATATATTGGGAAGTATCCCGGGGTGGGTGAGGGAAGAGTGGGAGGAAGGCTTTGAGAGCACGAAGAGAAAGGGTAAAGAGTTTTCTGGACTAAGAAGGAGAGAGAGGTCTGTGGGCCTCAAAAGCAGTGGGGAGCTTTGTACCTGTACTACGATGGTGCCCAAGCAGGTGACAAGACATTATAGAAGGTAGGTGGCTGCATAGTGTCTCTAGGGAAGTAGGACTCTAAGCATTAGCCTTCCCAACCTTGGCAAAGGTTTCCGCATCTCTCTAAATGCCATGCAAAGACAGAGGGCCTACTTCTAACTGGGACTAGGAAGAGATCAGCAGCAACCACGACAGCTTGGAAGTGAAAGCCTACTCCTTTATTTTCTAAACACCAGGCAAACTGAGAGCTACTTTTTGTTTTTTAGACAGAGTTTCGCTCCTGTTGCCCGGGCTGGAGTATGGTGGTACAATCTCGGCTCACTGCAACCTCTGCCTCCGGGGTTCAAGTAATTCTCCTGCCTCAGCCTCCTGAGTAGCTGGGATTACAGGCACATGCTACCATGCCCAGATAATTTTTGTATTTTTTAGTGGAGATGGGGTTTCACTGTGTTAGCCAGGATGGTCTCGATCTCCTGACCTTGTGATCCGCTTGCCTTGGCTTCCCTAAGTGCTGGGATTACAGGTGTGAGCCACTGTACCTGGCCAAGAGCTACTTTATTTATCAGTCACTATAGGCATAGTGCCTGTGTTTGCAAGCTTTCTAGGAGCCTCTGAAAATATTTGAGACCCAGAAAAAAATGATTGACCCCAAGATATGAAAATAAAGTAGCAGCCAGGCGCGGTGGCTCAAGCCTGTAATCCCAGCACTTTGGGAGGCCAAGACGGGTGGATCACGAGGTCAGGAGATCGAGACCTTCCTGGCTAACACGGTGAAACCCCATCTCTACTAAAAAATACAAAAAACTAGCCGGGCGAGGTGGCGGGCGCCTGTAGTCCCAGCTACTGGGGAGACTGAGGCAGGAGAATGGCGTAACCCCGGGAGGCGGAGCTTGCAGTGAGCTGAGATCTGGCCACTGCACTCCAGCCTGGGTGACAGAGCGAGACTCCGTCTCAAAAAAAAAAAAAAAAAGAAAAGAAAAGAAAGTAGCAAAATTAATCAAAATTAATCAGTGTTTAAGCATCTGTAAAATGCAGTCTGGCATCAACTGTAACTCAACTGTTAAATAATGATGTTTAAACCTCAAGAACCAAATGAGTAACTTATTTATAACAAAATTCAAAATCTATACAAGATATAAAAATTCTTTTAAAAATTTTACAGCAGAAAGCACAGATAATGTGCTTTGTTTTTAATATCTTTAATGTGATATGGAATGAAGCTATCAAAAGTAAAAGTGAAAGCCAGGCAGGGTGGCATACCTGTAGCCCCAGCCACTTGGGAGGCTGAGGCAGGAGGATTGCTTAAGCCCAGGAGTTCAGGGTTATAGCACCCTATGATTGCACCTTTGAATAGCCACTGCTGTCTACCTTGGGCAACATAGTGAGACACTTTTTTTTTTTTAGACAGAATCTCGCTCTGCCAGCCAGGCTGGAGTGCAGTGGCTCACTGTAACCTCTGCCTCCTGGGTTCAAGAGATTCTCCTGCCTCAGCCTCCCAAGTAGCTGGTACTACAGGTGTACAACACCATGTCCAGCTAAATTTTGTATTTTAGGTAGGTGGAGACAGAGTTTCACCACGTTGGCCAGTCTGGCCTCGAACTCCTGACCTCAAGTGATCTGCCTGCTTTGGCCTCCCAAAGTGCTGGGATTATAGGTGTGAGCCACCATGCCTGGCCAACCCTATTTTTTAATTTAAAAAAATTTCTTTCTAGAGATGGAGCCTGGGTATGTTGCCCAGTCTGGTCTTGAACTCCTGACCTCAAGCAGTTCTCCTACCTGGGCCTTCCACAGTGTTGCAATTACAGGCGTCAGCCACTGCACCTGGCAGGACCCCGTTTCTTAAAAAAAAAAAAAAAGTAAAAGTGCTTAAGGTCAACAAAGGTTTTTAAGTGACCTTGTCCAAGCCCCTGGATTCTGATGCCATCCAATGAGGGGAAGGAGCTTCAGTCATGGCTTAAATAACATTTTAGGCATTTAAAGGAAATTGAGCATGTGCTATTTCTTGTACAATTGAGTTTATGGATTGAGGTGCAGTCAACAAATATTTACTGGGTGACTAATGTGTGTTATGCACTATGTTCAGCTCTGCAAAAAATAGGACAGGTGTGGAAGGCTCCTCTGCCTTCATGGAGCTCATCTTCTAGTGGGGGAGACAGACATTAAACAAACAGATACTACAGATTAAGTATTAGAAAGGAAACAGGGTCATGAAATAGCAAGTGAAGGGCAAAAGCCAGGGAAGAGGGGAAGAAGTGACTTTAGGTAAATTTAATTCCAAAGCCCAATTCCTATATACCTTAAGATTAAGAAATAGGGTTTATCTCCCCTGTCCCCATAACTGTATAACACACTAACCAATTATTATTATTATTATTATTATTATTATTATTAGAGACAGGGTCTCACTGTGTCACCCAGGCTGGAGTGCAGTGGCATGATCATGGCTCACTGCAGGCTTGACCTCTAGGGCTTAAGAGATCCTCCTACCTTAGCCTCCTGAGTAGTTGAGACTACCAGTGCGTGCCACTACACCCAGCTGATTTTTCTATTTGTTGTAGGGACAGCATCCCAGCAAGTTGCCCAGGTTGTTTTGGAACTCCTGGCCTCAAGCAACCCTTCTGCTTGGCCTCCCGTAGTCCTGGGATTACAGGCATGAACCATCCCACGCAGCCTGTAATTACTTTTTTTATAATTTTCCTGCTCTTGATAATTTTGGGGGATTAAATGGATTAAATTTTTGCCCTCTCTTGGCTGTTTCTAAAAATTATTCTCATTAAGGTATGGGTCACATCACCCCTATGGAGAAACTTTGCACAGTGAGCCTTTTTCTAGTAAGCCCTGGTTCTGTACTAGCCAGCTCTGGGACACACCAAAGGGCCCTCACCTTACTGGGGAGTCCCTCTATTTGCGAGATGTCAAAACAAAGGGGAAGTAAAGGTAGGACAATTAGAAAAAGAAATCAGAATTCATTCACCGGTTGGAATATTTTTACCAAGCCAGATAAAATGAAGCCACATGTGACAGCTCTTACTCTGTCTTTTATTTACTTATTTTTTGAGATAGACTTTTGCTCTTGTTGCCCAGGCTAGAGTGTAGTGGTGCGATATTGGCTCACTGCAACCTCTGCCTTCTGGTTTCAAGCAATTCTCCTGCCTCAGCCTCCCAAGTAGCTGGGATTATAGGTGCCCGGCCATCACGCCCGGCTAATTTTTTTTTTTTTTTGTATTTTTAGTAGAGACAGGGTTTCACCATGTTGGTGCGGCTGGTCTCAAACTGCTGACCTCGTGACCCACCCGCCTTGGCCTCCCAAGGTGCTGGGATTACAGACATGAGCCACAGTGCCCGGCCGACAGTTCTTATTCTATAAACAAACTGAAGTAAACAACCTTACCCATTGGCTTGCTTAGGATTTCAAATTTCTGTTGAAAGTGACTTTGGTCTGGGCATGGTGGCTCATGCCTGTAACCCCAGCACTTTGGGAAGCTGAGGTGGCAGATTGCTTGAGCCTAGGAATTCAAGACCAGCCTGATCCACATGGCAAGACCTCATCTCTACAAAAACAATTTTTAAAATTAGCTGGTTGTGGTGGCACGCACCTGTCCCAGCTATTCAGGAGGCTGAGGTGGGAAGATCGCTTGAGCCTGGGGGGATGAGGTTGCAGTGTACTATGATTACACCAATGCACTCCAGCCTAGGTGGCAGAGCGATACCCTGTCTCAAAAAAAATAAAAGAAAAAGAAAGGAAAAAGAGACTCTGGCGAGGGTAATTGCATAACTGCGCCTCTCCCCTTGTCCTGTTTTACGGTCTCATTTGTAACCAGACCTGATATTTCCCTCCCATATTCATCATGGTTAAATAATCCCAACACATGGGCTAAATCTTGTGCTCAAGAAAAGATCTGTGATGTCATTTGTAGCTTTGCATGGCCTCATTTAGGTACTTCCTCACTGAGCCGTGAAGCCAGGAGAGGCCTCATGAAAATCTTGGCATGTAGCCTGAGCCCCAGCAGCAGAGCATTTATGCCACCCGCCGTGGGAAGTAGCTAAGCAAGAAGAAATAAGAAAAACAAGTTAGTTTGGAAGAGCCCCACCCAAAACAAGTTTCTGCCCACCTGAAAGCCAATTTGCTAAGCTAGCATCCTGATTGCCACATAAGCTGTATTTTTTTTTTAAATGTGACACAGAACAATTATGATTTCTTCTTAACCAGGAGGGATATAATTCCCTGGCCTCCAAGTGTGGTGTTCATAGTCACTTAGGATGGCAGGGCATGAGGCCCACCCTTCCATGCTTTTGTGGTCTTGGGGGAGGTAAATAGCCACAAAGCTTTTTCACTGCTTCTATCTCACGGGTACTCAGGATATTTGTGGGTTCGGTTTTTAAAACAAGGAGCCCCTGAGCAATTGTTAGTGCTCTGCAGGACGAATTACTGGTCATTCCAGGAATCACAGTGACGGGCATTCAACCTCCAGTAACTCTTCTTCCCCACCAGCCACTCTGTTCATGTCCCATAACCTTCCCCTCAAGGGGAAGGAAATAAGACACGCTAAGGTTATATCACCACAACACTTTTGGCAGGGGTTCAGTTGGCTTCCTGGGGACTGGCAAGACTGGTAATGAGTGGGTACAGGGAGGCAAATGACAAAGCGAATAACAAGATATGGGAGTCTCAGCTTGTTGGGCTGCTTCTGGTGTGCTAGCATGAGAGCAGACAATGTGTGAATGAGCATTTTCGGCATCTGCTACCCCAGGCATTTTGCCTTTCTCTTTTTGTATGAGCAAGAAATATGAGGAGGGAAAACCCCACAGATGGTAATTTGCTCTGTCATTGTAGAGGTGATAACCCTGGGTAGAGGAAGCATGAATCCAAGAGAAAGGGTTTTTTTCCCCCTTATTTTTTCCTACTCTCTCTGCTGATTAGCCTACAGGTTAGAATTTGAGTTAGGAGTGATTGTAGAGATCCATTTTCTTATCTAGTCATAATTTCTCTTCTCTGTGTGTTTTTTACTTCTCTTCTGTTAGTTATGAAGCTATGAACTCAAAAGTCCAGTTGCTACACACCTCGTTGCCCAGAAGAATTCATGGAAATACCCCTCCCTAAAAGCCAAGCAGAACCTGTTTCCTATATTTTGTTCTAAGAAAGGATCTTTGCTCAAAAAACAGTGTCCTGTACGGAATGGGCATGATTTCCCTAAAAGGATGGACTGGGATTCTTAGTGGAAAAATCCTTGGATGGGGATGATTCTCCAAAGAAAATCCTAGCCACTAATCATAATTGTTATTATCATTTAATGTCACCAAAAATATTTACTGAGCATCTGGCGTGAGTTTTGCACTGTGCTGAGTATTACTTAAAAAGAGAGTTACCTTTAACAATCAGGTGAAAGTCCAAGCTCTCCGTTTGCAGAGATGACTTTGCAGTACAACTGTAGGTTCCGTTGTCAGATTTCTCAACTTTGGTGATTGACAGCTGAAAAGACTCACTTGTCTGTTGGATTTGGTGATGGCTTTTCTCTAAATCCAGGAGACTACTGTTTTTGTACCACATCATTTGAGCCTGGGGGTTGGCTTTCACACTGCAAACCAACTTCACGTTACTGCCTTCCTCAACTGTTTGGAAGTCGTTTCCACTTAGGAGAGGAGGAACTGCAAGACTCAAGCATTTAGATTTAATTAGCTGATAAGCAGTAGTTCACTGTCAGAGTTCAAAGTCTTCCTTCAGTCTATCTCATGTGGTCATTTATTCATTTGACAAAAATTTATTAAATACGTACTGTGTGCCAAGCACTGGGGTAACAAGGGCAAATAACACTTCCAGTTCCAAACCTCATAGAACTTTTAATGTGATGAAGAAGACAAACCATGAAACAATATATGATTATGAGCATGATATATAGTAATGAATCTATGACAAGCAGACAATATATAACACTACCCAAGAGTATAACCCTTGAGTCTTTGTTCTCTGAGACTTAATAAACCAACCTGTGCCAGTGTTGCACAAAACAGTACAAAATTAAGAAGGCATACACTGCAATTAGACCTAATTCCATCTACACCATTTACTGTGACTCTGAGAGCGTTAACTAACTGCTAAGGCCTCTGTTTCTCATGTAAAAAAATGGGATAATCATACATCTCCTGAGATGCTGTAAAGATTAAATAAAATAATCTCTGTAAAGAATTTGCCACAGTGCTAGCTACTATTATTATTACGGTGGTGGTGGTTTTGAGGGCTACTCTCACCGTCTGTTTTTGCATTTTATCTAACCATTGCCTTGGTAACATATTTACCAATGCATCTGTGCGTTTTCTCAGTGGTGCTCTAGAAATAATGTCCTCCTCCCAGGTGTTCTAAGCATGAGAACTCTGGCATCTGTGGAAGGCACATGAGTCCCTCTCATCCCTCTGTGTGAGCAATTCCTTCTTCCCTCTACAATAAGGGGAGTTGTAGACCCATAGACAGTCAAACATGCGTATCACCTTGTATATTCTGGCAGAAGTGCAGAATAGTAATGAAATGGTTGGAGAGTGGGAACTAGGAAAAAGATAGAGACGGAGAAGGAGGAAAAAGGAGCTTGTATAATCTGCACACTGAATAATTAGACCCTGAGTAGGCTGTGCTATTAATAACTGTCTCAGAAGAATGACATTTTGTTGCTCTTTGGAATGAGCTTGAATTCTGTATCAAATCCAACAAGGATGTTATATGGTATTCAGATATGCAGGAAGCTGCCGGAATAGAAAACATAATTGCCAAATAGAACAATTCCATTTGTGGACAGATTCTGTTAGTGATTTCTTTTTATTTAACTATTTGAAATTAATTTAAGCACATCAGTATATGTGAATATCCCCTCTGTAAAAATTAGTACATTTCAGATAAAGCTAAGATCCAAGCTGGTCACTTCCTGACCCCCATAGATACCCGCTGCTATGAGTTTGGTGTAAATCCTTTCCTATCTTTCTTTTTTCCTAAATAGTTTTCTATACATATAGTGTACCCATAGGAAATATATCACATTATTTTAGGGGCATGGAAAGGATTTACATAAAATACTTCATTTCTCTCAATAACTTGCATGTTTTTGAGATATGTTCATATTGAACCACAGAGATCTAGCCTATTGCTTTTAGAATGCATTACTTTAATCATTTGTGTTTTGATGGGCATTAGGTTGTTTTCATTTTAAAATGTTAAGCAATGATACAATAAACATCCTTGTACATATCTCTTTGTGCCTATGTGCATGTATTTCTCCAAGGTTAACATCTAGAAGGAGAAATGCTGTGTCATAGGATACGCACACTTTTAATTTTGATAGGTATTATGAAAGAGGCGTTCTTAATTTAAACTTTCAGCAACGATGTATGAGAGAAACTGTTTCTCCATATTCTCCCCCAAATGGTGTATTATCAAGCTTCCATTTAGTTCTTGAGCTGCTATTTATAGCAATAATGGTCCTGCCTTTGAAGGGTACATAATATCCTTGTCACGTTTTATGAGCTCATTTTGATTTATTGGTTGATGACTTTGTGTCAGTACTGTCATTATGGATTACTGAGCAATTAACTATACACACACACACTTAGCAACAATGATATTTAGGAGACTGTTATAAAGAGAATTTAAAAAGTGGATTGAGGCTGGAAAACTGAAAACAATTTCTTTAAGTCATCAAATCACATTGTTGGCATTTCTGCCGTGTCTCCCTTAAGAGGGTTCCATCAGCCCAGGCAACACAGCAAAACCCCGTCTCTACAAAAAAATACAAAAATCAGCTCAGTGTGGTGGTGCGTGCCTGTAGTCCCAGCTACTTGGGAGGCTGAGGCACGAGGATCACTTGAGCCTGGGAGGCAGAGGTTACAGTGAGTTGAGACTGTGCTACTGCACTCTAGTGTAGGTGACTGAGTGAGATGCTGTCTCCAAAAAAACAAAAAAACAAAGAGATTTCATGGAATAAGCACTTAAGCACTAGGTTAGAATTAGAAGCTTGGAAATTAGTGTTTTGTTCTCAGCCGCAGCTATGATTTGAGCCCCTAGTCCGGGCCTTAGTTTCCTTAGCTGTCTTTATTTTTTTTTTTTTTTTGAGACAGGGTCTCACTCTGTTGCCTAGGTTGAAATGCAGTGGGGCAATCATAGCTCGCTGAAGCCTTAACCTTCTGGACTCAGGCTATCCTTTAGCCTCAGCCTCCCGAGTAGCTGGGGCTACAGGTGTGTGCCACCATGCCCAGTTAATTAAAAACATACTTTTTTTTTTTTTGGTAGAAATAGGGTCTCACTATGTTATGTTTGTAGAGATAGGGTCTTTCTACCAAATCATACTGCATCATCATACCTCACCCATCGCCATACCATCCACACCATTCTCATGCAGAACCAGCTTTTCACCCAATGACCCATGTGATCACCTACATAGTATCACTTGACAGTCCCCTAAGCCTATACAGTTCCACCAACAGGTTACCAATACCCAGAACCCAGTCATTGAAGAGCTTCATCTTTTTTGACTTTAAGGTAATGTTTAAAGATTCCCTAATGAAAATCTTTTTTTTTTTTTGAGATGGGGTCTCACTGTGTTGCCCAGGCTGAAGTGTAGCGGTGGCATCTCAGCTCATTGCAACAACCTCCGCTTCTTTAGTTCAAGCAATTCTCCTGCCTCAGCCTCCTGAGTAGCTGAGATTACAGGTGCCCACCACCGCACCTGGCCAATTTTTGTATTTTTAGTAGAGGCCAGGTTTCGCCATGTTAGTCAGGCTGGTCTCGAACTCCTGATCTTAAGTGATCCATTTGCCTCTGCCTCCCAAAGTGTTGGGATTACAGGCATGAGCCACTGTGCCAGGCCATGAAAATCTGTCTAAGCAGAACACAAAAGCTAGGCACTACAAAGGAAAAGACTTGTAGCTTTAAATATATAAACATTTAAAATTTCAATATGGCAAAAAAGAACTATAAAAATTTTCAAAAACAAGTAGGAGAAATACTTACAATTCAAAATGACAAAGGACTAATTTCCTTAATCCACAAAACCCTCGTACAGATTAATGAGAAAAAGGCATAAAACCCAACAGAAAAAAATGAGTTAAGGATACCAGCAGGCATTTCACGGAAACAAACAAAACAGGCCAATATGTTTACATAAAGGTGAACACCCTCATTCTTAATTTAAAAATTGAAAATAGGCTGGGCGCAGTGGCTCACACCTGTAATCCCAGCAGTTTGAGAGGCTGAGGTAGGCAGATCACTTCAGGTTAGGACCTCGAGACCAGCCTGGCCAACATGGTGAACCCCCCGTCTCTACTAAAAATACAAAAATTAAAAATTAGCTGAGTGTGGTGGTGGGTGCCTGTAGCCCCAGCTACTCAGGACGCTGAGGCAGGAGAATCGCTTGAACCCGGGAAGGCAGAGGTTGCAGTGAGCCAAGATCGCGCCACTGCACTGCACTCCAGCCTGGGCAACAGAGCGAGACTCTGTCTAAAAAAAAAAAGAAAGAAAAAAGGAAAAGAGAATTTCAAAGGAGGCTGGCAAATTCTCAGAGTTTGACGATACTCAGTGCTCATGAGGGTGAGGAGAAATAGGTACTCTCATGCTTTGTGGTGGGAGCATAAATTGGGCAATTTGGCAATACCAAGACCTAGATTTCAACTACCACTTCATATATTACAGACATTACAGACCCACTAGCCGTTTCTGTTCCCCTCACTCACAAATAACATTCAGTGCCACCGAAATGGACACGGACGGATCCCTCCCCAGCTTGCAGGTAAAGCTGATTCCGTTGTCATTTTCACTGATGGAAGAGACACAGACAGAGCTGGAATTCATTTTGTTTCCAGATTTCAAATCCACTTTCCCCTCCTCTCGGTACCAGAGCAGTTCTTCCTCTCTGGTGTGATTTTGAACAGCACATATCAGAGACACTTGGGAGCCAGGTGTAGTATCCAGGATATAGTTCTCAGTTTTACCATTCACAGTTAAAACAGAACCTGGGAGTATAGGGAGAAACTATTTAGATATACAGAGTGAACAACCTAAATGCTCATGAACAGGGGATTGGTTAAATAAGTTATGTTACATCAGTAGAACAAAATAAACTCTGAACAATTAAAAATAGTCATATTGATCTATATGATTTTATAATGAAAAATATTCATAATGTATTGTTAACTGAAAAACAAAAAGATTAAAATGTGGTCATCAAATTTTGGTGCACGTTGGAATCACCAGGGGATCTTTTAAAAAGTACTGACGTAGCTGGGTGCGGTGGCTCACGCCTATAATCCCAGCACTTTGGGAGGTAGAGGTGGGAGGATCGTTTGAGCTCAGGAGTTCAAGACCTGCCTGGGAAATATAGTCAGACCCCTTCTCCACAAAAAATAATAATAATTAAAAAAAAAAAAACATTAGCCAGGCGTAGTGGTGTGCATCCGTAGTTCTAGCTACTTGGGAGGATAAGGTGTGAGAATCACTTAAGCCCAGGAGGTGGAGGTTGCAGTGAGCCAAGATCGCACCACTGCACTCCAGTCTGGGTGACCGAGCAAGACCCTGCCTCCAAAAAAAAGTACTGATGCCTGGTTCTCATCCCCAGACATCTGATTAGTTGACGTGAGTGCAATCTGGGCATTGTGTTGTTTAAAGCACCTCACCCCCAGCCCTCAGGTGATTGTAATATGCAGTGAAGTTTGAGAAGCACCAGGTTAGAAACCAATACATACAGAAAGATCATATACACACACACATACACACATTTTCATGGAAAAAAGACTTAGGAAAAAATCCCATATATATTGAATACATACACACACACACATTTACTTGAAGGGATTGAAAGTAGGAAAACAAGGGAATGAAATGGAAAAATATTTACGGTATAAACATTAGGCAAAAAAATGCAGAATATAAGTTAAAGCTCTAATAACTACTACCAATGTATCAAAATTGCACATGCATATGAGTAAGAACTGATTTGAAAACACTTTTATGATTAAATGATAGGATTATGGACAAATTGGGTCTTGCATCTATAATGTTTTAATATTGTTTTGGCAGTGAAGAAAAATAAAAAGATGTTTAAGTAGCTAGGGTTTGTGTGGTAGACAAGTTTTTGTGGGTTGGGTGATCAGGGTACATAGTAGGTTTTTTTTTTTCTTTCAGCTCTGACTTTTAGAAAGCTATTCATTGCGTAGTATGAATTTTGGTTTTTATTTTCCTGGTTTAGAAGCAAGTAACAAAAGCTAAAAAAGAATTTTATCTGTCAGAAACCTGTAGCCCAGATAGCATTTGTTCATATGTTCTGTAAACACATTAACCTTCCTTTTAAAAAACTTAAGCTGGCCGGGCACGGTGACTCATGCCCGTAATCCCAGCACTTTGGGAGGCCAAGACAGGCGGATCACCTGAGGTCAAAAGTTTGAGACCATCCTGGCCAACATAGTGAAACCCTGTCTCTACTAAAAATAACAAAAAAATTAGCCAGGCCTGGTGGTGGGCTCCTGTAATCCCAGCTACTCAGGAGGCTGAGGCAGCAGAATCACTTGCACCAGGGAGGTGAAGGTTGCAGTAAGCTGAAATCAGGCCACTGCACTCCAGCCTGGGCGACAAGAGTGAGACTCTTTCTCAAAAAACAAAAAACTGAAGCTACTTGTAAAGATAATGGTATTGTCTAGTATTTTTTTTAAAAATATGGAATATTGAGTGGTTGTCATCTCTGGATGAAAGTATTTAGGGGGATTTGTACTTTTTTTTTTTTAATAGATTGCCTAATTTATTTTACTATGACCACGCATTACTTTTAAAATCAGAGGCCGGGCGCGGTGGCTCAAGCCTGTAATCCCAGCACTTTGGGAGGCCGAGACGGGCGGATCACGAGGTCAGCAGATCGAAACCATCCTGGCTAACACGGTGAAACCCTGTCTCTACTAAAAAATACAAAAAACTAGCCGGACGAGGTGGCGGGCGCCTGTAGTCCCAGCTACTTGGGAGGCTGAGGCAGGAGAATGGCTTAAACCCGGGAGGCGGAACTTGCAGTGAGCTGAGATCCGTCCACTGCACTCCAGCCTGGGCAACAGAGCGAGACTCCGTCTCAAAAAAAAAAAAATAAAATAAATAAAATAAAATGAGAAAAGAGTGGTAGGGGAGCAAATGCTGGAAAGATTTTCATGTGAAATGGTATGTTCAGATAAACAGAAGATTATATGGGGTAACATTACTAATAAAATGCATTAAATTGTAGGAGGATTCTGGTGGTGGCTCTGGAGAGAATAGAATACTTCACCTTGTCTTGTAATAATAAAACTCTAAAAACAATAGTTTTCCCTTTTTTTTCTGAGACAGAGTCTCACCCTGTTGCCCAGGCTGGAGTGTAGTGGTGCCATCTCAGCTCACTGCAAACTCTGCCTCATGAAATGGATTCACACCATTCTCCTGCCTCAGCCTCCTGAGTAGCTGGAACTACAGGCACCTGCCACCACGCCCGGCTAATTTTTTGTGTTTTCAGTAGACATGGGGTTTCACTGTGTTAGCCAGGATGGTCTCAATCTCCTAACCTCATGATCTGCCCGCCTTAGCCTCCCAAAGTGCTGGGATTATAGGCATGAGCCACCCGCCCGGCCTCCATTTGATTTTTTATTGTTAGCTAACTCCTATACTGTGAGCCATGCTAACTGTGTAGTCATTTCAATTTGGAATTTAAGGATATATCCAATGCCCATTGATCATTTTTCTTAATTGGAAATTTTTCTTTATCTAAAAAGAGGTCAAAAAGAACTTTAACTTACTTGTCATCTCACGTGGCAGAAATAAAATTACTAAGAGAAGAAATCTTCCCATTTGCATTATGACACTGCTGTTCCATGCCATCTTTAATGAGTTAAAGTAGGATCTACTAAGGGAAAAATAGTGCTGTTGGTTTTGTACTTTGGTTTGTGAACCTTCCTTCTGTCTATTATGCATTTAAAGTGAAGTCCCAGATGAATCATCCCCGCGGTAACAGTACTACTTCTAACTTTTAATTAAACAACCCTGCCTGACTAAGTTCAAAGTACATTTAGTAGTAAGAATTTTTTTTTAAAGCAACATAAAGAAAACCACAAGGAAATAGGCTGTGACAGATATAGCAGCGTTAGGGTGCCCTGGGGAAGATAAAACCAAGAGTCTTCCCTAGAGAAACTGATAGAATTTCATTTTAACAGAATGAAACTTGTGTCATTCTCAGACAGTCCCTACTGAACAAAGCAATTCTTGTTCTGAAAGTTTCTCTTGGGTCGTTTTTGTAAAGATGTTCTCCGATAAGAGAGAGTTTTTGAGATTACTCCAAATCCCATAGATTGAAATGGTGTGTACTTAGAAAAGACTCAACTGAAACGTGGCCTCTAATTTAAACCATGTTAATCTTGCCTGTCTCCCACTATTCTCTCTCTCTTCCCCTTGACCCATATGTACTAAAAATAATAAATAACAAAGGTGTCCTTTCTCCCTTCTTGCTTTTGCTCCATCTCTCCCTCTCCCTAAGATATTCTCCACTTCCATCTGAGAAAAAAGACATATATTCATTATTTCCTTTCAAGGGTACTACTATAAATATAGTGGAACCACATATAGAAAACTTTCTGTGCAACAGGGACTGTGCTAAACCCTTTACATACATCCTTTCTGTCACAATTAAGCCTCCCAACAACGCTCTTGAGGTCGTTTCTATAGATTTAAAGAGATTATGTAATTTGCCTGGATCCCACAGACAGTAAATGTCAAGGTCAGGATTTGAACACAGGACTCCCAAGACCATGCTCTTAACCACCCTACTACTACCCTACTCTTAACCACCCTACTACCCAATCTACTGCCTAGATTAATATTCTTTTCCTTTAAGAAGCTGCTGTTAGGCTGGGTGCAGTGGCTCATGCCTGTAATCCCAGCACTTTGGGAGCCGAGGCAGGTGGATTACCTGAGGTCAGGAGTTTGAGACTAGCCTGACCAACATAGTGAAACCCCATCTCTACTAAAAATACAAAAAAAAAAAAAAAAAAATTAGCCAGGCATAGTGGTGGGCACCTGTAATCCCAGCTACTTGGGAGGCTGAGGCAGGAGAATCGCTTGAACCTGGGAGGTGGAGGTTGCGGTGAGCCGAGACTGTGCCACTGCACTCCAGCCTGGGTGACAGAGCAAGACTCGATCTCAATAAATAAATAAATAAATAAATAAATAAATAAATAAATGTATGCTGCTGTTATTCTTTTCCAGTCCCTGACCACTTGGAGTTCTCTCCCCTTAACACCAGTATTAACCTACAAGAGCTGAAATATACCTATACCTACTCTGCTCCTCTCCATCCCAGGCGTGTCCCAACAGGAGTAAGTTTCATTCACGCCAGGCTCACCCTTTCTGGCAGACAAGCCTGCATCAATCTTTTCATAAGATGCAATTACTACTGATATTGATTCTTTTGTAATTTTAAATATTTGCCAAAAAGATTTCTATCACAGTGTTGTAACAGTTATGATTGCAGAATGTGGTCAATAGTAGAATTTTCTCAAGCACTCTCCACTACAAGCACTCAATAAAAACTGAGAGTGCAGGCTTCTTGCCAGACCTCACCCCGCCCTATTAAGGGGGCAAATCTATGTCTTCTCTTTCCTTCCACTCCACCGACACAGCAACTTTTCAAAATGTATTTCCCTCACTTGGCTTGATTTTAATCTGTACGACTCTCTACTTTCTATATAAGACAGTCTTACCACTTACCTCTTGAACTCTGAGAAGCTGACTTCCTTGGCCAACTGTTCCTCTGCCTGAAAACCCTAAATGCTTTCCCTGTTACAATCCTTTATAATACTTGAATTTGAACACTTTATGACAGCAGGATCAAATAAATAAGATAACTTGGGTTCAAAGTCTGTTTCTCTTTATGGAGTCTTAGAGAAGATAGTAATTGGGAAAGACATCTTCTTAAGATCTAAGTTTCTATGTGTACCTAGGTTACTAGGTGGGGCCAGATGTTAATAACAGGGATGTGTTGTTCCAAGAAAGCCTGAACTTGTGCAAAACTCTGTAGCGCATCTCACTGAATATTGTCATATTTGAGTAAGATAGCTGCGTTTTGATCATCTACTAGCCTGGGGATTGTGATGGTACAAGTCCAAGAAGGAGTTTGACTTTCACAGATGTCAAAACATTGGAAGATTCTACACAACTTAAATAATGCTGGAAAAGTCTTAGTTACCACTGGTAACCCAAGCCCAGTCCATAAGCTGTACCGAGCCAGGCATGGCAGGGAGCCGTTTTTTTGTTTGTTTGTTTGTTCATTTTTTGAGACAGGGTTTCACTCTGTCACCCAGGCTAGAGTGCAATGGCAAGATCGTGGCTGACTGCAACCTCTGCCTCCCAGCCTTCCAAGGAGCTAGGACTACTGGTGTGAGTCACCATGCCCAGCTAAACTTTGTTTATATATATATTTTTGGTAGAGACGAAATTTCGCCATGTTTCCTAGGCTGGTCTCAAACTCCTGGCCTTAAGCAGTCTGCCCACCTTTGCCTAGGGAACAGTTTTATCCTCTTGAGGGTCTCACCCGATTGGGGGATCCTTGCATTACACTATGTTTATGGTATTATTAACAATGCAAATTTTATCTGCCAAATACTATTGTTCCCATTTACACAAAAATATAACAGAAGAATATCTATAGTTATCCACACATTTTAACACACTGTTGAAGCACACCAGCAATCTGCCTCTTACTAGCTATGTGATTTTGAAAAGTTATTTAACCTCCATGAGCCTCAGGGTCTTCATCAATACAATGGAAATAGTAATAGTAGCCTCCCTACAGAGTCACTATGAGGATTAAATGAAATGAAGCATGTGAAGCTGCCACACAGTAAGCTCTTAGCAAACAGTAGCTCTTATTACTATTATTATTAATATAGGCTTGGCAGGGCATCCTAAATCAACACAACCTCACTATAGCATTGTTCAAGCAAAAATCAGAGCTAAGAGCAGCTCCTGTTGGCTGGGTTGCAAGCACCACCTAAGCAGGTTTTGAGTTTGCCTCTCTAGGGATCCAAGATTGTCATTTTAAAATGAATTTAGCAATGGATTGATGTCTTGGTTCTCGGTCCCTCCAAAACAGACCCTGAGACAGAGCTTTTGAGTGCAAGTAGTTTATTTAAAGGTGATCTCGGCCAGGCACAGTGGCTCACTCCTGTAATCCCAGGACTTTGGGAGGCCGAGGCGGGTGCTTCATTTGATGCCAGGAGTTCGAGACCAGCCTGGCCCACGTGATGAAACCCCCATCTCTACTAAAAATAGAAAAACTAGCTGGGCATGGTGGCGGGCGCCTGTAATCCCAGCTACTTGGGAGGCTGAGGCGGAAGAATCCCTTGAGCCTGGGAGGCGGAGGTTGTGGTGAGCTGCGACCTGGCCACTGAACTCCAATCTGGGTGAGAGAGTGAGACTCTTTCTCAAAAAAAAAAAAAAAAAAAGTGATCTCAGGAAGCATAGCAAGGAAGTAAGATAGGGAAGGGAGGAAACTAGTAAAGCATGTGTTAAAGGTTACTACTGTGAGCAACTGTCCTCCTGGAGCCTTGGACAGGGTTGTATTCAGTGGAGCACACCTCAGAATCAATTCCTGATAGGGAAGGAAGCGTTAGTATTTATCACCAGCTTCTCTCCATCTCCGGCGACTGAGGGGCACTCTCAAGGTGTTGACTCTCCGGCGCTTTCAGCCTGCCCTGCGAGGACAGAGAGTACTCTCTCAAGCTGGCCAAGATGTCCAGGCAAAGATGCTCAGGAAATCACTGGCTATACGGGAACTCTTTGCAAGTAACTTCTAGGTAGGCCAAGGGGATGTGGGTAGAGCACCACCAGCAACTTCTACAATTGGATATTAGGTGGTATTGGGAAATAATGATTAATTATTATTGGTTGTGATAATGGTATTGCAGTTATGTAGAGAATGTTCTAATTCTCAGGGGATGCCTGCTGAAATATTTATGGGTCAAGTGTCATGATAATTGCAACTACCTTTCAAATGATTCAGCAAGAAAAGTAAACACATAAACACACAAAGCGAATATAGCAAATGTTAACATTTATTCAATCTAAATAGGGGTCTATAGATCTTCCTTGCATTATTGTTTCAACTTTTCTGTATGACATTTTTGTCACCAGAATGTTGGGGAAATATATTCAGCAGATATTTATTGAGTATCTACCATGTGCTAAGTATTCTAAGCACTGGGGATGTGAGTTGCAGCCAAGCCAATATGGTGGCTGTGTCATGAATTAGGGAAAAGATGGCTTCTCTAGTCACTCTACTGCCATCTATGGAAAATTGTTATAATAACTCTACAAAGCTATGATGTCTATAAGACGAATGGTGCTTCCAGGTCTCCATAACATTAAGTGGTGATACATAGATGAAAAACAAGCTCTGGGCTTTTGAAGTCTTACATTGTAGAGTAGAACGTTAATGATGATCAGGAGCCATGCAGAGTGGCCTCAGGTGCTGAGCAGGGATTTCAGATAAGAAAAATGGTATAATGGCGCCCCTGCTGGAGAGTCAAAGAAATCATATGACGTGTGCAAGCTCATATAAATCCCTGGAACAGTCCTCTTTCCTAGAACTGGCAGAGGGGAGAAAGCATTTTTCTGTAAGTAATTAAGCCCAGTAGTTAACCATTAAGCCTAAGTAGTTTGACTGTTTGCAGTATTTACAGAGTCCAATACTCCACAGCTTCCACAGTGACTTAGACCAAGAGGGAGAGAGGAAAAACAGCCTCCAGTCTGAACATTCTTGGAAATAAAGACCAATCTGGCAGGGTGTGGTGGCTCATGCCTCTAATCTCAACACTTTGAAAGCCGAGGCAGGTGGATTGCTTGAGCCCAGGAGTTCGAGATCAGCCTGGGCAACATGGTGAAACTTCAACTCTACAAAAAATAAAAAATAAAAAAATTACAAAACTTAGCCAGGCATAGTGGCATGTAGTCCCAGCTACTTGGGAGGCTGAGATGGGAAGATGGATTGAGCCCGGGAGGTTAAGGCTGCAGTGAGCGTGATCGCACCACTGCACTACGGCCTGGGTGAACGAGCGAGATCCTGTTTCAAAACAATTAAAAAAAGACAATCTGCTTCCCACCCCCAAGGCCCAGGTACTTCTAGAAGGGTAACAGACAAGGGAGTCCATGACTCTCTGATTAAGGCAAGTATTAGAATCACCTGGGGGAGGCTGCCGTACCTTTCCTTCCTCAGTCCTGATGAGACTTAGAAATTTAATCTTTAACAAGCCTTCCAAGGGACTCTGCACAGCGTTTTGTGAATCTCCTTTTGAGAACCATGGAGTCAAATTCAAGGTACAAGTTGAGTGCTCTGCCCTGGAAGGGGATGCGTGCACAGGGCTGCCTTATGGGAGGCTGGCTGGATGGGTTCACAGGCCTCACAGTACTTTCTGTTGTATGGGAATGAAGAACAGGAGAGAGAACCAACCAACCAGAATGTGGGAAAGGCCTGCAGGGTGGGGCAGCGGTCACTGAGCACTGCCATCCCACAGCCTTTGAGCTGTGACCAAACTTAGTTACCGAGACAGCAACTCAGGAAATGTCTAGAGGGCCCGGGGGCCAGCAGGGTCATCTGGCCAGGTCACTGGGAATGCCACTGATGGTTTTAAAGTGACAGAAAAACTAGAAATCTGACAGGCATAGCCTAGCAATGATTTTTCTTTTCTTTTTTTTTTTTTTTTGAGACAGAGTTTCACTCTGTTGCCCAGGCTGGAGTGCAGTAGCACGATCTCGGCTCACTGCAACCTCTGCCTCCCGGGTTCAAACCATTCTCTGCCTCAGCCTCCCAAGTAGGTGTGATTACAGGTGCCTGCCACCATGCCTGGCTAATTTTTATATTTTTAGTAGAGACGGGGTTTCACCATGTTGTCCAGGCTGGTCTTGAACTCCTGACCTTGTGATCCACCCCCCTCGGCCTTCCAAAGTGCAGGGATTACAGGCATAAGCCACTGCACCCAACCAATAGAGTGGTTCTTTAGCAACACAGGGACCCAATATGTTGCCTTTTCCATCCAGAATCTAACACAGCATTCTCTAGACTGCTTAAAATTGGACGTAGCTTCTTCTTTTTTTTTTTTTTTGAGATGGGATCTTGCTCTGTCACGCAGGTTGGAGTGCAATTGTGCGATCTCAGCCCACTGCAACCTCTGCCTCCCGGGTTCAAGTGACTCTCCTTCCTCAGTCTCCCGAGTAACTGGGATTACAGGTATGCACCACCATGCCCAGCTAATTTTTGTATTTTTGGTAGAGACAGGGTTTCTCCAGCCCAGGCTGGTCTTGAACTCCTGATCTCAAGTGATCCTCCCTCCTCAGCCTCCCAAAGTACTAGAATCACAAATGTGAGCCACCGCACCTGGCCTGGTCATAGCTTAAGTGACAATCAGTGATTCTCCAACCTCTCATTCCCCATTATTAGGATTCCGTCATCACCAGAAATCTTAAACCTTAAAGCAATACCTGAAGGGCTATCTGAATAGGGTTGCCAGATTTAGCAAATAAAAATACAGGGCACTCAGTTAAATTTGAATTTCAAGTAACTAACTAACAAATATCTTTTTAGTATGTCCTAGGTAACTACTATGTGCTAATTCATCACAAACCAATATTTTAAGACTTATATGTTAGGCCGGGCGCAGTGGCTCAAGCCTGTAATCCCAGCACTTTGGGAGGCCGAGACGGGCGGATCACGAGGTCAGGAGATCGAGACCATCCTGGCTAACACGGTGAAACCCTGTCTCTACTAAAAATACAAAAAACTAGCCGGGCGAGGTGGCGGCGCCTGTAGTCCCAGCTACTCGGGAGGCTGAGGCAGGAGAATGGCGTGAACCCAGGAGGCGGAGCTTGCAGTGAGCTGAGATCCGGCCACTGCACTTCAGCCTGGGTGACAGAGCGAGACTCCGTCTCAGAAAAACAAACAAACAAAAAAAAGACTTATATGTTAAAACATCATGTTTCCCTGGAATTCAAATCTAATAAGGCATCCTGTCTTTTATCTGGCAGTTCTCCATCTGTCTTCTCCCTTTTTTGGTACATGAAGAAATGAAGTTCAGGGAAGTAAAGGGACTTGTCCAAAGTAACACAGCTATTTAGTGGCAGAGCAGGGATTGGAATTCTTTCAAGACTCTTGGCGGCCACATGGCATCTTTTTCCAAGTGTCTAACTTCAGAGTTTTAAAAGTTGGCTTCTTGAATTACTATGGATGAGCTTTAGAGTGTCAATGAAACCGCTGGAATTGTAGGCAAAACTATGTGTGTGTGTGTGTGTGTGTGTGCGCGCGCGCATATGTGTATTCTTCTGGGGAGATGGTCTTTCGTCTTAGCCTGAGTGGACTAAGACATCATCCTATGCTCTACAACCTACCTATATCAAAAACAAAAACTCCTCTGAACTGCCCTGTATTTTCCTTCCTTCTTTGCCCTCCATGAATTTTTCGTTTGAAGGCAGGAGTCAGAGAAGTAACTTTTCATTTATTTATTTATCTATTTATTTATTTATTTATTGAGAGAGAGTCCTGCTCTGTCACGCAGGCTGGAGTGCAGTGGTGCGATCTCAGCTCACTGCAACCTCTGCCTCCTGGGTTCAAGTGATTCTTCTGCCTCAGCCTCCCGAGTAGCTGGGATTACAGGTGCCCACCACACCTGGCTAATTTTTGTAGAGACGGGGTTTCGCCATGTTGGCCAGACTGGTCTTGAACTCGTGACTTCAGGTGATCCGCCCACCTCGGCCTCCCAAAGTGCTGGGATTACAGGTGTGAGTCACCACGCCCAGCCAGGAGAACCAACTTTAACCAGATATCTATTGTATGCTGAGCCCTTTACACATATTCTACCATTCAATCCTCACATTCACCTAGAAAGTGCCTATGACGAATCACCATTTTACAGGTGAGGAAACTAAGGCATAGCCAGCTCTCAGGGTTAAGATGGTAAAACTAATAAAAGAGTAACCCAAGTGAGAATGCTCCCAAAACCAGTGCCCTTTCCCCCAAAGCTTCCTGCCTCCAGACTGATAGCAAGCAGGAAACTATCTGTCGGTGTTTAATTCCTCCACTTCCTCCACCTATTGGGACTGATCCAGAGTTGACAGCAGGAACACCTGTACGATAATAGGTAGAAGGTAGCAGAGATGTGACCTTTGCGACCTTTGCAATTGACCACTAGAGGTCCCTTTTCATACATAGTGATTTTGAAGTTAGACTGCTAGGGGTTAGAGAAGATATTTCCTGGGAGGAGGGCTCTGTCTGTTACAGACTTAGCTGGTCTATTTCATACCAGGCAGTCCGGGAGTGGCCGGGAGTGGCCGTGTGACACAGCAGGAGCAATACAGAATAAAATGGATCTCTCTGAAGAAGGCGGGTGATGTCCTCCAGGATCAGTCTTGAAGACAGGGTTTTCAAGTGGGAACACAGCAGGGTTCTAAAGCTTCCTCCTCATCCAAAAGGAAAAACACGCAGGACATTCCACCACCCACCAGCATCAGGCAAATGTCCAATTTCCTTTGGAGTGTAGTCTGGCTCCAGGGGCATATTTACTGGAAGCTAATGAAGCTTCGCCTTCAGGGACCCTCATTTGCATAGGCCTGTTCTAAAGGCCCTGACCTTAGTCACTTTGTATTTTTAATTTTGTGGGTTTTTTCCTTAAAGGAACTCCCCCACCACCACCACCGTCAAGTATAAAAACATCAGGCCGCATAGGGCTTGGATCTAGTCCTCTCTGACTCTAGGTTACAGGATTTCAGAGAAGAGAAAAGAGAATGGGGAGAGTTTCAAAGGGAAGCCCCCCTCGAAACTAATAAGAGAGGATTTCCTGTGGGATGAGAAAGAGCTCCATACATGGGCCAAAGAACAAGGTAGTCATTTGATTTCCAAAGAACTGAAATTGTGGGGGCACCAGATGTGAAGGAGCCTCCTCTTCTTGCCTGCTGGGAGCTTTCCTGAGCCAGTAGGAGTTTGCCAAATCTTTAGAAGCAGGGTGGTTCACTGACAGCTCTGTAGCATCCTGTTCACTGCTTTCTGAATAAACAAATGGTCTTGCCAACAATTGTGTAGATTTTGAGGGGGGAAACCACACCGTTGTTCCAGAATTTTTTTTTTTTTTTTTTTTTGAGACAGAGTCTGCTCTGAAGTGCAGTGGTGCAATCTTGGCTCACTGCAGCCTCCACCTCCCGGGTTCAAGGGATTCTTGTGGCTCAGCCTCCTGAGTAGCTGGGATTATAGGCATATATCACCATGCCCAGCTAATTTTTGTATTTTCAGTAGATATGGGGTTTCACCATATTGCCCAGGCTGTTCTCGAACTCCTGGCTTCAGGCGATCTGCCCGCCTTGGCCTGTGAAAGTGCTAGGATTACAGGTGTGAGCCACCACACCCAGCCTAGTTCCAGAATTTCTATGCGTTGTGATAACCTACGAACTTTACAAAGGAGTAAATAACCAAGGTGGAAATAGCAATTCTGTTTGGGAGATATGAATGGATTCTGGACTAAAAGCAAAAGCAATATCCACACCTTTAGAAGCAGAGGAGTGGAAGGAGCTGGGAAGTTTTCCGTTTCTGAAAGAGGGCAGTGCTGGAAACCTGCAACCAGCAATCTTCTGGAACTGGCTTGCATTGACTGGTGGGAGCTGACTCTGTGTCTCTTCCCAGCTCTACACTCAGTGACTTCAACTTGATAGCTTGAAAGCCACAGTGGGAGTATTTACACCATTGAAATTGGCAATTGCTAAAAATCAGGGCTCTCCCCACTACTGGTTGTTAACCCTTTACCAGCACGTCATTGCCTGAACCTCACCACTAACATACACACACACGCACACACACACACACACACACACACACACACACACACACACACAGAGAGAGAGAGAGAGAGAGCACAGAACCTGCAAGCACTTCTCCTGCGTATTTATGTGTATGCATAAACACAAAAAGAATCACATATGCACACTTTCCCTTTGTAGCCAGCTTGGATCTCAGCAGCCCTCCCTGCTCTGTCATGCTGACAGCTTTAGTGTTTTCCTACTATTTACATCCTGATCTCAGACGGCGATCTCTCTCTTTCTTGAATTCATAATTGTTCTTTCCCTTACATCATGAGACCCTCAGTATTTCAGGGATTAAGTACCTAACTGTGAAACCTTCTGAGTCAGTAATAGAGTCAGGCCAGTAGATTATCCTTTATATCCCCAAGTGAAAAGCAAAGACCATAATACAACAATTGCATGGTCTCCTCCAAAAGGAAACCACGTTAAGGTGTGGCCAGTGTTCTCTCAAGAAGTTCAAAGGCCTCCCTGAGTTCTCACCAACCTACACCTGTTCCTCTTGCAAATGGAGAAATTTGAGATGAGCATCTGAGCATCTTTGTGTCAGATGGACAGGAACAGGTCCCAAAAAGTTGTGTGACTTGCTGAGGCCAGACTCAACAATGGATGTCACTTCTCAGCCTGAAAAACTTGAGCTGCAAAATATGACATGAGAAACATCAGGGAGGGACTGACATTTGTGTGTCTACTTCAGTCTTTAATTTTTTTTTTTGAGATGGAGTCTCACTGTCACCTAGCCTGGAGTGCAATGGCACGATCTCAGCTCACTGCAACCTCCACCTCCCAGGTTCAAGCCATTCTGATACCTCAGCTTCCCGAGTAGCTGGGATTACAGGTGCACACCACCACACCTGGCTAATTTTTGTATTTTTGGCAGAGACGGGATTTCACCATGTTGGTCAGGTTGGTCTCTAACTCCTGACCTCAAGTGATCCTCCTGTCTTGGCCTCCCAACCTGCTTGGATTACACGAGTGAGTCACTGTGCCCAGCCTATGAATAGTCTTTGAGGGAGACATTATTATCCCCAATTTCCAGATGAAAGAACTAAAGCCCAGGGAATTTCCCTAATCTATTTAAGGACATACAACTAGTAGGTAGTAGAATAGCTTGTTAATAATTTAAATCAAATTTTAAAAAATCAAATAGAATAGCAAGGCTTGTTGGGAAAAACAATCCACAATCCTTTGTCCTGTTTCTCTCTCTGTCTTCCTTACCCTAAGTTTGCTCCCCAAGATAATTATTTTAAGACTTTTAACTAGTTCTTCTGTTAGTCACCTTAATAGTGTTATATTTCACCAATCAGCTTATTACTAGAAGAAGGAGTGCAACAACTTTGTTTTGTTTATTTTTTGGCTATAGCCTCAATGTCTAGAACAGTGCTTGGCACATCATAAATGTTTGTTTTTAAAGAAAACTCATCATTTTGTTTTTTCCTTTTTTGAGACAGAGTCTTGCTCTGTCACCCAGGCTGGAGTACAGTGGTGCAATCTTGGCTCACTGCAACCTCTGCCTTCCAGGTTAAGCGTTTCTCATGCCTCAGCCTCCCAAGTACCTGGGATTACAGGTGCATGCCACCACACCCAACTACTTTTTTTGTATTTTTAATAGAGATGCGGTTTCGCCATGTTGGCCAGGCTGGTCTCAAACTCCTGGCTCCAAGTGATCTGCCCACCTCAGCCTCCCAAAATACTGGGATTACAGGCATGAGCCACCATGCCTTGCCTGTATAACATCACTTCTTGATTTATTAATTGACCTCCTGCTATGAAAGATGAGGATCTAGTACCCTAACATTTTCCTTTTACCTCTCCAACTGCTGTCCATTAAGGTTTTATCGGTATTTTAAATGCCTCAGCTACACCTTTGTAACTATAAGTAATGCTCATACACCTTTGTTTTCTGTTCCACAACTACAGATAATATCTTTGGACTTCAGTGTGGAAGTCTTGACTTCATTACAGGGATGTCTAACTTGAGGGTCCATGACCTTCCACTCCATACTGAGCCTCCCACATTGACCATTTCTTGCCTAGTGAGTGCCCTTCTGCCTAATATTGGGAAATATGGATTTTGAACTAGAAGCACTCTTGGGCCTGCATCTACTAAAGGAAATTAGACTGAAGTTAATGGAGCGAGTCCTAGCTAGTGTGTCAAATTAAAGTTAAAGTTAGTTCAGAAGCATTTGAAAAAACATCCACAGTACAGATTTTTTTGCTGACAATTTCTTGTTCTCTAAGGTGAATTCCTGCCCTTCCCAGAAGGCAGGGAATATATTTTACAATAGGAATACTTTGGGTCTAAGAAATTGGTGGATACCCTTGGTTCTCCACTGCTATAAAATACCGTGGAAATGCCCCATGGGTCCCCTGAGGCAAGTGATTTTCTTGGCATGCTATGAAAAGGAGAGTGGGAGCTGAGCACAGCCCTGGAGTAAGCCCGGGTATGGGTTTCACTAGATAAAGTCACTGACACTGCGGAGCAGAGGCAGTGAAAGAAAACAGTCACGGCCTTTGTTTTCCCAGGGCCTCTGGCTGGCATTGCACACACAACGCAAACACTGTCCACATTGGTGCTTTATACAGATTTTTTTTTTAAGGCCAGTCAAGTGAATCAATGGGAGTAGGGAAGGAACAAAGAAATCTGTAACTGGTCTTGATCGATTTGTTGTAAACACCACTGCACTTGCACCAGCCTATATAGATTTTTTCGTTTGTGTCCATTCCCTGCCTACTTTCAGAACTCATTTGTCTTTTATCTGCACTTCCTCATCCCTGGCCACTCCTACTCCTTGTTTTTAAAGCTATCTGCTGGATCTGTGGATCTCAGTCAGACAGGGATTTGATGTACAGGTCTTGTACCTGTCAGGCCTTTGGACTTAGGCAGCACCCAGGGCAGATGGCAGGAGAACTTAGATCAGGGCCCCACCACCTTTTGCTCGTCCTGTTACCTGAAGAGGAACCAGAGGACTAGCCCCTGCCCCACTCTAGGGCCATCCCTGTGGTTCAGCGGGAGCATACAGCTGTCTGCAAATTGCAACATACTCTGGACACAGTCCATTAACACATCCTGGTCCTTACCCACTATCAGTGGAAACCTGGCAATGTTTGCCATAACTTTTGTCCTACACTTAGAGACAATACGTCCCTCATTAGAAGCATCATCTAGGAGGAAGTAGTGGGGCAGCTCAGGCCACAGCAAGACTAGATTTGAATTGCATAAGTTTAGGGTTTGGACTTGAACAAAGCCACATCGTTAGTTAGGATTACATTCAGTTAGGCACAGCAGAAAAATGTAGAAATGGCTTAAACAAAAATGACAATATATTTTCTCTCTTATACTTAGGAAGTCCAGAGATAGTCAGCCCAGGACTGGTATGGCAACATTTGTCCCTACCATGAAAGGAAAAACAAGCTTACAGCCACGGCAGCTGAAAAAGGCCGGGGGAATCCACCAGCTTTGTAGTAGATGTGTACCTGAGGACACCAGACTTTTAAGTCACAATCCAGCTTACTTAGGCCCTGTATCTATCTCTTTTTTTTTATTTTTAATTTTTTAGAGACAGGATCTCACTCTGTCACTCAGGATGGAGTACAGTGTGTGATCATAGCTAATTGCAGCCTTCAATTCCTCGGCATAAGTGATCCTCCTGCCTCAGCCTCCCAAAGTGCTGGGATTACAGGCATGAGCCACAGAGCCCAGCCTTGCACTCATCACCTAACACCTAACATGGCTGGTCAAGTTCTGTCTACTGGATCACAGAACACTGAGGATGCAGGCCATGCTGGATGGAGGGGCCTTTGAAAGCTTCACTGACTAAGACCTGTTGAATCTTAGTTCAGGTCCACAGTATCCATCCACAAAAGTATATGGATACTGTGTGAGGCCAACCCTGAGAGAGCCCCAGCGATCCTCGCTTCCTAATATTTATGCCCTAGAGGTAAACTCCTCCCCTTATGTGTGGGCTGGACCTAGTGACTCATTTCTGACAAACAGAATGGGGCAGAAGTGATAGGCTATCAGTTCTGACATGAGGTCACAAAAAGACTGTGTTTTCTTTTGCTCTCTGGCTCACTTGCTCTGGGAGAAGCCAGCTACCAAGTTGTGAGGCCCACTTGGCAAGGAACTGACTTCTCCAGACAACGTTGAGGAAAGACAGCAGACGGCCACCTGAGTGAGCTTGGAAATGGATCCTCCTCCTGTCAAGCCTTGAAATGATGCAGCCTCAGCTGATGGCTTGATCACAACCTCATGAGGAATCCTGAGCAAGAGTCACCCAACTAATAACCTGCACCCAGATTCCAAACCCACAAACATCATGAGATGATAAACATTTGCTTTCAGCTTCTTAGTTTTGGGATACTCTGTTATGCAGCAATACATAACTAATACAGATTCATATCTTCTTTAAAAAATTCTGCTAGTTTATTCTCATTCTTGACTTTTAAAATTCATTCATTGTTCAATCAGTCCTGAAGTAATAGGTTCAAATCATGCAGGAATGTGACTACAGAGCTGAGATAACTCACGCGAAAGTAGAGAAACATCTTTACAAGCATTATGAGTGTCTACAAAGAAGTACTGTAAGTCACTTCCTTTACTGAAAAAATTTGTGAGAGTGTTCTGGTAGCATGCGTCCAAGGGGAAAAGCAGCATTTTGTGCTCACTGCCTGTTTCCTCTCACAACATTCTGAAAAGTCATTTAGTGGTTGTGTACTGATCATATTTGCAAACTTCAACCCTGGTTCAAGGTCAAGGCACTTGCTCTCTGTGAGTGAAGCAGTGTGTGACTGGCATTCAGGCGCAACCTTTTATTCCTAACTAGGAATGTTAGGGTTACTAACACCCTTCTTTGCTGAACACATGGCCAGGGTTCCATCAGTACTGACTCCAACATGCATTTTAATTGTTATAGATGAAAAATCTCTTCTCCCATAGCATGAGTCTGCAATGATAAATAGAATGAAGCATTATTGTATACTTTTCTCTCATATATGTGGGACACATATCCCAAAGACTGACTTATGCTCAGCATATCAGCTGTTTCCTTCTTATGTGAAGGGAAGTATCTTCTAGGATGTACACACAATAGTAATTGCTCCTTGTGAGGTTATGAAATATATGGTCATCCCCTTTCCTGGCATACATCTCCTACAATCCTTGGACTCTCCAAAGTGATGTGTCTTCTTGTATGCTAATGAGATAACTGGTGACTGGCAGCCACTTGGTAGCTTCAGGTTGGGGGCTGATCACCAGAAAGATCAAGGCAGGATTAGAGGGTTGGGACTTTTCAGCCCCACCTCCCAACCTGCAGGGAGGAGACGGGGTTGGAGGTTAAGTTGATTACCAATGGCCAATAATCTCATCAATCATGCCGACCTAATGAAGCTTCCATAAAAACCCCAAAGGACAGGGTTTGGAGGGCTTCTGGATAGCTGAATGTGTGCAGGTTCCTAGAGGATGGTGCCCAGAGAGGACAAGGAAGCTCTGTACCCACTCCCCCAAACCTTACCCTATGCATCTCTTCACCTGGTATTCATTAGTACCCTTGGTAATGTCCTTTTATCAACCAGTAAATGTAAGTGTTTCCCTGAGTTCTGTGAGCTACTCTAACACATTATTTTAACCCCAGGAGAGGGCGGCAGAAATACTGATTTATAGGCAGTCTGTCAGAAGCACAGATAAAACAATGTGGGGCTTGCAATTGGCATCTGAAATGGGGGGCTGGTTTAGGGACTGAGCTCTCAGTCTATGGGATCTGATGCTATCTCTCCAGGTTTGAATTGAATTAGAGGACACTCAGCTGGTTTCTGCTGCAGAATTGATTGCCTGCTTATTAGTGGGGAAACCCGCATTTTGTCAGAGACGTCTTCTGTGTTGACTACTGAGTGAGAGTACAGGCGAAACGGAGTTTGGTTTTATTCTGTATGTTCTTAGACGCTTTCACATTGTGTGTCGTTGAATTTTTATAACAGCCTAGACTGTCGCCAGATAAAGGACTTCTGTCTGCTTTCTCTTCAAGCATAAAACGTGTCATTAGCTTTGTAAATAGATTTATACTTTTTTAGCACTAGAGTGATTTGTAGCTTTGTTTTGCTAAAGAAATATAGGTATCAATGATGTGGCTATAGTTTTGGTCTTGTCTTTGCCTCTAGATATAAAATTTTCAGTTTGAAAAGTATTATTTTGTTCTTATTCTAGGAAAAAAATTCATTGCTTTTCGGAGCGGTCCCCATGTTTTGTTTGAAAATGACACTATAAAAGGATGGGTGGCTTATGAACAAGTTCATTATAAACAAAACACTGAGCAGCCGGGTGTGGTGGCTCATGCCTGTAATCCCAGCACTTTGGGAGGCTGAGGCAGGTGGATCACGAGGTCAGGAGTTCAAGACCAGCCTGGCCAACATGGTGAAATCCCATCTCTACTAAAAATACAAAAATAGCCAGGCATGGCGGGGAGAGCCTGTAATCCCAGTTACTTGGGAGGCTGAGGCAGAGAATTGCTTGAACCTGGGAGGCGGAGGTTGCAGTGAGCCCAGATCTCATCACTGCACTCCAGCCTGGGTGACAGAG